>NC_133577.1:56982165-57329665 GCF_964106895.1 Numenius arquata
CTCGCCTCCCCCTGCCTCGCCTCGCCTTCCCCTCGCCTCCCCCTGCCTCGCCTCGCCTTCCCCTCGCCTCCCCCTGCCTCGCCTCGCCTTCCCCTCGCCTCCCCCCTGCCTCGCCTCGCCTCGCCTTCCCCTCGCCTCCCCCTGCTTCGCCTCGCCTTCCCCTCGCCTCCCCCCTGCCCTCGCCTCGCCTCCCCCTGCCTCGCCTCGCCTTCCCCTCGCCTCCCCCCTGCCTCGCCTCGCCTTCCCCTCGCCTCCCCCTGCCTCGCCTCGCCTTCCCCTCGCCTCCCCCTGCCTCGCCTTCCCCTCGCCTCCCCCTGCCTCGCCTTCCCCTCGCCTCGCCTTCCCCTCGCCTCACCCTGCCTCGCCTCGCCTTCCCCTCGCCTCCCCCTGCCTCGCCTCGCCTTCCCCTCGCCTCCCCCTGCCTCGCCTCGCCTTCCCCTCGCCTCCCCCTGCCTCGCCTCGCCTCCCCCTGCCTCGCCTCGCCTTCGCCTCGCCTTCCCCTCGCCTCCCCCCTCGCCTCCCCCCTCGCCTCCCCCTGCCTCGCCTCGCCTTCCCCTCGCCTCCCCCTGCCTCGCCTCGCCTTCCCCTCGCCTCCCCCTCGCCTCCCCCTGCCTCGCCTCGCCTTCCCCTGCCTCGCCTCGCCTTCCCCTCGCCTCCCCCCTCGCCTCCCCCTCGCCTCCCCCTGCCTCGCCTCGCCTTCCCCTCGCCTCCCCCCTGCCTCACCTTCCCCTCGCCTTCCCCTCGCCTCCCCCTGCCTCGCCTCGCCTCCCCCTGCCTCGCCTCGCCTCCCCCTGCCTCGCCTCGCCTCCCCCTGCCTTGCCTCGCCTCCCCCTCGCCTCCCCCTCGCCTCCCCCTGCCTCGCCTCGCCTTCCCCCTCGCCTCCCCCTGCCTCGCCTCGCCTCGCCTCGCCTTCCCCTCGCCTCCCCCCTGCCTCGCCTCGCCTTCCCCTCGCCTCCCCCCGCCTCGCCTCGCCTTCCCCTCGCCTCCCCCTGCCTTGCCTCGCCTTCCCCTCGCCTCCCCCCTGCCTCGCCTCGCCTCGCCTTCCCCTGCCTCGCCTCGCCTTCCCCTGCCTCGCCTCGCCTCTCCTTCCCCTGCCTCGCCTCTCCTTCCCCTGCCTCGCCTCACCTTCCCCTCGCCTCGCCTCGCCTTCCCCTCGCCTCCCCCCTGCCTTCCCCTCGCCTCCCCCTGCCTCGCCTCGCCTTCCCCTCGCCTCCCCCTGCCTCGCCTCGCCTTCCCCTCGCCTCCCCCTGCCTCGCCTCGCCTTCCCCTCGCCTCCCCCTGCCTCGCCTCGCCTTCCCCCTCGCCTCCCCCTGCCTCGCCTCGCCTTCCCCTCGCCTCCCCCTGCTTCGCCTCGCCTTCCCCCTCGCCTCCCCCTGCCTCGCCTCGCCTCCCCCTGCCTCGCCTCGCCTTCCCCTCGCCCTCCCCCTGCCTCGCCTCGCCTTCCCCTCGCCTCCCCCTGCCTCGCCTCGCCTTCCCCTCGCCTCCCCCCTGCCTCGCCTTCCCCTCGCCTCCCCCTGCCTCGCCTTCCCCCTCGCCTCGCCTTCCCCTCGCCTCACCCTGCCTCGCCTCGCCTTCCCCTCGCCTCCCCCTGCCTCGCCTCGCCTTCCCCTCGCCTCCCCCTGCCTCGCCTCGCCTCCCCCTGCCTCGCCTCGCCTTCGCCTCGCCTTCCCCTGCCTCGCCTCGCCTTCCCCTCGCCTCCCCCTCGCCTCCCCCCTCGCCTCCCCCTGCCTCGCCTCGCCTTCCCCTCGCCTCCCCCTGCCTCGCCTCGCCTTCCCCTCGCCTCCCCCTCGCCTCCCCCTGCCTCGCCTCGCCTTCCCCTGCCTCGCCTCGCCTTCCCCTCGCCTCCCCCTCGCCTCCCCCTGCCTCGCCTCGCCTTCCCCTCGCCTCCCCCTGCCTCACCTTCCCCCTCGCCTTCCCCTCGCCTCCCCCTGCCTCGCCTCGCCTCCCCCTGCCTCGCCCTCGCCTCCCCCCTGCCTCGCCTCGCCTCCCCCTGCCTCGCCTCGCCTCCCCCTGCCCTCGCCTCGCCTTCCCCTCGCCTCGCCTTCCCCTCGCCTCCCCCTGCCTCGCCTCGCCTCGCCTTCCCCCTCTCCTCCCCTGCCTCGCCTCGCCTCGCCTTCCCCTCGCCTCCCCCTGCCTCCCCCTGCCTCGCCTCGCCTTCCCCCTGCCTCGCCTCGCCTTCCCCTCGCCTCCCCTGCCTCGCCTCGCCTTCCCCTCGCCTCCCCCTGCCTCGCCTGGCCTCGCCTTCCCCTCGCCTCCCCCTCGCCTCCCCCTGCCTTGCCTCGCCTCCCCCTGCCTCGCCTCACCTTCCCCTCGCCTCGCCTCGCCTTCCCCTCGCCTCCCCCCTGCCTCGCCTCGCCTTCCCCTCGCCTCCCCCTGCCTCACCTTCCCCTCGCCTCCCCCTGCCTCACCTCGCCTTCCCCTTGCCTCCCCCTGCCTCGCCTCGCCTCCCCCTGCCTCGCCTCGCCTTCCCCTCGCCTCCCCCTGCCTCGCCTCGCCTCCCCCTGCCTCGCCTCGCCTCCCCCTGCCTCGCCTTGCCTCCCCCCTGCCTTGCCTCGCCTCCCCCTCGCCTCCCCCTCGCCTCCCCCTGCCTCGCCTCGCCTTCCCCTCGCCTCCCCCTGCCTCGCCTCGCCTTCCCCTCGCCTCCCCCTGCCTCGCCTCGCCTTCCCCTCGCCTCCCCCCTGCCTCGCCTCGCCTTCCCCTCGCCTCCCCCTGCCTTGCCTCGCCTTCCCCTCGCCTCCCCCCTGCCTCGCCTCCCCCTCGCCTCCCCCTGCCTCGCCTCGCCTCGCCTTCCCCTGCCTCGCCTCGCCTTCCCCTGCCTCGCCTCGCCTCTCCTTCCCCTGCCTCGCCTCTCCTTCCCCTGCCTCGCCTCACCTTCCCCTCGCCTCGCCTCGCCTTCCCCTCGCCTCCCCCCTGCCTTCCCCTCGCCTCCCCCTGCCTCGCCTCGCCTTCCCCTCGCCTCCCCCTGCCTCACCTTCCCCTCGTCTCCCCCTGCCTCACCTTCCCCCTCGCCTTCCCCTCGCCTTCCCCCTCGCCCCCCCTGCCTCGCCTCGCCTCGCCTTCCCCTCGCCTCCCCCCTGCCTCGCCTCGCCTTCCCCTCGCCTCCCCCTGCCTCGCCTCGCCTTCCCCTCGCCTTCCCCTGCCTCGCCTCGCCTTCCCCTCGCCTCCCCCTGCCTCGCCTCGCCTTCCCCTCGCCTCCCCCCTGCCTCGCCTCGCCTTCCCCTCGCCTCCCCCTGCCTCGCCTTCCCCTCGCCTCCCCCTGCCTCGCCTTCCCCTCGCCTCGCCTTCCCCTCGCCTCACCCTGCCTCGCCTCGCCTTCCCCTCGCCTCCCCCTGCCTCGCCTCGCCTTCCCCTCGCCTCCCCCTGCCTCGCCTCGCCTTCCCCTCGCCTCCCCCTGCCTCGCCTCGCCTCCCCCTGCCTCGCCTCCCCCTGCCTCGCCTCGCCTTCGCCTCGCCTTCCCCTGCCTCGCCTCGCCTTCCCCTCGCCTCCCCCTCGCCTCCCCCTCGCCTCCCCCTGCCTCGCCTCGCCTTCCCCTCGCCTCCCCCTGCCTCGCCTCGCCTTCCCCTCGCCTCCCCCTCGCCTCCCCCTGCCTCGCCTCGCCTTCCCCTGCCTCGCCTCGCCTCCCCCTCGCCTCCCCCTCGCCTCCCCCTCGCCTCCCCCTGCCTCGCCTCGCCTTCCCCTCGCCTCCCCCTGCCTCACCTTCCCCTCGCCTTCCCCTCGCCTCCCCCCTGCCTCGCCTCGCCTCCCCCTGCCTCGCCTCGCCTCCCCCTGCCTCGCCTCGCCTCCCCCTGCCTTGCCTCGCCTCCCCCTCGCCTCCCCCTCGCCTCCCCCTGCCTCGCCTCGCCTTCCCCTCGCCTCCCCCTGCCTCGCCTCGCCTCGCCTCGCCTTCCCCTCGCCTCCCCCTGCCTCGCCTCGCCTTCCCCTCGCCTCCCCCTGCCTTGCCTCGCCTTCCCCTCGCCTCCCCCTGCCTTGCCTCGCCTTCCCCTCGCCTCCCCCTGCCTCGCCTTCCCCTCGCCTCGCCTTCCCCTCGCCTCACCCTGCCTCGCCTCGCCTTCCCCTCGCCTCCCCCTGCCTCGCCCTCGCCTTCCCCTCGCCTCCCCCTGCCTCGCCTCGCCTTCCCCTCGCCTCCCCCTGCCTCGCCTCGCCTCCCCCTGCCTCGCCTCGCCTTCGCCTCGCCTTCCCCTGCCTCGCCTCGCCTTCCCCTCGCCTCCCCCTCGCCTCCCCCTCGCCTCCCCCTGCCTCGCCTCGCCTTCCCCTCGCCTCCCCCTGCCTCGCCTCGCCTTCCCCTCGCCTCCCCCTCGCCTCCCCCTGCCTCGCCTCGCCTTCCCCTGCCTCGCCTCGCCTTCCCCTCGCCTTCCCCTCGCCTCCCCCTCGCCTCCCCCTCGCCTCCCCCTGCCTCGCCTCGCCTTCCCCTCGCCTCCCCCTGCCTCACCTTCCCCTCGCCTTCCCCTCGCCTCCCCCTGCCTCGCCTCGCCTCCCCCTGCCTCGCCTCGCCTCCCCCTGCCTCGCCTCGCCTCCCCCTGCCTCGCCTCGCCTCCCCCTGCCTCGCCTCGCCTTCCCCTCGCCTCGCCTTCCCCTCGCCTCCCCCTGCCTCGCCTCGCCTCGCCTTCCCCTCTCCTCCCCCTGCCTCGCCTCGCCTCGCCTTCCCCTCGCCTCCCCCTGCCTCCCCCTGCCTCGCCTCGCCTTCCCCTGCCTCGCCTCGCCTTCCCCTCGCCTCCCCCTGCCTCGCCTCGCCTTCCCCTCGCCTCCCCCTGCCTCGCCTGGCCTCGCCTTCCCCTCGCCTCCCCCTCGCCTCCCCCTGCCTTGCCTCGCCTCCCCCTGCCTCGCCTCACCTTCCCCTCGCCTCGCCTCGCCTTCCCCTCGCCTCCCCCTGCCTCGCCTCGCCTTCCCCTCGCCTCCCCCTGCCTCACCTTCCCCTCGCCTCCCCCTGCCTCACCTCGCCTTCCCCTCGCCTCCCCCTGCCTCGCCTCGCCTCCCCCTGCCTCGCCTCGCCTTCCCCTCGCCTCCCCCTGCCTCGCCTCGCCTCCCCCTGCCTCGCCTCGCCTCCCCCTGCCTCGCCTCGCCTCCCCCTGCCTTGCCTCGCCTCCCCCTCGCCTCCCCCTCGCCTCCCCCTGCCTCGCCTCGCCTTCCCCTCGCCTCCCCCTGCCTCGCCTCGCCTTCCCCTCGCCTCCCCCTGCCTCGCCTCGCCTTCCCCTCGCCTCCCCCTGCCTCGCCTCGCCTTCCCCTCGCCTCCCCCTGCCTTGCCTCGCCTTCCCCTCGCCTCCCCCTGCCTCGCCTCCCCCTCGCCTCCCCCTGCCTCGCCTCGCCTCGCCTTCCCCTGCCTCGCCTCGCCTTCCCCTGCCTCGCCTCGCCTCTCCTTCCCCTGCCTCGCCTCTCCTTCCCCTGCCTCGCCTCACCTTCCCCTCGCCTCGCCTCGCCTTCCCCTCGCCTCCCCCTGCCTCGCCTCGCCTTCCCCCTCGCCTCCCCCTGCCTCACCTTCCCCTCGTCTCCCCCTGCCTCACCTTCCCCTCGCCTTCCCCTCGCCTTCCCCTCGCCCCCCCTGCCTCGCCTCGCCTCGCCTTCCCCTCGCCTCCCCCTGCCTCGCCTCGCCTTCCCCTCGCCTCCCCCTGCCTCGCCTCGCCTTCCCCTCGCCTCCCCCTGCCTCGCCTCGCCTTCCCCTCGCCTCCCCCTGCCTCGCCTCGCCTTCCCCTCGCCTCCCCCTGCCTCGCCTCGCCTCGCCTTCCCCTCGCCTCCCCCTGCTTCGCCTCGCCTTCCCCTCGCCTCCCCCTGCCTCGCCTCGCCTCCCCCTGCCTCGCCTCGCCTTCCCCTCGCCTCCCCCTGCCTCGCCTCGCCTTCCCCTCGCCTCCCCCTGCCTCGCCTCGCCTTCCCCTCGCCTCCCCCTGCCTCGCCTTCCCCTCGCCTCCCCCTGCCTCGCCTTCCCCTCGCCTCGCCTTCCCCTCGCCTCACCCTGCCTCGCCTCGCCTTCCCCTCGCCTCCCCCTGCCTCGCCTCGCCTTCCCCTCGCCTCCCCTGCCTCGCCTCGCCTTCCCCCTCGCCTCCCCCTGCCTCGCCTCGCCTTCGCCTCGCCTTCCCCTGCCTCGCCTCGCCTTCCCCTCGCCTCCCCCTCGCCTCCCCCCTCGCCTCCCCCTGCCTCGCCTCGCCTTCCCCTCGCCTCCCCCCTGCCTCGCCTCGCCTTCCCCTCCGCCTCCCCCTCGCCTCCCCCTGCCTCGCCTCGCCTTCCCCTGCCTCGCCTCGCCTTCCCCTCGCCTCCCCCTCGCCTCCCCCTCGCCTCCCCTGCCTCGCCTCGCCTTCCCCTCGCCTCCCCCTGCCTCACCTTCCCCTCGCCTCCCCTCGCCTCCCCCTGCCTCGCCTCGCCTCCCCCTGCCTCGCCTCGCCTCCCCTGCCTCGCCTCGCCTCCCCCCTGCCTTGCCTCGCCTCCCCCTCGCCTCCCCCTCGCCTCCCCCTGCCTCGCCTCGCCTTCCCCTCGCCTCCCCCTGCCTCGCCTCGCCTTCCCCTCGCCTCCCCCTGCCTCGCCTCGCCTTCCCCTCGCCTCCCCCTGCCTCGCCTCGCCTTCCCCTCGCCTCCCCCTGCCTCGCCTCGCCTTCCCCTCGCCTCCCCCTGCCTTGCCTCGCCTTCCCCTCGCCTCCCCCTGCCTCGCCTCCCCCTCGCCTCCCCCTGCCTCGCCTCGCCTTCCCCTGCCTCGCCTTCCCCTGCCTCGCCTCGCCTCTCCTTCCCCTGCCTCGCCTCTCCTTCCCCTGCCTCGCCTCACCTTCCCCTCGCCTCCCCCTGCCTTCCCCTCGCCTCCCCCTGCCTCGCCTCGCCTTCCCCTCGCCTCCCCCTGCCTCACCTTCCCCTCGTCTCCCCCTGCCTCACCTTCCCCCTCGTCCTCCCCCTGCCTCACCTTCCCCTCGCCTTCCCCTCGCCTTCCCCTCGCCCCCCCCTGCCTCGCCTCGCCTCGCCTTCCCCTCGCCTCCCCCTGCCTCGCCTCGCCTTCCCCTCGCCTCCCCCTGCCTCGCCTCGCCTTCCCCTCGCCTCCCCCTGCCTCGCCTCGCCTCGCCTTCCCCTCGCCTCCCCCTGCTTCGCCTCGCCTTCCCCTCGCCTCCCCCCTGCCTCGCCTCGCCTCCCCCTGCCTCGCCTCGCCTTCCCTCGCCTCCCCCTGCCTCGCCTCGCCTTCCCCTCGCCTCCCCCTGCCTCGCCTCGCCTTCCCCTCGCCTCCCCCTGCCTCGCCTTCCCCTCGCCTCCCCCTGCCTCGCCTTCCCCTCGCCTCGCCTTCCCCTCGCCTCACCCTGCCTCGCCTCGCCTTCCCCTCGCCTCCCCCTGCCTCGCCTCGCCTTCCCCTCGCCTCCCCCTGCCTCGCCTCGCCTTCCCCTCGCCTCCCCCTGCCTCGCCTCGCCTTCCCCTCGCCTCCCCCTGCCTCGCCTCGCCTCCCCCTGCCTCGCCTCGCCTTCGCCTCGCCTTCCCCCTGCCTCGCCTCGCCTTCCCCTCGCCTCCCCCTCGCCTCCCCCTCGCCTCCCCCTGCCTCGCCTCGCCTTCCCCTCGCCTCCCCCTGCCTCGCCTCGCCTTCCCCTCGCCTCCCCCTCGCCTCCCCCCTGCCTCGCCTCGCCTTCGCCTCGCCTTCCCCTGCCTCGCCTCGCCTTCCCCTCGCCTCCCCCTCGCCTCCCCCTCGCCTCCCCCTGCCTCGCCTCGCCTTCCCCTCGCCTCCCCCTGCCTCGCCTCGCCTTCCCCTCGCCTCCCCCTCGCCTCCCCCTGCCTCGCCTCGCCTTCCCCTGCCTCGCCTCGCCTTCCCCTCGCCTCCCCCTCGCCTCCCCCTCGCCTCCCCCCTGCCTCGCCTCGCCTTCCCCTCGCCTCCCCCTGCCTCACCTTCCCCTCGCCTTCCCCTCGCCTCCCCCTGCCTCGCCTCGCCTCCCCCTGCCTCGCCTCGCCTCCCCCTGCCTCGCCTCGCCCTCCACCTGCCTCGCCTCGCCTTCCCCTCGCCTCCACCTGCCTCGCCTCGCCTTCCCCTCGCCTCCCCCTGCCTCGCCTCGCCTCGCCTTCCCCTCTCCTCCCCCTGCCTCGCCTCGCCTCGCCTTCCCCTCGCCTCCCCCTGCCTCGACTCGCCTCGCCTCGCCTTCCCCTCGCCTCCCCCCTGCCTCGCCTCGCCTCGCCTTCCCCTCGCCTCCCCCTGCCTCGCCTCGCCTTCCCCTCTCCTCGCCCTGCCTCGCCTCGCCTTCCCCTCTCCTCGCCCTGCCTCGCCTCGCCTCGCCTTCCCCTCGCCTCCCCCTGCCTCGCCTCGCCTCGCCTTCCCCTCGCCTCCCCCTGCCTCGCCTCGCCTTCCCCTCGCCTTCCCCTGCCTCGCCTCGCCTTCCCCTGCCTCGCCTCGCCTTCCGCTCGCCTCCCCCTGCCTCGCCTCGCCTTCCACTGCCTCGCCTCGCCTCCCCCTGCCTCGCCTCGCCTTCCCCTCGCCTCCCCCTGCCTCGCCTCGCCTTCCCCTCGCCTCCCCCTGCCTCGCCTCGCCTTCCCCTCGCCTCCCCCTGCCTCGCCTGGCCTCGCCTCCCCCTGCCTCGCCTGGCCTCGCCTCCCCCTGCCTCGCCTGGCCTCGCCTCCCCCTGCCTCGCCTCGCCTTCCCCTCGCCTCCCCCTGCCTCGCCTCCGCCTTCCCCTCGCCTCCCCCTGCCTCGCCTCGCCTTCCCCTCGCCTCCCCCTGCCTCGCCTCCCCCTGCCTCGCCTCCCCCTCGCCTCCCCCTGCCTCGCCTCGCCTTCCCCTGCCTCGCCTCGCCTTCCCCTGCCTCGCCTCGCCTCTCCTTCCCCTGCCTCGCCTCTCCTTCCCCTGCCTCGCCTTCCCCTCGCCTCCCCCTGCCTCGCCTCACCTTCCCCTCGCCTCGCCTTCCCCCTCGCCTCCCCCTGCCTTCCCCTCGCCTCCCCCTGCCTCGCCTCGCCTTCCCCTCGCCTCCCCCTGCCTCACCTTCCCCTCGTCTCCCCCTGCCTCACCTTCCCCTCGCCTTCCCCTCGCCTTCCCCTCGCCCCCCCTGCCTCGCCTCGCCTCGCCTTCCCCTCGCCTCCCCCTGCCTCGCCTCGCCTTCCCCTCGCCTCCCCCTGCCTCGCCTCGCCCTTCCCCTCGCCTCCCCCTGCCTCGCCTCGCCTTCCCCCTCGCCTCCCCGTGCCTCGCCTTGCCTCGCCTTCCCCTCGTTTCCCCCTGCCTCGCCTCGCCTTCCCCTCGCCTCCCCCTGCTTCGCCTCGCCTTCCCCTCGCCTCCCCCTGCCTCGCCTCGCCTTCCCCTGCCTCGCCTCGCCTTCCCCTCGCCTCCCCCTGCCTCGCCTCGCCTTCCCCTCGCCTCCCCCCTGCCTCGCCTTCCCCTCGCCTCGCCTTCCCCTCGCCTCACCCTGCCTCGCCTCGCCTTCCCCCTCGCCTCCCCCTGCCTCGCCTCGCCTTCCCCTCGCCTCCCCCCTCGCCTCCCGCCTCCCCTGCCTCGCCTCGCCTCCCCCCTGCCTCGCCTCGCCTTCGCCTCGCCTTCCCCTGCCTCGCCTCGCCTTCCCCTCGCCTCCCCCTCGCCTCCCCCTCGCCTCCCCCTGCCTCGCCTCGCCTTCCCCTCGCCTCCCCCTGCCTCGCCTCGCCTTCCCCTCGCCTCCCCCTCGCCTCCCCCTCGCCTCCCCCTGCCTCGCTCGCCTTCCCCTCGCCTCCCCCTGCCTCACCTTCCCCTCGCCTTCCCCTCGCCTCCCCCTGCCTCGCCTCGCCTCCCCCTGCCTCGCCTCGCCTCCCCCCTGCCTCGCCTCGCCTCCCCCTCGCCTCCCCCCTGCCTCGCCTCGCCTCGCCTTCCCCTCTCCTCCCTCTGCCTCGCCTCGCCTCGCCTTCCCCTCGCCTCCCCCTGCCTCGCCTCGCCTCGCCTTCCCCCTCGCCTCCCCCTGCCTCGCCTCGCCTTCCCCTCGCCTCCCCCTGCCTCGCCTCGCCTCGCCTTCCCCTCGCCTCCCCCTGCCTCGCCTCGCCTCGCCTTCCCCTCGCCTCCCCCTGCCTCGCCTCGCCTCGCCTTCCCCTCGCCTCCCCCTGCCTCGCCTCGCCTCCCCCTCGCCTCCCCCTGCCTCGCCTCGCCTTCCCCTCGCCTCCCCCTGCCTCGCCTCGCCTCGCCTCCCCCTCGCCTCCCCCCTGCCTCGCCTCGCCTTCCCCTCGCCTTCCCCTGCCTCGCCTCGCCTTCCCCTCGCCTCCCCCTGCCTCGCCTCGCCTTCCACTGCCTCGCCTCGCCTCCCCCTGCCTCGCCTCGCCTTCCCCTCGCCTCCCCCTGCCTCGCCTCGCCTTCCCCTCGCCTCCCCCTGCCTCGCCTCGCCTTCCCCCTCGCCTCCCCCTGCCTCGCCTGGCCTCGCCTCCCCCTGCCTCGCCTGGCCTCGCCCTACCCCTGCCTCGCCTCGCCTTCCCCTCGCCTCCCCCTGCCTCGCCTCGCCTTCCCCTCGCCTCCCCCTGCCTCGCCTCCCCCTGCCTCGCCTCCCCCTCGCCTCCCCCTGCCTCGCCTCGCCTTCCCCTGGCTCGCCTCGCCTTCCCCTGCCTCGCCTCGCCTCGCCTCTCCTTCCCCTGCCTCGCCTCTCCTTCCCCTGCCTCGCCTTCCCCTCGCCTCCCCCTGCCTCGCCTCACCTTCCCCTCGCCTCGCCTCGCCTTCCCCTCGCCTCCCCCTGCCTTCCCCCTCGCCTCCCCCTGCCTCACCTTCCCCTCGTCTCCCCCTGCCTCACCTTCCCCTCGTCTCCCCCTGCTTCACCTTCCCCTCGCCTTCCCCTCGCCCCCCCTGCCTCGCCTCGCCTCGCCTTCCCCTCGCCTCCCCCTGCCTCGCCTCGCCTCGCCTTCCCCTCGCCTCCCCCTGCCTCGCCTCGCCTTCCCCTCGCCTCCCCCTGCCTCGCCTCGCCTTCCCCTCGCCTCCCCCTGCCTCGCCTCGCCTCGCCTTCCCCTCGCCTCCCCCTGCCTCGCCTCGCCTCGCCTTCCCCTCGTTTCCCCCTGCCTCGCCTCGCCTTCCCCTCGCCTCCCCCTGCTTCGCCTCGCCTTCCCCTCGCCTCCCCCTGCCTCGCCTCGCCTTCCCCTGCCTCGCCTCGCCTTCCCCTCGCCTCCCCCTGCCTCGCCTCGCCTTCCCCTCGCCTCCCCCTGCCTCGCCTTCCCCTCGCCTCCCCCTGCCTCGCCTTCCCCTCGCCTCGCCTTCCCCTCGCCTCACCCTGCCTCGCCTCGCCTTCCCCTCGCCTCCCCCTGCCTCGCCTCGCCTCCCCCTGCCTCGCCTCGCCTTCGCCTCGCCTTCCCCTGCCTCGCCTCGCCTTCCCCTCGCCTCCCCCTCGCCTCCCCCTCGCCTCCCCCTCGCCTCCCCCTCGCCTCCCCCTGCCTCGCCTTCCCCTCGCCTCCCCCTGCCTCGCCTCGCCTTCCCCTCGCCTCCCCCTCGCCTCCCCCTCGCCTCCCCCTGCCTCGCCTCGCCTTCCCCTCGCCTCCCCCTGCCTCGCCTCGCCTTCCCCTCGCCTCCCCCTGCCTCGCCTCGCCTTCCCCTCGCCTCTCCCTGCCTCGCCTCGCCTTCCCCTCGCCTCCCCCTGCCTCGCCTCGCCTTCCCCTCGCCTCTCCCTGCCTCGCCTCGCCTTCCCCTCTCCTCTCCCTGCCTCGCCTCGCCTTCCCCTCGCCTCCCCCTGCCTCGCCTCGCCTCCCCCTCGCCTCCCCCTCGCCTCCGCCTCGCCTCCCCCTTGCCTCCCCCTGCCTCGCCTCGCCTTCCCCTCGCCTCCCCCTGCCTCGCCTGGCCTTCCCCTCGCTTCCCCCTGCCTCGCCTCGCCTTCCCCTCGCCTCCCCCTGCCTCGCCTCGCCTTCCCCTCGCCTCCCCTTGCCTCGCCTCGCCCTGCCTCGCCTCGCCTTCCCCTCGCCTCGCCTTCCCCTCGCCTCGCCTTCCCCTCGCCTCCCCCTGCCTCGCCTCGACTTCCCCTCGCCTCCCCCTGCCTCGCCTCCCCCTGCCTCGCCTCGCCTTCCCCTCGCCTCCCCCTGCCTCGCCTCGCCTCCCCCTCGCCTCCCCCTGCCTCGCCTCGACTTCCCCTCGCCTCGCCTTCCCCTCGCCTCCCCCTGCCTCGCCTCCCCCTGCCTCGCCTCGCCTTCCCCTCGCCTCCCCCTGCCTCGCCTCGCCTCCCCCTCGCCTCCCCCTGCCTCGCCTCGCCTCCTCCTGCCTCGCCTCGACTGCCCCTCGCCTCCCCCTGCCTCGCCTCGCCTCCCCGTGCCTCGCCTCGCCTCCCCCTCGCCTCCCCCTCGCCTCCCCTTGCCTCGCCTCGCCTTCCCCTCGCCTCGCCTTGCCTCGCCTCGCCTCCCCCTCGCCTCCCCTTGCCTCGCCTCGCCTCCCCCTCGCCTCCCCTTGCCTCGCCTCGCCTCCCCCTCGGTTCCCCGTGCCTCTCCTCGCCTTCCCGTCGCCTCCCCGTGCCTTGCCTCGCCTCGCCTCCCCCTCGCCTCCCCCTGCCTCCCCCTCGCCTCCCCCTGCCTCGCCTCGCCTTCCCCTCGCCTCCCCCTGCCTCGCCTCGCCTTCCCCTCGCCTCCCCCTCGCCTCCCCCTGCCTCGCCTCGCCTTCCCCTGCCTCGCCTCGCCTTCCCCTGCCTCGCCTCGCCTCCCCCTGCCTCGCCTCGCCTCCCCCTGCCTCGCCTCGCCTCCCCCTCGCCTCCCCCTGCCTCGCCTCGCCTCCCCCTCGCCTCCCCTGGTCTCGTCTTGCCTTCCCCTCGCCTCCCCCTGCCTCGTCTCGCCTTCCCCTCGCCTCCCCCTGTCTCGACTCGCCTTCCCCTCGCCTCCCCCTGCCTCGTGTCGCCTTCCCCTCGCCTCCCTGTGTCTCGATTCGCCTTCCCCTCGCCTCCCCCTGCCTCGCCTCGCCTCCCCCTGCCTCGCCTCCCCCTGCCTCGCCTCGCCTCCCCCTCGCCTCCCCCTGCCTCGCCTCGCCTCGCCCTCGCCTCCCCTTGCCTCGCCTCGCCCTCGCCTCCCCTTGCCTCGCCTCGCCTCCCCCTCGCCTCCCCTTGCCTCCCCCTCGCCTCCCCCTGCCTCGCCTCGCCTCCCCCTCACCTCCCCCTGCCTCGCCTCACCTCCCCCTGCCTCGCCTCACCTCCCCCTGCCTCGCCTCACCTCCCCCCTCGCCTCCCCCTGCCTCGCCTCCCCCCCTGGCCTTTCCCTGCCTCGCCTCGCCTTCCCTTCGCCTCCCCCTGCCTCGCCTCGCCTTCCCCTCGCCTCCCCCTGCCTCCCCCTGCCTCCCCCTCGCCTCCCCCTGCCTCCCCCTCGCCTCCCCCTCGCCTCCCCCGGCCTCGCCTCGCCTCCCCCTCACCTCCCCCTGCCTCGCCTCACCTCCCCCTGCCTCGCCTCCCCTCCCCCTCCCCTCCCCTCCCCTCCCCCTCCCCTCCCCTTCGCCTCCCCCTGCCTCACCTCGCCTCCCCCCCTGGCCTTTCCCTGCCTCGCCTCGCCTTCCCTTCACCTCCCCCTGCCTCGCCTCGCCTTCCCCTCGCCTCCCCCTGCCTCGCCTCGACTTCCCCTCGCCTCGCCTTCCCCTCGCCTCCCCCTGCCTCGCCTCGCCTTCCCCTCGCCTCCCCCTGCCTCGCCTCGCCTTCCCCTCGCCTCGCCTTCCCCTCGCCTTCCCCTCGCCTCGCCTTCCCCTCGCCTTCCCCTCGCCTTCCCCTCGCCTCGCCTTCCCCTCGCCTTCCCCTCGCCTCGCCTTCCCCTCGCCTCCCCCTGCCTCGCCTCGCCTTCCCCTCGCCTCCCCCTGCCTCGCCTCGCCTTCCCCTCGCCTCCCCCTGCCTCGCCTTCCCCTCACCTCCCCCTGCCTCGCCTTCCCCTCGCCTCCCCCTGCCTCGCCTCGCCTTCCCCTCGCCTCCCCCTGCCTCGCCTTCCCCTCGCCTCCCCCTGCCTCGCCTCGCCTTCCCCTCGCCTCCCCCTGCCTCGCCTTCCCCTCGCCTCGCCTTCCCCTCGCCTCCCCCTGCCTCGCCTCGCCTTCCCCTCGCCTCCCCCTGCCTCGCCTCGCCTTCCCCTCGCCTCCCCCTGCCTCGCCTTCCCCTCGCCTCGCCTTCCCCTCGCCTCCCCCTGCCTCGCCTCGCCTTCCCCTCGCCTCCCCCTGCCTCGCCTCGCCTTCCCCTCGCCTCCCCCTGCCTCGCCTCGCCTCCCCCTCGCCTCCCCCTGCCTCGCCTTCCCCTCGCCTCGCCTTCCCCTCGCCTCGCCTTCCCCTCGCCTCCCCCTGCCTCGCCTCGCCTTCCCCTCGCCTCCCCCTGCCTCGCCTCGCCTTCCCCTCGCCTCCCCCTGCCTCGCCTTCCCCTCGCCTCGCCTTCCCCTCGCCTCCCCCTGCCTCGCCTCGCCTTCCCCTCGCCTCCCCCTGCCTCGCCTCGCCTCCCCCTGCCTCGCCTCGCCTTCCCCTCGCCTCCCCCTGCCTCGCCTCGCCTCCCCCTGCCTCGCCTCGCCTTCCCCTCGCCTCCCCCTGCCTCGCCTCGCCTTCCCTCGCCTCCCCCCTGCCTCGCCTCGCCTTCCCCTCGCCTCCCCTGCCTCGCCTTCCCTTCGCCTCCCCCTGCCTCGCCTCGCCTTCCCCTCGCCTCCCCCTGCCTCGCCTTCCCCTCGCCTCCCCCTGCCTCGCCTCGCCTTCCCCTCGCCTCCCCCTGCCTCGCCTTCCCCTCGCCTCGCCTTCTCCTCGCCTCCCCCTGCCTCGCCTCGCCTTCCCCTCGCCTCCCCCTGCCTCGCCTTCCCCTCGCCTCCCCCTGCCTCGCCTTCCCCTCGCCTCGCCTTCCCCTCGCCTCCCCCTGCCTCGCCTCGCCTCCCCCTCGCCTCCCCCTGCCTCGCCTTCCCCTCGCCTCGCCTTCCCCTCGCCTCGCCTTCCCCTCGCCTCGCCTTCCCCTCGCCTCCCCCTGCCTCGCCTCGCCTTCCCCTCGCCTCCCCCTGCCTCGCCTTCCCCTCGCCTCGCCTTCCCCTCGCCTCCCCCTGCCTCGCCTCGCCTTCCCCTCGCCTCCCCCTGCCTCGCCTCGCCTCCCCCTGCCTCGCCTCGCCTTCCCCTCGCCTCCCCCTGCCTCGCCTCGCCTTCCCCTCGCCTCCCCCTGCCTCGCCTCGCCTCCCCCTGCCTCGCCTCGCCTCGCCTTCCCCTCGCCTCCCCCTGCCTCGCCTCGCCTTCCCCTCGCCTCCCCCTGCCTCGCCTCGCCTTGCCTCCCCCTCGCCTCCCCCTCGCCTCCCCCTCGCCTCCCCCTCGCCTCCCCCTGCCTCGCCCTGCCTCCCCTCGCCTCCCCCTGCCTCGCCTTCCCCTCGCCTCGCCCTGCCTCGCCTCGCCCTGCCTCCCCTCTCCTTCCCCTCGCCTCCCCCTGCCTCGCCTCGCCTTCCCCTCGCCTCCCCCTGCCTCGCCTCGCCTTCCCCTCGCCTCCCCCTCGCCTCCCCCTGCCTCGCCTCGCCTCCCCCCCTGGCCTTTCCCTGCCTCGCCTCGCCTTCCCTTCGCCTCCCCCTGCCTCGCCTCGCCTTCCCCTCGCCTCCCCCTGCCTCGCCTCGCCTTCCCCTCGCCTCCCCCTGCCTCGCCTCGCCTTCCCCTCGCCTCGCCTTCCCCTCGCCTTCCCCTCGCCTCGCCTTCCCCTCGCCTCGCCTTCCCCTCGCCTCCCCCTGCCTCGCCTCGCCTTCCCCTCGCCTCCCCCTGCCTCGCCTCGCCTTCCCCTCGCCTCCCCCTGCCTCGCCTTCCCCTCGCCTCCCCCTGCCTCGCCTCGCCTTCCCCTCGCCTCCCCCTGCCTCGCCTTCCCCTCGCCTCCCCCTGCCTCGCCTCGCCTTCCCCTCGCCTCCCCCTGCCTCGCCTTCCCCTCGCCTCGCCTTCCCCTCGCCTCCCCCTGCCTCGCCTCGCCTTCCCCTCGCCTCCCCCTGCCTCGCCTCGCCTTCCCCTCGCCTCGCCTTCCCCTCGCCTCCCCCTGCCTCGCCTCGCCTTCCCCTCGCCTCCCCCTGCCTCGCCTCGCCTTCCCCTCGCCTCCCCCTGCCTCGCCTCGCCTTCCCCTCGCCTCCCCCTGCCTCGCCTCGTCTTCCCCTCGCCTCCCCCTGCCTCGCCTCGCCTTCCCCTCGCCTCCCCCTGCCTCGCCTCGCCTTCCCCTCGCCTCCCCCTGCCTCGCCTCGCCTTCCCCTCGCCTCCCCCTGCCTCGCCTTCGCCTCGCCTCGCCTTCCCCTCGCCTCGCCTTCCCCTCGCCTCGCCTTCCCCTCGCCTCCCCCTGCCTCGCCTCGCCTTCCCCTCGCCTCCCCCTGCCTCGCCTCGCCTTCCCCTCGCCTCCCCCTGCCTCGCCTTCCCCTCGCCTCGCCTTCCCCTCGCCTCCCCCTGCCTCGCCTCGCCTTCCCCTCGCCTCCCCCTGCCTCGCCTCGCCTTGCCTCCCCCTCGCCTCCCCCTCGCCTCCCCCTCGCCTCCCCCTCGCCTCCCCCTGCCTCGCCCTGCCTCCCCTCGCCTCCCCCTGCCTCGCCTTCCCCTCGCCTCGCCTTCCCCTCGCCTCCCCCTGCCTCGCCTCGCCTTCCCCTCGCCTCCCCCTGCCTCGCCTCGCCTTCCCCTCGCCTCCCCCTCGCCTCCCCCTGCCTCGCCTCGCCTTCCCCTCGCCTCCCCCTGCCTCGCCTCGCCTCGCCTTCCCCTCGCCTCCCCCTCGCCTCCTCCTGCCTCGCCTCCCCCTCGCCTCCCCCTGCCTCGCCTTCCCCTCGCCTCCCCCTGCCTCGCCTTCCCCTCGCCTCGCCTTCCCCTCGCCTCGCCTTCCCCTCGCCTCCCCCTGCCTCGCCTCGCCTTCCCCTCGCCTCCCCCTGCCTCGCCTCGCCTTCCCCTCGCCTCCCCCTGCCTCGCCTTCCCCTCGCCTCCCCCTGCCTCGCCTCGCCTTCCCCTCGCCTCCCCCTGCCTCGCCTTCCCCTCGCCTCCCCCTGCCTCGCCTCGCCTTCCCCTCGCCTCCCCCTGCCTCGCCTTCCCCTCGCCTCGCCTTCCCCTCGCCTCCCCCTGCCTCGCCTCGCCTTCCCCTCGCCTCCCCCTGCCTCGCCTCGCCTTCCCCTCGCCTCCCCCTCGCCTCGCCTTCCCCTCGCCTCCCCCTGCCTCGCCTCGCCTTCCCCTCGCCTCCCCCTGCCTCGCCTCGCCTTCCCCTCGCCTCCCCCTGCCTCGCCTCGCCTTCCCCTCGCCTCCCCCTGCCTCGCCTCGCCTTCCCCTCGCCTCCCCCTGCCTCGCCTCGCCTTCCCCTCGCCTCCCCCTGCCTCGCCTTCCCCTCGCCTCGCCTTCCCCTCGCCTCGCCTTCCCCTCGCCTCCCCCTGCCTCGCCTCGCCTTCCCCTCGCCTCCCCCTGCCTCGCCTCGCCTTCCCCTCGCCTCCCCCTGCCTCGCCTCGCCTTCCCCTCGCCTCCCCCTGCCTCGCCTTCCCCTCGCCTCGCCTTCCCCTCGCCTCCCCCTGCCTCGCCTCGCCTTCCCCTCGCCTCCCCCTGCCTCGCCTCGCCTCCCCCTGCCTCGCCTCGCCTTCCCCTCGCCTCCCCCTGCCTCGCCTCGCCTTCCCCTCGCCTCCCCCTGCCTCGCCTCGCCTTGCCTCCCCCTCGCCTCCCCCTCGCCTCCCCCTCGCCTCCCCCTGCCTCGCCTTCCCCTCGCCTCGCCTTCCCCTCGCCTCCCCCTGCCTCGCCTCGCCTCCCCCTGCCTCGCCTCGCCTTCCCCTCGCCTCCCCCTGCCTCGCCTCGCCTTCCCCTCGCCTCCCCCTGCCTCGCCTCGCCTTCCCCTCGCCTCCCCCTGCCTCGCCTCGCCTTGCCTCCCCCCCTGGCCTTTCCCTGCCTCGCCTCGCCTTCCCTTCACCTCCCCCTGCCTCGCCTCGCCTTCCCCTCGCCTCCCCCTGCCTCGCCTCGACTTCCCCTCGCCTCGCCTTCCCCTCGCCTCCCCCTGCCTCGCCTCGCCTTCCCCTCGCCTCCCCCTGCCTCGCCTCGCCTTCCCCTCGCCTCGCCTTCCCCTCGCCTTCCCCTCGCCTCGCCTTCCCCTCGCCTTCCCCTCGCCTCGCCTTCCCCTCGCCTTCCCCTCGCCTCGCCTTCCCCTCGCCTCCCCCTGCCTCGCCTCGCCTTCCCCTCGCCTCCCCCTGCCTCGCCTCGCCTTCCCCTCGCCTCCCCCTGCCTCGCCTTCCCCTCACCTCCCCCTGCCTCGCCTTCCCCTCGCCTCCCCCTGCCTCGCCTCGCCTTCCCCTCGCCTCCCCCTGCCTCGCCTTCCCCTCGCCTCCCCCTGCCTCGCCTCGCCTTCCCCTCGCCTCCCCCTGCCTCGCCTTCCCCTCGCCTCGCCTTCCCCTCGCCTCCCCCTGCCTCGCCTCGCCTTCCCCTCGCCTCCCCCTGCCTCGCCTCGCCTTCCCCTCGCCTCCCCCTGCCTCGCCTTCCCCTCGCCTCGCCTTCCCCTCGCCTCCCCCTGCCTCGCCTCGCCTTCCCCTCGCCTCCCCCTGCCTCGCCTCGCCTTCCCCTCGCCTCCCCCTGCCTCGCCTCGCCTCCCCCTCGCCTCCCCCTGCCTCGCCTTCCCCTCGCCTCGCCTTCCCCTCGCCTCCCCCTGCCTCGCCTCGCCTTCCCCTCGCCTCCCCCTGCCTCGCCTCGCCTTCCCCTCGCCTCCCCCTGCCTCGCCTTCCCCTCGCCTCGCCTTCCCCTCGCCTCCCCCTGCCTCGCCTCGCCTTCCCCTCGCCTCCCCCTGCCTCGCCTCGCCTCCCCCTGCCTCGCCTCGCCTTCCCCTCGCCTCCCCCTGCCTCGCCTCGCCTCCCCCTGCCTCGCCTCGCCTTCCCCTCGCCTCCCCCTGCCTCGCCTCGCCTTCCCCTCGCCTCCCCCTGCCTCGCCTCGCCTTCCCCTCGCCTCCCCCTGCCTCGCCTTCCCTTCGCCTCCCCCTGCCTCGCCTCGCCTTCCCCTCGCCTCCCCCTGCCTCGCCTTCCCCTCGCCTCCCCCTGCCTCGCCTCGCCTTCCCCTCGCCTCCCCCTGCCTCGCCTTCCCCTCGCCTCGCCTTCTCCTCGCCTCCCCCTGCCTCGCCTCGCCTTCCCCTCGCCTCCCCCTGCCTCGCCTTCCCCTCGCCTCCCCCTGCCTCGCCTTCCCCTCGCCTCGCCTTCCCCTCGCCTCCCCCTGCCTCGCCTCGCCTCCCCCTCGCCTCCCCCTGCCTCGCCTTCCCCTCGCCTCGCCTTCCCCTCGCCTCGCCTTCCCCTCGCCTCGCCTTCCCCTCGCCTCCCCCTGCCTCGCCTCGCCTTCCCCTCGCCTCCCCCTGCCTCGCCTCGCCTTCCCCTCGCCTCCCCCTGCCTCGCCTTCCCCTCGCCTCGCCTTCCCCTCGCCTCCCCCTGCCTCGCCTCGCCTTCCCCTCGCCTCCCCCTGCCTCGCCTCGCCTCCCCCTGCCTCGCCTCGCCTTCCCCTCGCCTCCCCCTGCCTCGCCTCGCCTTCCCCTCGCCTCCCCCTGCCTCGCCTCGCCTCCCCCTGCCTCGCCTCGCCTTCCCCTCGCCTCCCCCTGCCTCGCCTCGCCTTCCCCTCGCCTCCCCCTGCCTCGCCTCGCCTTGCCTCCCCCTCGCCTCCCCCTCGCCTCCCCCTCGCCTCCCCCTCGCCTCCCCCTGCCTCGCCCTGCCTCCCCTCGCCTCCCCCTGCCTCGCCTTCCCCTCGCCTCGCCCTGCCTCGCCTCGCCCTGCCTCCCCTCTCCTTCCCCTCGCCTCCCCCTGCCTCGCCTCGCCTTCCCCTCGCCTCCCCCTGCCTCGCCTCGCCTTCCCCTCGCCTCCCCCTCGCCTCCCCCTGCCTCGCCTCGCCTCCCCCCCTGGCCTTTCCCTGCCTCGCCTCGCCTTCCCTTCGCCTCCCCCTGCCTCGCCTCGCCTTCCCCTCGCCTCCCCCTGCCTCGCCTCGCCTTCCCCTCGCCTCCCCCTGCCTCGCCTCGCCTTCCCCTCGCCTCGCCTTCCCCTCGCCTCGCCTTCCCCTCGCCTTCCCCTCGCCTCGCCTTCCCCTCGCCTCGCCTTCCCCTCGCCTCCCCCTGCCTCGCCTCGCCTTCCCCTCGCCTCCCCCTGCCTCGCCTCGCCTTCCCCTCGCCTCCCCCTGCCTCGCCTTCCCCTCGCCTCCCCCTGCCTCGCCTCGCCTTCCCCTCGCCTCCCCCTGCCTCGCCTTCCCCTCGCCTCCCCCTGCCTCGCCTCGCCTTCCCCTCGCCTCCCCCTGCCTCGCCTTCCCCTCGCCTCGCCTTCCCCTCGCCTCCCCCTGCCTCGCCTCGCCTTCCCCTCGCCTCCCCCTGCCTCGCCTCGCCTTCCCCTCGCCTCGCCTTCCCCTCGCCTCCCCCTGCCTCGCCTCGCCTTCCCCTCGCCTCCCCCTGCCTCGCCTCGCCTTCCCCTCGCCTCCCCCTGCCTCGCCTCGCCTTCCCCTCGCCTCCCCCTGCCTCGCCTCGTCTTCCCCTCGCCTCCCCCTGCCTCGCCTCGCCTTCCCCTCGCCTCCCCCTGCCTCGCCTCGCCTTCCCCTCGCCTCCCCCTGCCTCGCCTCGCCTTCCCCTCGCCTCCCCCTGCCTCGCCTTCCCCTCGCCTCGCCTTCCCCTCGCCTCGCCTTCCCCTCGCCTCGCCTTCCCCTCGCCTCCCCCTGCCTCGCCTCGCCTTCCCCTCGCCTCCCCCTGCCTCGCCTCGCCTTCCCCTCGCCTCCCCCTGCCTCGCCTTCCCCTCGCCTCGCCTTCCCCTCGCCTCCCCCTGCCTCGCCTCGCCTTCCCCTCGCCTCCCCCTGCCTCGCCTCGCCTTGCCTCCCCCTCGCCTCCCCCTCGCCTCCCCCTCGCCTCCCCCTCGCCTCCCCCTGCCTCGCCCTGCCTCCCCTCGCCTCCCCCTGCCTCGCCTTCCCCTCGCCTCGCCTTCCCCTCGCCTCCCCCTGCCTCGCCTCGCCTTCCCCTCGCCTCCCCCTGCCTCGCCTCGCCTTCCCCTCGCCTCCCCCTCGCCTCCCCCTGCCTCGCCTCGCCTTCCCCTCGCCTCCCCCTGCCTCGCCTCGCCTCGCCTTCCCCTCGCCTCCCCCTCGCCTCCCCCTGCCTCGCCTCCCCCTCGCCTCCCCCTGCCTCGCCTTCCCCTCGCCTCCCCCTGCCTCGCCTTCCCCTCGCCTCGCCTTCCCCTCGCCTCGCCTTCCCCTCGCCTCCCCCTGCCTCGCCTCGCCTTCCCCTCGCCTCCCCCTGCCTCGCCTCGCCTTCCCCTCGCCTCCCCCTGCCTCGCCTTCCCCTCGCCTCCCCCTGCCTCGCCTCGCCTTCCCCTCGCCTCCCCCTGCCTCGCCTTCCCCTCGCCTCCCCCTGCCTCGCCTCGCCTTCCCCTCGCCTCCCCCTGCCTCGCCTTCCCCTCGCCTCGCCTTCCCCTCGCCTCCCCCTGCCTCGCCTCGCCTTCCCCTCGCCTCCCCCTGCCTCGCCTCGCCTTCCCCTCGCCTCCCCCTCGCCTCGCCTTCCCCTCGCCTCCCCCTGCCTCGCCTCGCCTTCCCCTCGCCTCCCCCTGCCTCGCCTCGCCTTCCCCTCGCCTCCCCCTGCCTCGCCTCGCCTTCCCCTCGCCTCCCCCTGCCTCGCCTCGCCTTCCCCTCGCCTCCCCCTGCCTCGCCTCGCCTTCCCCTCGCCTCCCCCTGCCTCGCCTTCCCCTCGCCTCGCCTTCCCCTCGCCTCGCCTTCCCCTCGCCTCCCCCTGCCTCGCCTCGCCTTCCCCTCGCCTCCCCCTGCCTCGCCTCGCCTTCCCCTCGCCTCCCCCTGCCTCGCCTCGCCTTCCCCTCGCCTCCCCCTGCCTCGCCTTCCCCTCGCCTCGCCTTCCCCTCGCCTCCCCCTGCCTCGCCTCGCCTTCCCCTCGCCTCCCCCTGCCTCGCCTCGCCTCCCCCTGCCTCGCCTCGCCTTCCCCTCGCCTCCCCCTGCCTCGCCTCGCCTTCCCCTCGCCTCCCCCTGCCTCGCCTCGCCTTGCCTCCCCCTCGCCTCCCCCTCGCCTCCCCCTCGCCTCCCCCTCGCCTCCCCCTGCCTCGCCTTCCCCTCGCCTCGCCTTCCCCTCGCCTCCCCCTGCCTCGCCTCGCCTTCCCCTCGCCTCCCCCTGCCTCGCCTCGCCTCCCCCTGCCTCGCCTCGCCTTCCCCTCGCCTCCCCCTGCCTCGCCTCGCCTTCCCCTCGCCTCCCCCTGCCTCGCCTCGCCTTGCCTCCCCCTCGCCTCCCCCTCGCCTCCCCCTCGCCTCCCCCTCGCCTCCCCCTGCCTCGCCCTGCCTCCCCTCGCCTCCCCCTGCCTCGCCTTCCCCTCGCCTCGCCCTGCCTCGCCTCGCCCTGCCTCCCCTCTCCTTCCCCTCGCCTCCCCCTGCCTCGCCTCGCCTTCCCCTCGCCTCCCCCTCGCCTCCCCCTGCCTCGCCTCGCCTTCCCCTCGCCTCCCCCTCGCCTCCCCCTGCCTCGCCTTCCCCTCGCCTCCCCCTGCCTCGCCTCCCCCTCGCCTCCCCCTCGCCTCCCCCTGCCTCGCCTCCCCCTCGCCTCCCCCTCGCCTCCCCCTCGCCTCCCCCTCGCCTCCCCCTGCCTCGCCTTCCCCTCGCCTCCCCCTGCCTCGCCTTCCCCTCGCCTCCCCCTGCCTCGCCTTCCCCTCGCCTCCCCCTCCCCCTGCCTCGCCTTCCCCTGCCTCACCTCGCCTTCCCCTCGCCTCCCCCTGCCTCGCCTCGCCTTCTACTCATCTCCCCCTGCCTCGCCTTCCCCTCGCCTCCCCCTCGCCTCCCCCTGCCTCGCCTCGCCTTCCCCTCCCCCTGCCTCGCCTCCCCTTCCCCTCGCCTCCCCTTCCCCTCGCCTCCCCCTGCCTTGCCTCGCCTTCCCCTCGCCTTCCCTCCCCCTCGCCTCCCCCTCGCCTGCCCCTGCCTCACCTTCCCCTCGCCTCCGCCTGCCTCGCCTTGCCTTCCCCTCGCCTGCCCCTGCCTCCCCTCGCCTTCCCCTCGCCTCGCCCTCCCCTTGCCTTCCCCTGCCCTGCGTTCCCCTGCCCTCCCTCGCTCTGCCTTCCCCTGCCCTGCCCTTCCTTGCCCTGCTCTGCTGGCCCTGCTCTGCTGGCCCTGTCCTGCCTTGCCCAACCTTGCCATGCCCTGTCTTGCCCTACCCTGTTTTATCCTGCCCTGCCTTGCCCTGCATTTTACTGCCCCTCCTTGCCTTGCCCTGAACTGCCCTGCCTTCCATTTCCCTGCATTGGTATTCCCTACCCTGCCCTGCCTTCCCTTGCCTTGCCCTTATATATGTAAACCTGTACTTAGTGACTAATTCTTCTACAGTATGGGCTTTCCTTCTATATTGCATTTTCTTTACCCACCGCGTTTTCTTTACACGTGAAAGGAAGAGGACTACCTAAAAGAATTTGTTTCAGTAAGTTTTATTTTCGTTATGGTTTTAAAATGAGCATTCTTTTCCTCTCTCACTTCAGCAGTAATAATACTGTAACTTACCAAGCAGATATATTCTATTCCCACTTTGACATATTTTCAAGTCTGCTACTTTATTTTACTGCTTCAAGTAGTAATGTGGATGCATGGATGAGTGTCTGAGATACATATTCTGGATTTGTTATAATAGATGAAAAAAATGGTTTCAGCAGTAAGGGATTTGGACCTGTCATGTTCTTTCTACCAGAATTCTTCATTGGTGGATGAGAAGCTCGACATAAGCCAGCAATGTGTGCTGGCAGCCCAGAAAGCCAACCACATCCTGAGCTGCATCAAAAGAAGCGTGGCCAGCAGGTCACGGGAGGTGATTCTGCCCCTCTACTTTGCTCTTGTGAGACCCCACCTGGAGCACTGCATCCAGCCTTGGAGTCCTCAACACGGGAAGGACATGGACCTGTTGGAACGGGTCCAGCAGAGGACCACAAAAATTATCAGGGGGTGGAGCACCTCTCTTATGAAGACAGGCTGAGAGAGCTGGGATTGTTCAAGCTGGAGAAGAGAAGACTCCAGGGAGACCTTATTAGTGGCCTTTCGGTACCTAAAGGGGGGCTACAGGAGAAATGGGGAGGGACGCTGTATGAGGGAGTGTAGCAATAGGACAAGGGGTAATGGTTTTACCTGGAAAAGGGTAGATTTAGATTAGATATCAGGAATAAATTTTTCACTATGAGGCTGGTGAGACACTGGAACAGGTTGCCCAGAGAAGCTTTGGATGCCCCATCCCTGGAAGTGTTCAAGACCAGGCTGAATGGGGCTTTGAGCAACCTGGTCTAGTGGGAGGTGTCCCTGCTATGTCAGGGGGTGTTGGAACTTGATTATCCTTAAGGTCCTTATCATTAAGGTCCTTTCCAACCTAAACCATTCTATGATTCTATGATTTAACATAAACTAAACCTGGTAATGTCTCACAAAGGTCAATAAATTTGGATTTTTTTCTTTTATTTTTAGAATTTGAGATATTAAAAACACGATTCAGAGACTGCAAAGAAGTAAATGCAATAGTGCCTAAGTGAAGAGGCAAAAATGTATTGAAGGCTCTTTAAACTATAAAGACCACCTCAGCAAGTCCAAGGCTGGGAAAAAAAAAACCCTGGAGAGTGAAAGAGGATATGAGAAAGCATGGTTGTGAATAAGACTACAAGGATGATGAATAGCAAGAGGGATTAGGACTGGTTAGTGTGGAAAAAAGATAAAAACGAGATCAGTAAGTGGTATAGGAAGTGTTGCTAGGATCAGCTGCTCATCATCTCTTCCATTACAAGTACTAGGGAGTATCAAACTGAAATCGTAGAGGAAATGTTCAAAGCAAAGAAGCTGGCTTTTCACACAAGACCTGAGAAATCCTCACAAGGAAATTTTGCATACATATGTCCAAAAGGAGTCAAGGTAGTTACAGAAAAGAAAATGCCATGCGAGTCATTAGGTACCTGCCTTTGCCTCCTGGTTCTGCTCAAGATTTCTCTTATATTTTGAAACTAATTGGCTATTGGGAGAGTAGTAGACATATCATAGATACTGCTGACTCTCTCCCTTAGCATCCTCTCTTAGCTACTGCCTGAGAGGGCTTTGAGGGTACCGATGACCCTGACCTTCCTCCTCTGGGACCCACCTCCACCTCTGCCCATGGGCCCCAGAGCCCCATTTCAGCTCCAGCCTCCACATACAATCCTGATTTGAGCCATTTTGGAGGTCTGTATGTGCTGAGCCTTCTCCCTCGCTCTTCCTGAATTATTGTCTGGGTTTCCAGGCATTGTTCTAGGGCCCAAGTTCTTAACTTGTCTTTGGCCGATGGTTGCTGGCCTGACACTGAGACCAGTGGCTGTTGCTGCCTTGGCTCTGCTGACCCTGATCAGGTGTTGAGTGTGCAGCCAGCGCAGGGTTGGCCCTCAGCTACCAACTTGTACCCCCTTCATAGAGCAGTCCCTGTCTGCAAGAGCCTTTGAGCTAGAGGGATCATAGGTCTGACTCAGGCTGGTTGTCTCTTCTTGTACCCGAGTATCGTTAAGCAAGTGCTGCATGAGGCAGCTTTTCATCCAGTGCTAATCAATCTCTGAAAGTAAGAAAGTCCTTAGTTTGCATAAAAATCATAACAGCAATTTAAAGCCGGGGGCCTTTAATGGTGATTTAGAGCACTCATTAAAATGATCTTACTTAAGAGCCGTGTAGTTAATATCATCAGGGGATTGGTTAACCAACGGTTTGTCACAGATTAATACAGTGCATTGAATTTTGAAGAGAATAAATAAGGAAAGGATTTAGTGGAGAGCAAGAGAAGCACACTCTCACAGCTTGATGGTGACCAGGTCAGGAAACTTTCTCTCATGGCTGTTGGGCAAGGTGACTTTGAAAGGTTGGTGTACATGCTGGTAACCAGAACTCTCTCCTTGATCCTATGGTGTTGTCACTTCTAAAAGAAGATGCTGAGAAATGGGGACCAGTTTAGAAAAACTGTGAAAGTGCTATACAGTCAGCAAAAATCTGTTTTTTCAGTAGAACAGTAGAACAACTGTCTTTGGCATGTTATCGATTCTTCTGTCATATAGTCTTTAAATCAAGACTTAACCACTCTTGTAAAAGATCTGCTCTAGTGTAACAAGACAGATGAACAGCTTAGTAAAGTTGTGTTGTATATAACGCCGAGTACTCAATTAATTGAACCATAATTGTTTTTTTCAGTCCTTATATCCCAGACCATGCAAAGGTGATGGGGGTTTTGCCCTGGGGATTTCATCTGAAGTATGCATGTTTTTCATTGCTGTTATGCTATGATCCATCACACATTTGGACTAACTCCTACAAAGGTCTACATACTCTCACCTACCAGACTTGCACATCTTCCATTCTGCATCTATAATAACAACTCTAAACTAAGCTGCTGATTAAGTCTGAATACAAAAAGAAGCTGTACAATCATCATTAAAGACTACCCTTTGCATTTTAAATAGAAAAATAATAAATATCATTAAAACAGCATATCCTGGCCTACTTTTCCTCAGATAGATACATGACGCAAACCAATAACAAAATTATCAATGAGTACTTATGAAAGACAAAAGCTCCACTAAGCAGTGGAGAGAACAAGGCCCAGACACTAGTTAAGATAGTGACACCAAATCAGGTTGTCAGCACGTCTGTCTTTCTCTACAGCAACAGGCTGAAACTAGATGCACTGAAACAGGAGCACCAAGAAACTTTTTCCATTATTGTAAAGTTTTTCCACATTCTTAGGATTCCTGTAGTAGCTTAGCATTTGCTTAGCTGTACACCATACCTTTTACTTAGTTCATTAATTAAGAGTTAAATTTTAAAACACATTGATTTTCTTTATTTAGGGATTAGTGTCCCCAGAATGAAAAGGGCTCTAGTCAAAGCTGCCTACTGCAGTTGGCCTCTGCCTGGCCAACCACTCCCTGCTACTGCTGGCTCTCTCCTCACAAATTGGTGCCTTGGCAGCCACTTCTTCTGGTGGGAGTCGGCTGCCACCCTCTGCCTGGAGGAGTCTGCAACCAGCTCCTGCAGTAAAGGTGATTATCTTAGTGCATCTTTTGTAAGGGTTGGTTTTATTCTTGGGAGTAATCAGCAATTACTGATATCTCAGTGTTCTTATTAAGGGGCTTTTTGCTACCATAATCCAATTTTTTCCCATGAGTGTAAGTTACAGTCATATGGGAGGGCTTGGATGAAAAAAAGGATGAGATATGTCTTTTTTCAGGTATGAGACTATAATCTTTGATTTGACTTCAGTAGTTTCCCATTTCCTATTCTGGTACTTTTGGTCAACAGTTCTCAGTTCAAGTCATCATTTTTGAATATGAATGTATCCACAGATAGCTTGGACAACAGCAGTCTGAATATAGAAAAAATCTTAGCCATACAGAAAGCAAAGTAAAGATATTTTAATTCCAGAAAAGTTACAAATTAATGGTATATACAGAACAAGAAAACAAATGGAGAGAAATTGTTGTGTTAGAAATTGCATATGTTAGAATGAGAAAACCAAAGGAATGCTGTTTCCCTTTTTACTTTATGAAAAAGAAAGTGGCACTTTTTCTACAGGTTCTACCATTTTTAAATTTCAGGGTACATTTAGCTCCATGCCTTTTCATGTTTTTAGAATCAAAAGGCAAAAAAACCGTTGGGTAGGTCTGCTAATACATCTGAAGACAAACTGAAAATGAAACCTTGGGAACGCAAGACTTCATCAAAAAACATTGTAAAATAAAAGGGAATACTTATCTTCATATAGTCACAGCATAGTAGTGGAGCTTGTGACATAGCTTGAAAGAAGGACGAGGACACAAGTGTTTGTGTGTATACACCCTTGGTGGAATGTCAGTAACCACACAGATTAGCAGAAGTATGGTATGCCACCGTGTCTGTATTAAAGAGCAATAAACAAGGGCCAGGATGCCTATCTTGTGACTTGGAAATGTCAATCATAGTATAAGAAAACTTCTGGAAGTGGATGGTTGATGCTTTATGCCACAACAGAACATGAAAAACCCCATCTCTTGAGAAGAAGAGACCCCCATCTGTTGTAGGACCATGAATTTCAACCTCTTGCATATAGTTAATGCTAAGTACATGATCATCTAATTGTGAGGATATGTTTGACTCCTTTAGAGAAACTGCAGGGAGCTGCAGTGGTGTTTTTTTTTTAAATTCACACCTAAATCTGATGGATGTAACACCACGGTTTTTCTCTGCAACAATGAATGAAACCCTCCTTGACTATGTTGCTGATCACCTAGTCATGGAAAACTAAAAATAGCTCTGCACAAATGTTGCAAATAAAAGGAATCAATAAAATACCAAGAGAGGTTTATGCAAGATTATGGAACAATTTATCCTTGAAGCCATTATTAGGCACACAGTGGATGGATGATTGGGAATAGCCAGCATGGATTTATCAAGGGCAAAGCAAAGCCTGACCAAGCTGGTTGCCTTCTATGGTGGGATGACTAGTCTGGTGGACAAGGGCAGAGCAGTACATCTTGTTTACTGTGACTTTAGCAAGACCCTTTGGCACAGTCTCTCTTGTCATCCTAGTAGCCAAACAGGTGAGAAAAAGTCTAACCACTACAGGGTGTGTAGAAGATTTGAAATTGTGATCAGCAGTTCAAAGCCCAACAGCTGGTGGCCAGTTACTAGTGATATTCCTCAGCTGGGGCTGATAATGGTTAACAACTTCATTGATGGTTTGGAGACCAGGACTGGAAGTGGTTTCAGCAAGTTCATGTGTGGCACCAAACTGAGGAAAGGAGCAGTTCGTGTGCTGGAGGGCAAAATAGCAGAGGAGGTTTGATGAGGATGGAGAAATGGGCTGATAGGAACTCATAAAGTTCAGCAAAGGAAAATGCAAAGCGCTGCATCTGGGATAGAATTAATCTATCCACAGAATATGTCAAGGGCTTCAACTAGTAAGAAAACAGCTTTGCACAAAAGGACCTTTGGGTGCCGATGGTCGGTGAGTTAAACATGAGACAGAGTCCTGGATTCAGCTGGAATAGAGTTAATTTTTTTTTCTAGTAGCTGCTGTGTTTTGGATTTAGTGTGGGAATAATCTTGATAACACATTGTTTTAGTGTTTTGGATTTAGTATGAGAATAGTGTTGATAACACATATTGGTTTAGGTGTTGTTAAGTAATGCTTATGTTAAGTAAAGGACTTCTTCGGCTTCCCATAGAAGCTGAGAGGGAACATAGACAGGACAAGCTGGCCAAAGGAGTATTCCATACCACAGACATCATGCTCAGTACATAAATGGAGGTTGGCCAGGGGACAGGAATCCACAGTCACTGCTTGGGATGGGCAATCAATCAATGGGTGGTGAGCAATTGTATTGCATCACTGATTTTGTATATTCTTTTATCATTATTATTATTATTATATTATCTTATCTTATCTTCCATTACTGTTCTATTAAACTGTCTTTATCATCCACAACATCTCTTTTTTTCTGATTCTCCTCCCCTGTCCCACTCGGGGGTGGGGGGGGAGGGACAGGGAGTGAGTAAGCAAGCAGCTATGTGGTCCTTAGGTGCCAGCTGGGGTTAAACCACAACAGTCCTTTTTGGCACCAAAGATGGGGCATGATGGGTTGAGATAACGACAAATCTGACCAGAACACATTAGAACAAATGTGTTATAAGCATTCATTATATTAGGTTAATAGTCACTGGTTGCATTGTTGATTTGCCCTTGAAGTTCTAGTGCTTGTTCTTGGAATTGTACTATGTAACAGATTACTTGCTGTATTTGTTCTTTGTGCTGTTCATCACCTCTGGGAACTGAGTCAAGATAATAATTTTGCTGTACTTCATAATGCTGGTTTATCATCAGATAAGATTTTTTGGTCGTAAGACTAATCTGCTATTTGTTCTAAGTGTTGCCATCACCTCCATAGGTCAGGAGCCATCTATCAAAAATTGTTAATAATTACACTTCTTAATTTTTTTTCTCAGAGAGCAAATCTATATGGGAGACACCTTCTTTCATCTTCTCCTCCAGGTTAATTACAATAGCTCTTGAGAATGCTGAATATCGTTGGAATGTTCAAACCAGTATGATCCTGTTGCTATGTCTCCTGAAAGTGGTTTAGGCCTTGTTTAGGGTTAAACAACTATTGAAGAAAACCACCCAGAGATTAACCTCTGCGATGGGCATTGTGGCTCCTTAAACCCCGGGGACAGGTACTGCAGCTACTCCAACCCCTGTGACAAGCGCTGTGGCTACTCCAACCCTAACAACAGGCATTGCAGCTACTCACACCCTGGCAACAGACACTGTGGATACCCAAACCCTGGCAACATACAGTGTGGCTACTGACCCAGAGAACCAACCTATGTCAGTATCAGTTGCCCCTATACAGAAGAAGAAATGCACAAAAAAATTACATCCCAGGGGTGAAGATGAACAAGGATCATCACAGGAACGGGAGGCAGAACCAGAGGTAATCACTCAATCCCTATCCCTGGACGACCTGTGAGATACACAAAAAGATTTCAGACATCCAGACAAGCACATTGTCACCTGACTGCTCCAATGATGGGGTAACGGGGCTGGTAGCTTGGAATTAGAGGGTAGGGAAGCCAAACAGCTGGGATTCCTGTCTAGGGAAGGGGGTATTGACAAGGAAATTGGAAGAAGAACACAAGCCCCCAGCCTCTGGAGGCAAATTCTGATAGCCGTAAAGGAAAAGTATCCCTTCAAGGAAGATACTATATATCACCCAGGCAACTGGACCATCATGGAGGGAGGTATCCAGCACCTGAGGGAATTAGCCATGCGAGAGCCAGTTTATTGTGACCTGGACAACCCACAGTTGCCCACAGGTCCAGGTGAAGTTCAATGCACCCAGCCCATGTGGCAGAAGTTTTTACAGAGTGCACCATCATCGTATGCCAACTCATTGGCAACCCTGAGCTGGAAAGAAGAGGCATCAGCGGTGGATGTAGTGGCTGGACAATTCCAGCAATATGAAGAAAATAGTTCTACTTTCCTATAGGCCTGTGTCTCAGCTGTGGAAGGACTTCTATCATTATTGTTATTATTGTCTTCTCTTCCATTAGTGTTTTATTAAACTGTCTTTATCTCAACCCACGAGGTGTGGGAGGGTTTCCAGTTCTCCTCCCCCATCCCACTGGGGGGCAGGGAGTGAGTGAGCAGGCAGCTGGGGTTAAACCATGACAGATGGACCAGATAAGCTCTGGAGTCTCCTTCCAGTCTAAATTATGCTGTGATTCTAAGACTTTCTCTAAGCTTTTCTCTAAGACTTTCTTTTGGAAAGCATCCCAAACTTTGATGAAGCCAACAGTTAAGATCCATCTGGTTTAGGTTCCTCAGCTAGTGACCAGTCTGTCACTTTAGTTTTCATTACTGATATTAGATTTCTAAATACATTATTTGCGACATTCCAACTTCACTTTTTGAAATAACAGTAAAGGCACAAAGTTGGATGGAATGGTTAAGCAGAGAAGAGTCTGGATATCGTAGAGGGAAAAAAAAAGAATGAACCTGAGTATGGCAAAATAGGAATGGAATAAAATGTTAAATAGAAAGTTGCACAGTTGATGGCCAATAACAGGCCAATAACTCTGCTCCAGAGTAGGAGCTCCTTAGCTGAAAGTTTTTGAGAAGACCCTGAGTGTACCTGTTAATTGTAGATAACTAGGAACCACCCTTAAAAAATGCTTTTCTGATAATGCTATATGTAATCTTAGAACACATCAGAGAAGGCTAGAGATAAGGAATAGTTAATATTTCAAGATGTGGCACTGGTGAGATAATACCTGGAATATGTGATGAAATATGGATCCAGCACTGTAGCTAACGGCTCCAAGGATGTGCTGCAGAATCAAGAGAGCCTATTTTTCATTAAATTATTAAGCATGATTACCTTGTTTACCTAGTAAAACAGATTGAAAAACTATGTTCATTTATGATCAAGGTTGAGTCCTAAGTATCAGATTGAGAGGAAGAGCTTTTAAAGCTAAATGACCCTGTCAGTTCAAAACCAGAATATAATTTGATCATGACTAGAAGTGGATGGAGTGGGAAGGAATGTAATCCTTATTGTTCTCAAGGCAGGGCTTTTCATAAAAGGTGCTTTAGAGTTTGCAGACTGGATTTGTGATCTGGCTTCCTCCTCCATTCTTATTTTATAATTTTACTAATACTTCCAGTTGAATTGCCCTGACATAGCTTTGGAGTGACTAGCGTTTTCTTGATGATGATGTATTTTGTTCTAGGAAGCTAAAGGGAACTGTCTGGTTGAGAGCTGCAAAAGTCATGAGCAATGCAATGTATTGCCGATAACAGTATTGAAAGCAAAATTTAATTAAAATTATCCAAAGGTCAGCATTATTAAGTAGGTTGTAATTGTTCATAGCAAGTAAAAGAATGGACATGGTGGCAGGGAAGAGCACACAAACTACAAGGAATGGCACGTTTTGGTGTAACATCCTGGCAGACAATAGTCATAGTTCCCCTGCTTTAAGGATGACTTCTCTTTTAACTACAAGCACTCTCAGGATCTGGGTATAATGCACAAGAAGGGCATAATCAAATAAAATACTTCTCAGGAAACCAGTTCAGGTTTCTTTGAACTAGAGCTGCAAGTAGGTAAAGGGCGGCTCCAAAGTGCACCCAGCCCCAATATACTTTCACATTGGGTTTGCCTGCACTGTTAATAGCACTGAACTATAAATCTGAACAGCATTCTACGCATGAGTGTTTCTTGAACACCTAGTTTGTTCAATACACCCAAGGCATTATATTTTCTCTTCCTACAAGTCTTTGGCTGGCTCTAGCAGGTCTTAGCTGAATGGACTGCAGCCACAGACTATGAAAGTAAATCTTCATACCAAAATATGTTTTAGCTATAGGTAACCAGGAACACTTCTAAAATTGGGTCAACCCATTTTTAAATGCTGGGAAGGTATGAACTATTATAATATTGACAAGCTCAGGAAAAAAAAGAGTTTCACAAGAGTGTACAAAAAGAATACATGTGCACATCTTCTACCTAATTAATTTTTGACCACTGTGGATAAACATGTATTTTGGGAACTTTAACAGAGGGCAGAACTGGGAGGAGACAAGATTAAAACTGCCTAAACCATAGTTTGTGTTAGAAGTTAATGATTCTTCTACCAAGTGCCAGCACAGCCTTGGAGAGAATCTGACTTTTGAGCACTTGTGTGGTAGCATAACAGCTGTTGTCGTGGATGCAGAACCTAGGTAGGAATCTCTTTAATATTCTTTTGGTTTTTCTTAATGTTAAAATGTTGCCATTTAGTGTCTGCAGCTAACGAACATTACCTGTGTAGTACTAGTTGTGTTTCCTGTGACCGATAACACCAGTAACATTCCTGTTGTAGATGTCAGTGCTTTGATGATGGCATCATACATTTGTAGGCGTATCTCTGAACAGTGAGCATCATATGTCTTGTACAGTGCAAGCAGCACTGAGGTCTGCACAGCACTGTGATATTCATTTTTCATATTAGGTTAACATAGAAAGTCTTATTATGATTTCTTAATGTATTTAAAAATCAGTAAGACAACTAGATTAGCACTGCAGTTAGTGTAAATCAATACAGTTCCCTAAACTACTGGATGAAACGTGGTACAATTTGTGATTGTTTTTTAGTCTACTGGATGGTGGTATAGCCCTTGAGAGTGCAACTGCAGTGAGAAACAGCCCGACAACTTACAGTGTCTGCTGGATTCTGAAAATTCCTCAAACATCATTGTATCTTTCTTTCATAAGAATCTACAAAACCTGTAGAAAACTGTTGTCTTGACCTTTGTAAACTAATTACCTGTTATTCATGCTAAGGTGTTTACATTGGTGCTCTTATTCATTATATTTTTATATCTATAATTCATATAATCAGGGGGTAGAAAACCAAGATTGATTTTTTTTCTTTTTTTTTTTTTTTAATGTTCACTAAGGAATAGATCTACCTAACAGGCAGAGTTAGGCCATGGCCCCTATAAGGTCATATACCCTGAAGCACTGAAGAAGTCCTTTGCAAGCCCAGCTGCTGTACTCTGGAGCAATCTTGTAAGGTGCCATATGCTTCCCATGACGCTGTGAAAGCTCTCAGCTCCCACCAACACAAATGATCCACACTGATTATTAGTTAAGACCCTTGATCTTTGCCCCTGCAAAGTGTTTCTCAGAAGAAACTGTACTGAGCACAAGACCAAATGAGTTTGTCAAATGTTCCCTGGGTCTGATGGAAAAGCGATGGAAAGAGTGTTAACTTTCCTTCTCATGGGAGTTTTGGAGGGTTTTTTTCCTTATGTGTGCTTTTGGGGAGAGGATTGTTTTCTTCCCTTGAGAAGGAAGTCAGGGTGATTTTTTTTTTTTTTTTTTTTAGGTGGACTGACTATTTAAACAATACGAATATGTTATTTGACTGATCTAATCTTTCTGCAAATGCAACTACTTCAGGTCATTCTGATAGCAGAATGGCTTGGGCAGGCAAAGCGTAATAGTTTTAGAGAAGTCATATTAGTGAAAGGACACATTTGGTGCAGAAAGCTTCGTACTTTTCCTTTGCTTGTAACCAGATCCTTGGTTTATTAATCATGGAAAAAACCACTAGTGAAGTAAATCCAATATAGCAACTTTATCAATATTTGAAATTCTCAGGCTCAGCAGCTAATGTATGTTGACATCAATTGTGAATTGACCTTTTATCTTTTTTCTAATCTTCTTGTGGCATAGCATTTCCCCAGCCTTGATCTCTTCTATCTCCAGAGATTTCCATGTACAGCAGGGTCAACTGAGGGTGGGAGGAGATGTTGCCAGCAGCTCCAACTGTTGATCCTTGCACATAGCTCACCCTAACATTTCTCCATCACAATTGCATCATCTTTTTGCTGCCTTCCCCCTGTCCTAGCCTTCCCCAGCAAAAGTAGCACCATCTCCAGTAGCATCTTTGCAAAGCAATGATAAGACGTGTCATTCACCACTGACAGGAGCTGATCACCCCTGTTCTTGCCTGGAAGTCCTTCCCTTGGATCACTGGAGGAGCTGAACACTGACAGTGCTGAGCCAATTAGCTTCCACCTTCTAGCTGGCTTCACGCTTTTCTGTGTGCATCAAGCATCTTGTGCCCCACGAAGATGTATTTTACTTTATTTTTCTTCTCTTTTTTTGTCCTTTATCTTGCCTGGTACCCTAACCTCTGCCTCTGGATGCCTTTTTCACTATTTGCCTCTAGCTGCTTAATCTGCTCTTTGATATTTACTGCTCGCACTTTCAATCTTACTGTCCTCCCTTCACAGTCTTTCTCTAAAACATTGACTGGGACAGACTGCTAATATCTAAAGTTGTTCTGCTACATGTATGGATACCTGACTGCCTTTCTCTTGCCTCTACTTTGTCTCTTCTTTCTTTCTTCGTGTTTCTCTACTTTCACTCCTTCTCTCCTTTTACTGAGATTCTAAGTCATACTGTACCTTCAAACTCTCAAAAAGGTCACTTTAGTCCTGTGACCCACAATGACGTACTACCTCAATATTTTATTGTAATCCTTAATGTATCACGATAACAGAGAGAAGCTAGTATCTTCAGATCACACAGAGACAGATAAATTTCAGAGGACCAGATGCTCAAAAGTATTTATGTACTACCTTTTCATGAACACTAACAATCTCAATTCACACACATTTCTGTTGGTAGTTACACAGCCTTGAGGAAAACCTTTCCTCTATCTGTTGTTTCTCTCTGTCTGAGGGCCCAAGTGGAAGAAAAAGGTATTTTTTTGTCCAGATATGTGTTCTGAACCAGACTTACAGCACAAACAAGGAAGCAGTGGTACTCAAATGAGTCAAGAGTGTGAGAAGCAGATATGAGCAATGGGAGAGGAAAGTTGTTGTTCATACAACTTAGTTAGTACCTAAGGGCATGCTCAAGAACTTAAGCCCGAGAAGCTCCTAAACTGTTTAAATCTGTTTGTTTATGTGGCTGAAACATCCTTAGGTGTTAACCCTCTTCCATCTGAGTGAAGAAAAATGTTCTTCCCCATCATGTATTGGAGCAATGCCTACCCTTTCAGTGCTATGAAAAGTGTTACTCTGCCATATGGCCTGTACCAGAGTAATTTGCAATTGCAGATGGACCTTTTCCAGCATTGGAAAAGTTCATCCAACTTTTTTCATCTCCATTCAAGCGTGGAAAACCTTTCTGTGTGATTCCCCCTCCCCCTTCACCCTTTTCTCAAATGAGGATGGTACTGTGAAAGGTGAAATAAATCAGTTCCTGTGAGCTACGTTTTCTGAGTTCTGGCTTGGTGTGTCTAGTTTCAATACTCCTGCCTCCTTTGTGTGTGAAGACCTGCAGATCTAAAGTAGGTTTGTTTCAACAGACCCATTTTTTCCAAGGGGCTTTGTAGTGGCATCTGGATCTTACTTCAGAAATCTGTTCTGTTTATAGTTGGAGTTGCACAAACAGGCAAGTGTTTTCATTCTTTAAATAAACTTTGCAAATAGATACATAGACCTTACAGCTTTTCACTGTGGTATTATTTTTAGTTGCTTACCCATCTCTCAGATAGAGAGTTTTTAAAAACTGAGAAAGAAAAAGTTGAAGAATTGCACTATTCATTGCAATAAAACCAAATTCAATTTAATCATGAAACAAGGCTTTCAACAATAAAAAAAAAATTGTTATATCCAATGAAGGGAAATATTTGTCATCTATGGCTACAGGGTGTGCTCCTCCCAGGGGAACTGGAGCAGTTCTGCTGAACTGCTGAGTTGCAGATGATTTCATGCATCAGGGTTTATAGACAGCACTCTGCAAACAGAAGAGGATTAGGGATACCATGTATGATATCACATGAAGAAAAAACATATAATGTCCTTATAGAAGGTCAGGTAGCTAAAATAATCAAATTTTTGTCATTAAGAATTTTTTCCAACAGACCAGTGTGAAAGAGTAAGTTGGGTGGCATGGTGTTAGTACAGATACCTTACCAAACAGTGACTGAGTCCTATGCCACATGGTCAGCAGCTTCACTAGGACTCCCTGTGCTTCAGCACTGATGCTTTGTTGACACTTTTAGTTTATTTTTGGACAGAGACTTTGTCCCTTACACTTTTGTGGGAATTGTCTTTTTAGTGTTAAAAGTCATTCTAGATCAAAAAAAGGATGGGGGGAGTGGGAGGTAGTGGGGAGAGTGAAGACTATTTCATTTGAAAAGGAAGATGTCAAAACAAGATACTTCAGAATTTAAACAAATATACACTTTGAAACACCCGAGTCATTGAACCAAATCCTTTCCAGAGAAAAGGATTCCAGTTCCAACATCTCAGCATTTTCCCGTAACTACTGTTTAATCAGAAAGGTCCTTAATCAACTCTATTTTGCTATATGTGCTTTTGTATTTATTCTTATGTTTCTTCTGCGTTCAGATCTCTCAATAAAGAAATCAACCATGACGATGGAAACCAAATCCAACAATGTTGATGACTCAAATCAGGAAGCAGATCCTGCCCAGCTTTTGGATGATGAAGCGAACAAAAATCTGCAAGTCAAAAAGGAGACTTCCTGTTGCACTGGCTTGAAGGTTTGGTGCCTTATCAATATCACTGCAAATTGCTATTGTCATATGTTAAGAAATTCTGTTCAAGATATGACATGACAGGATTACCATTCCTGTTTCCCCTATTTTTTCTTGATCTGGATACATACTGGAGGTACAGGGAAGGGTTGGATCTTGTCTTTGTCCTAAAGAAAATAAAAATTCCTGATTTAACATACTTACTCTCAAGTCATTCACAGGTAGATCCCCTTTTTTGTCATTGGAGAGAGGTAGCAACCTTCAGTGGAAGACTTGAAGCATCCTAAAATAGGTGGCTATGATACCCTGTTGTCTGGAGGTTGCTATTACTGCCCACTCTTGTAGGCCCAAAATAGGGTGATGTAAGCTGTATTCCAGGACTTTCATCTAATTCAGGGCTGTAGGCCAAACAGTCCACTGATTCCCAAAAGCATCCAAGCTTTCATGAGAACACAAGAAGAATTGACAGAACAATGCAAGTAAATATTTAATGAGAATTTTGCTTTCATGTTAAAGCCTTAGTATTTATTGCTTCTGTCTGAGCTGCAAATACAGAATCACAGAATCACAGAATCACCTAGGTTGGAAGGGACCCTTTAAGATCATCTAGTCCAACCAATGAAAAAAAAAAAAACCACCAACAACAAAAAAAAAACCCCACACACAACACACCACACACAACCCACACACACACCACCACACCACCCAACACTAATCCATATCCCCGAGCACCATGTCAACTCCTCTCTTGAATACCTCCAGGGATGGTGCCTCAACCATCTCCCTGGGCAGCCCATTCCAATGCCTGATACTACAAGGGCAAGATTTCTTTTGACAGTGATGTGTTTGGATTTATATTTTGACTATATATATATTGTCTATATATATATATTATATATTTGACTTCAGCCAGCTGCTTCTTAAGTTAAATTCCATGGACTCAGTGGAGTTGCAATCAGGAACATGTTTCAGGAACATCAGGAACATGTTTCTCTCTCTAAAAAAGTCTGTACAATGAAAGATTAATGGAAAATAATAGGTAGTTTCAAGCTTCTCAAACATCCAAAATAGTTTGTCTCAAGTAACAGGCAAAGTTTGTTACATTTTTTATTTTATCAGGCTCACATTTGCCACTTGTATAGACCTGTGAAAATAGAATCTGATCTCTCTGGGAGACTCACAAGACTAACTTTGCCATCATGTATGCAGGCAATGCTGCACAACTGTGGATCTATGTCTAACTTTATGGCAATTAAAGTTTAACAGACACAATACCTTGGAGATAATAAAAGACAAACTGTTATTTTTCTTCACCGTCCCATCAAATGTTTTGTGGTTTATCTGGGGATTGCATTTTCAAACCCAAAATACCCAAGTAATTTTTGTTTGTGTTTTCATGCTTATCAGCAGTTTCTGATTTCAACCAAAACCCATGAGAGCGCTGCTGCCATAAGGCAAAAAAGGTGGTTCTCACAGACCTTTTGCCAGTCAAACTCAGGAAAAATAAAACATGTTAGGACAAGCCTGCACTTGTGAGATTTTTCTCTTTTTTCTTGACAAAAAGAGGGTAAATATACCTGTTTTCAAGCTTTTACTTCCTGGATTGGCTTAATTTCTTAAAGTAGATAGTATTGCAAAGTCTAAATTTGTATTTGCTTCTGTTTACTGACCCAATATTGTGTTGTATTGGAACTTTTACCCAGTGAGCAATAAGTCTATTTGTTTTTTAGACTATGTTGAAATAGTTGGATAATATTTAAACAAACTTAGTTTAACTTTTTATCAAATACATCTTTATTTGCAAAAGCCACAGTGTGTGTTGGTGGGAGCAACTATAAAATTGCAAAGAATATTAAGCTTTCCTTTATGAGGTATAAGGTATACCTAACCATATGTTATGTATAAATGTCACAAAGGTGACAGAGCCATAATCCACACATTTCAAAATATATCATTTGAGACAGAGATTAACTCAATCAGTCCACATACTGGATTATCATAAGAACTTGCATAAGGCCTTCATTTTGATGCCATGGCTATCTATATATTTGAGTTACAACCAGTTATAAACTGGCCTAAAATAAATGACATGTGGCTCAAGCAGAAGACAATTGGAGCTAAGATTAATTTTAGGTTGGAATAGTGTCAGTAAATCTTGATGAGGTATTTTATCTGTGGCAAATTTTACATTTCTGCAACACTTAGAAATGTAGAAATCCCACCATTTTGGCTGCCTAATATGGGGCCTCAGCTTTTTGACAAATTTAGCCTCAGGAAGCCAGTAAGGTAAGCAGTCCCCAGTGAGTTGTTTGCCAAATTTAAGTTTCACAGTCTGTAGGATGTCTACTTTGGAAAACCTCTGGCCAGCAATGTGGGGAAGATCAGGCTTTTTGGTCATTAAGATGTCCATAGCAAACTTGAACCTTAAAGTAAGTGGCTGCTCTCAGCGCAGCACAAAGCACCAGCCCTCTCCAGCAGGGAAAACGAGAGCAGGAGCAAACATTGCTGAGAGACCACCCTGAAGGTACATGAAAATCCACACACAATGTTGTCACTGCAATTTGAGTAACAAACGTATACCATGATGATGATTGCTCCACACAGTTTTAAACTTATTTGATCCCTCTGTGACCAGTTTCCCTGCTTCTACCTCCCATTTTCTGTCTTAATCTTTCCTCAGGCATTTCTTGCTGCTTTATCATTCAGCTACTTGAGTAAAACTTTGTCTGGTACAATTATGAAAAGCTCCATCACTCAGATTGAACGAAGGTTTGACCTGACCTCCTCTACTGTTGGGTTCATCGATGGGAGTTTTGAGATGGGTAATTGATATTCCCTAACATGCAGAAAACTGTTCAGAGAAGTATGAGGCCCAGCATCTGCCATTAATTTTGGTTTGTTACCTTCCAGGTAACTTGCTGGTGATTGCATTTGTAAGCTACTTTGGAGCTAAATTTCATAGGCCCAAAGTAATTGCTGCTGGATGCTTGACTATGGCTTTGGGAAGTCTTTTAACAGCAATGCCTCATTTCTTCATGGGATAGTAAGTACCAATCAAGATCAATTTGGGTAACCTAACATTGGAATTGGATGCTGCTGTCTGGTTTTTGAATGAAACTTGATGTATATTAAGTCCTAGATTTCCAAAGGCCTATAAAGCCTCACCTCGATGTGCAATGAATCATGTTTGACAAACACACACATGGCTGTTCATTTCATCTGGTTGGAAAAATATGGTTCTTCTGAAGTAAAAGTTCAACTTCCCAAAAAAACTTGGAAAATCAAAATGTTTTAGATTTCAGTCAAACTTGTTCAGAAAAGAGGCAGAGAAGGAAATGATTTTACAAAATTATTTTTATATTTTTATATATTATATATTTTTATATATTATATATTAATTATTTATATAAAGTATATCTTTTATATTATAAATACATTCTTTTTATTCAGGAGGAACCACCTATGAAAATCTTACAAAATTCAAGGTTCAAATAAAATGTATTGTTCTTTGAAAATCTCCAGCCATGCTACTGTGCTGGTGCTATTGCTTTCATGAATTATATGCTCTTCCTGAATGGCTAACTATAAGAACACCTTAATGGGAAAATCAGTGTCGACCTAAGAACGTGGCATCATTGGTTGCTAATACAGATGTGAGAATCATGTAGGCAGGGAAGCCAAACCATTATGAACCACAGTAAAATTATAAGGGATGTAGAATCCACCTGTATGATTTTAAGAATAAGTTTGTGCCGTTTTGAACAGGACCTCAAAGCTCTGAGCAGGTAACTTCATATTAAGTGACATTTCTACCTGAAATATGACGTTAGAATAACAGGTAAAATCGGGGATTCAGGCTTCACCCGTTGAAAAAAACAACATACAAAGGTGGTCTTTAGAAGAAATTCTGCTCCTTGAAAGAGGACACCAGAGTCATCTTGTGTAAGATTGTGTATGTTGCTCTCATGGCAAATAGCTGCTCCTCACACAAAGCAGCCTCTCAGCTTCACACAGAGCCTGCAGGTGGATTAGTGCTGGCAGAACCGGTACAAGGGGGTTTCGTGTTACAAATGCACAGGGCTGGTTAAACTGATCTACCATGGCTGGTTAAGTTTTTTTTATTTTATTCATCTTCTCCAGGCTCAGAGGTTTACTGTGTGTTGCTTGTATGTGATAATGTTTCTAGCCATAGCTTTGATACAGTGACAGCATAGACTAAGACATATTTCTGTTGCTCTCTTAAATGTATTAGCATAATTTTAGGTATACTACTGTAAAAAGAAAACTAAGGAATGCTGTTTTTTATCATGACAGTGGATCTTGGACTAGCATCAGACTTGTATTTTCCACTGTGTAAGCCAAACTATGCATCTTGCTCAACTCCACTGGGAAACTCACCCAGTTTCTCGTGTACCTGCACCTGAATTTTTATGAGGAAATTGTTCTGCACTGCATCTCCCAATGAATGCTCTTTGTTTCAACCTGAAAAATAAGCCTGCCCCATCTAACAGAGCCAGCCCAGTTCCTAGAAGCAGAATGTGCGCTTTACTGTGTTGCTCTCCTTGAGCTAATTGTACTTTGCACCTCAGCAGGGCTCCTATCTGGGAAAAGGATCATGCTAAAGCAGCCTATCAGTTCCAGCACCTGAACTGCTCAACTGCTGCCCCACAGCTTTGCTCTGCTCCCTGTAAATACAGCTAAAGAGTGACTTTTAGCCACTAACTTTATTCACCTGCTGCTATACAACAGCTCTTTCTAAAGCCAATGCCAATTATCAGGCAAACAGGTGCCTCCTGAGGATGACTTCTCCCTTCCTCACACCCCTCCTCCCCCCAACCCCAAAAATAAATATCTACTCTGAAAAGCTCAAGACATTCTTCTTTTTCTCCTTGACTGTGGAGTGAGCATAGGGAGCTCACTTGGACCTGAACCTAAATTTTGATACTGACAGTTCAGTTCTACCTGAGTTACTTTCAAAAGCCCTTTTGAATTTTACAGTTTCAAATGTTATGTCTTCTAGACAGATGTTTCTAACTTGTATTTGTTCTTCATTTTAGTGTTATGGTTTTCCAAAATGGGCTTAAATAATCTTCTTTTTTGCTCCTTTAGTAGCTCTTTGTGTTGATATTTAAACAAAGATACCTTTCTCTTTAAGGAAACAGCAGTCAAGTGATTCCTGCCCTACCACGCTAGTATTTCCCTCGTGAACACTGCTTCTAAACGTACTATTGTGTGTTTTCAGTTACAAGTATGAGACAGCATCACATACAGCTTCTTCAGCCAACTTAACTGCAAGCATAAATCCCTGTTCCCTACATCAAGGTGGGAACAAAACCTTGTTGGAAGTCTCCCAATCAGGTAAGGAACTGTAAATGTAAGTACAAACAGAAGAGCTAGTTTTATCCTTGGTTGCAAGTGAAGTAGATCATTGCTCCATGCAAGATGCTCAGTTAGGTTTCCAACTTCAGTTTCTATCTGTCTGGGAAAATTACCAACACTTAAATGCACTTTGTGCATTTCATTTAGAGAAGAAACACCCAGAAAATACAACTTACTAGTATCCAGATCCCCGGTTTCCTATGTTCACACTTCCAAATTACAATAAAATCACTGAGTACTGAAGGGGAAGCTGAGACCATCTGCAAAGACGTCTCTGAAGAGATTCAGTTACCCAGGACCTGGAGTTGGGGAGGTGAAAGGGATAGCACGCAAGGACATGAAACTTCACAGGGTTAACTGGAAATAAATGGAGATTTCTATGAGTTTGCTTACTATATGGAATACAGCTGTTTTACTTGTTGCTTTGTGTGTGACAGGCAGAGAAAGAGCCAAGCTGTGCCCCAGAAACCATCTCAAACTTCTAAAGTTAAAGATACATCTTATATGCCAGAATATATATGTAGGACAATATCAATCTGCCATATTTTTTTTTACACGGGCATTTTTTCTTAAGGGTGATAATTATCTGTATTTCTAGAAACCAAATACAATGGAGGTGGAGGAAATTATCATTAAAAGATTATTAAAACGTAAAATGAGGTTGATGGCCTTTCTTTAATCTTCCATGAGGATAATGCTGTTAATACCGTAAATTCTAAACTATAATCATTTCATGTGCTGAATTGCCTGTGATTTGTCACAGTTTCCCATTCAACTATTCTATTACAAAGATGTAAACTCTCTATCTGCAGGCTGTGAGAAGGAACCGTCATCATATATGTGGATATATATCTTACTGGGAAACATGTTACGTGGAATTGGTGAGACACCAATAACACCACTGGGCATCTCTTACCTTGATGATTTTGCTAAAGAAGAGGATGTTCCTGTGTATGTAGGTAATCTCAACATGAAATAAACTGAGAGATTTGTAGTGTAAGAGGTGAATCATCTGCAAAAGAAAACATTCAGCCATTAAAAACTACTAGCATCTCCTTCATTATATTTTCAGCATGTTTGCACACAATAGCCATGTTGGGCCCAATGTTTGGTTTCCTGTTGGGATCTTTATGTGCAAAACTGTATGTGGACATTGGATTTGTGGATTTAGGTAAGCAAAATGGAGGTAAAATGAAAGTAAACTAATACCTGTAGCTAACAGGTTCCTCTATATATTTGCATAAAATTTTATTATATTAATTACCTTAATATAATTTATTTTTCATTTATATTGAGTTTATTAATTTTATTATATCCTTTATTACAATTTTATTAAATTACTGGAAGCCTTTATGGTAAAGGCAGAATTAGACAGGGTTCATATTTTAGAATTGTGTTTTAGGATTAAAGGATTGAAATACATGTTTAACTTTAAAAATTAGTACCAAAAACTCCCACAGACCAAGATGTTCTACTAAACTGGTATCGTAATTAAAGGATTCTGATAAAATAGCGGTTTTATGGTCTTAGTGGATTATCCACCCTTTCAACTGAACATTTTACGTTATTTACAATTCATGTAGTGTTTGCAATACATTACACACTTTTTTCCAGCCCTTGCTTATTCAGGTAAAAAGAAAACACACGTATGTAATCACATTTTCAAAATGGCAGAGGGAACAGATGTGCCTTGGACCTGCATCCTGTTCCCTTTCAATGGAAGAGGACGCAGGGCCATCTCTGAGGTGGCGTTTCCTGGCCAGCCCAGCTCCTCACCCACTGGACCAGATGGATGGGAAATCAGACAATGTGGACTGGTGATGGCTTTTTCAGGAAAAGGCCTGGGGTAGCAGCAGCAGTGGGTGATTCTGTTTTACTAGCAGGACAGAGAACCTTTCAGATCCTCAGGATCCTGTAGTTAGACAGATGAACTATTCTGTCTTTGCCCTTTGTTAAGCCAATGCTTGATTTTGCTTAAGCATAAGGACAGTGAGCCAATTCTGGTCATGCAGTGAAAAGTCTTTTAGTGTTGATCCACCACCAAACATGCCAGTGTGTAACAATCATAAAAATACAACCAACTAGCCTTGTCTTCCTTGCAGTACAAAGTTTAATGTTGTGGCTGATCTCACCAATGCCACAGAGAGTGTCCATATGCTTAATAGTAACTGACACAATTCAGTTTAGCAGAGGATGGTCTCAGTAGAAATATCTACCCTAAAAGGACCCCCATGCTTGAGGCCTGTCTGCCACCTGTTTTGGTTTCCTATGGGTCGGATAAGGTATGCCACAAAACAGCAGTCAGAATGTCATGTAGAAAGGCAGATGAAACATAACAGCTTTGAGGGTATGATTCCTTGTGCCTTCACTGCACGAACGGGCTCTCATTAGATGATTATTGTTACCATTGGAAGTCAGACATTGTAAAATGTAGCTATTTTAGCAGATAAAGGGTGTAAAGCTTCAGCTTCTTCATTTAGGTAACTTGTATCTGTTTCCCTCAATTCTAGGAAGCATCACTATCACGCCACAGGATTCCCGCTGGGTGGGTGCGTGGTGGCTTGGTTTTTTAATAGCTGGAGTAACCAATTTCCTAGCTGCTATTCCATTTTGCTTCCTGCCAAAGAGACTGAAAAAGCCAGAGGAAGCCAATAATGACAAAACTTCATTTGGTGTCTTGGAAAACATGGGCACCATGAGGAAGGTGCTTCCTCCTGCAAAACCTAAGCCAAGGAAGTGTTCAGTAATACTGAAAGGCAAGTATTTCGCATTATGTATACATGATTTTTGTAAACAAGAGGCACAATGTACACTGGGAACGTAATAGTTCTGCAGAATATCTGCACTTCAGTCTAAACCAGTTAGCTTACTCCAGGAAAAGAGGGGTCCAGTAAAGATTATTAGAAGTCAAAGATCTTCAAGACTGTGAGGTTCTGTATGCATCGCCTGCAATGCAAAATCACCTAATGGCACCTACCTGTAAAATTTTGTGCCAGAAGATGTTTGAACAGTGGAAAAAATGTTTCTGTATCTGGATCTAAAGAAAATATTAGAAAGTTCTTTTCTCAATATGGAAAGTCAACTTATTCATCTGATGATCACAGAGTTCATGGAGCCGCTGAAGCTCATTGGTGCCTGAGGATTGAATATCAGCTCTGATTGGGCAGTCATTAGGCTAAGAAAGGGGTGGAATAGTGTGGGGAAGACATGCCTTTGCATCATTAGTCAAATTCTCCTGTCTTTCCTCAGATCCCAATGGAAGACATTGGGCATCTCCACAAAGGCATCTCTCGCTTAGCCTTGAATCTGTGATGATATTCCTGTAAGCTGAAAGAAGTCTTTGCTGCGTGGAGCCCTTCAGTCTTCATGTGCAGATCTCACTAGAGCACCCAAGCTTTAACCCATACTTCTGTCTTCTTTTAGGATTCTCTTCTGGCATCTCAAACTCTGGTGTCTTTCAAGAACCTGATTTTGCTTTCAGATACTCTCATGTAAATGAAGATTGGTAGGACTTGCACTTGGACAAATGAGAGAATGATTTTACCTTAAGTTTCGTAGATTACTCAACTGTAATTATGCCATACATCTTTCAAAGCCAACTCATATATCCCTTTCTTTCAGATTTCTATACCTCCCTGAAAAAAGTATTGAGTAATCGAATGTACTTTACGCTTTTGTGTTGCTCACTGTTACAGTTCAGTAGCTTCATTGGTTTCTTCACTTACAAACCAAAGTACATGGAACAGCAGTATGGACAATCTACATCTAAATCTAACTTTCTCATAGGTGAGTTACACTGTGCACTGTGCATGGGGAGAAGTTCTGGCATGCTTTTTCTGGGACTGAATTCCTTGCAGAACAGGCTGATGTAAATGGTGATCTCTCCTGAACTTGAATTGTATAAAGGCAGCATACAAACTACAGTTTTGGTGCCTATAGGACTAGAATAAATATTCTATTCTATTCTATTAATACTTATTATATTATAGCAAGGGCACCCCAAATATGCAGTGAATGGGGTGTGGGAGTTTTAAATGCTGCAACATCTGACAAGTGCCTTGCAATGGAAGTAGGTTTTGAGGGTTAGGCACTTCAAAGACAGCATACACAACCCAGGGGTTAGGCTGAGCACAAAGCCACCTAGAGTCATCATAATACAACATAGAGCTGCCAGGGATATCAAACTGAGGACAGAATTCGGCTCTTAAACTCATGAGGTTGGCTTTTAAACCCAGTGTGACTCTATTTTGACATTCCTCTTCTATTATCTATTTCAGGCTTGACATCCTTACCTCCTGTAAGTATTGGGATTTTCCTAGGAGGGCTCATAATGAAAAAGTACAAATTGAGCATCATTGGAGCAACCAAGTTTGCATTTACCATTTCATTTCTGGCTTATGTCATTGGTCTTTTGCACTTTTTTGTTGGCTGTGAGAACCATGTGGTAGCAGGAATGACAGTATCCTATGAAGGGTGAGTATAAAATAGAGTATGTTTTTCTCCATGGCACCAGTAGTTCAAAAAATGTACCACAGCATCAAGGCTAAAAGAGGAACATGTTTTTGCAATGCTTAAGAGAAAGTGAACACTATCACGTGTTATCATTCTGATAGTTTTGTTGGTCAGCAGAGTGTCAGCCTGCCAAAGCAGAACATTGGTTAAAGATTAATTAAAAATACATGAGCAAAATTGCATCATTACTGATGTAGGTTGTTTGGCTTATGTGGGATGGTATTGCTGTTTCATGTAGTCTATCTCTACACTAGAAGCAATTTTCTCCTGAAGTGTATTCAGATTCAGTAAAAGGGTGAAGCATATGTAACAGAGAGCATTGGTAACACCTCTTGAACAGAAACAGAAAGACTGCAATGTGCTAGTTTCTCAGCCTGCTGTAAACCAAAATGAAGCTGTTATGCCTACTGACGATGTTCTCTCCTCTTGAGGGTTTAAAAGTTAAAGGCTGCTATTTTATTCGTGGAGTAAGTAAAGATACCAGTACAGGAGATGAGTGCTAGGATCTGGCTGTCCAAGGGGCCCAGCGACACACTGGCATATGGGTTGTCATGGCCTCATGTTCAGCCTGCTCAGAGTACCTCATGGCTAATGTGAACCTCTCTGCATCTCCCTGAAGACTTACCCACAGTTCAATAATTTGTCACTATGGTTCATTTATCAAGCCATACTGGTTCACAGCTGAAAATGTGGAACTGGACAGGCAGGATGCCAAGGATGTTTATATTTGTTGGAACCAGAGGACTAATTGTTCGTTGCTTGTCCTTTATCCTGCAACATTTTCACTAAGAATGCAAATGGTGGACCAGGGAACAGGCTTAGTAAGCACTGAAGTGACAGAGATGGCAAGCATATATACCTTAATTAACCCAGAAAGGAGAAGATGAGGGAAGACATCCCTCTTTGCTTCAGATCTCAATACTCAAAGGATGTCTGAAAGTAAAAGGGAATGCTGCATTCTCCATATCCTCTAAGAAGAGTTAGACTAGGCTTTAAAAAAGGAGTATTTTTAATTATGGAGACCAGGAAATCTAGTTTCTATAATGGGTGCATTTTCACCAACAGCTAAATATGTACTTAATAAGTCTGTGTTAACTGTTGCTAGTGCTCCATACAATTAGGGGATGGCCAAGTTCACCTCTCACAGCCTTTCAGCTATTTGTTTTTCTTTTCTGTCTACACTTGCCACCCAAAATCAGTAGCAGTATTTTTGTTTTAAAATTCTTTATAAACTAGTAATCACTTTAATATCAGTGCAAGTGGGCTGGAATCTCAAGCAAAGAGATCCATACTGTAGAGACTCAACTATGAAAATGTATGTTCTGGGTGTATGAGGTGGGTTTCAGAAAAGCAACACTGTCACACAGAAGGGAGTACGCTGACCTCAACAAGGAATTAAAAGTTCTTATGCTCTTACACCTGTCTGAACTTAACTTCCAAGTAAACCCATTCCATACCATGAAAATGCCATATTTTCTGAGTGCAACTCTGACTGCAAATGTGCCTCCAATGTGTGGGATCCTGTGTGTGGAGACAATGGACTAACGTATGTTTCGGCATGCCTAGCTGGGTGCACAGCTTCAGAGGGACATGGAAAGAACATGGTAAGACCCTGCTTCAGTTTCTAGGGGTTTTTTACTGGCTTATTTTCCATGTAACATCTGCGATTTAGTAGTATAATGCATTTAAGGGAAGCCAAAGTTACTGGGCAGCAGTCAGCAAAGTATTTATGATTTCTGGCTACAAACAGCACAGAAGACATAGGGATTTCTTTGAGTTACTGCACATTAAGCAAAAAGCCCTAGGTCCTTGTTGTAGATCATAGCTTTCATCTGTTGTAAATTGAATAAGAGGGGGAAACGAACAATTCAAAGTGGTTACATGTTGTCTGAAGTTTGTCCATGGCTTGCCTTTCATAAACCTCATTCTGGCTACCTTGAGGTTTTTAGCCAAGTTGAAGTACACTAAGACAGTGGAGTATCTTCCGTGATACTGATCATTAATGTGTAAGTATGAAGAATGATTTGAGGGGAGGCAGCTTGTTTCCTCCTTGTGAGAACTGGAATGGCAAGATATACTGCTTCTTTTTCTGGGTGACTGATTTCTTCTCAGCTCACAGTGCTGGGCGTAATGCGCAGAGTCCCAGAGAGGCAGCTCCAGCCCATGGATATAAGCCTTCATTGGACTGTGTCATGCCCATGTTTTGTGATGCCAGATGATCACTCCAGTAGATACACAGTCTAGAGCCATCTCTTGCAGTCAGACAGAATTTTCTCTCCAGCAGATTTTTCTTTGTGGCTCATTTCCGTCTGATGTCTATGGTCATCTTCACAAAAGGACATACTGTGCTTAAAATCTTAAGATGGGACGCACGGGAGAAGGGCTCAACAGCACCCATCACAGTGGAATTACTGCCTCCCATACAAGTCTGTCTCTGTAGAGGTTAAGGTTTGTGGCTCACAGCTCCCCCTACCTCAGCGTGTCCTAAAGCTCCTCAGGCCTGGTTAAAAGCTATTGCTCCTAAACTGTCAGCTCCTACTGCTGATCTCAGGGCTCTGCAAGAGCTGTGTCTTGGCAGGTAGCTGCTGCTTACAGCCATGAGGTACCTCTGGTGGATCAGCATTAGCAGAGAGGGACCTGTGATCCAGGTGCTTTTCACAGAGAAAAGTCAGCTATCAGGTGGTGTCACCTAGCAGCAAAAGACACAGCTCCCTGAGCTTCACGGTTCCCCTTCAGCTGCCCTCTGGGGACACAAAGGTTGATGCCAGCCTCAGAGGTCCGGCAGGTACTCCAAACATGTTCCAAAAAGTGTTGCAATGTCGCTTGGCAAAAACATCTGGTACAGAACATCGCTTCTAACTCTGAGCACGCTTTGTAGGAAAGAAAAGAAGAAGCTTCTGCCCATTGCCTCAAGAAAGGCAAATAAGATAGAAATGAGGTGTTTAGGAAGGCTTCAGGTGCTGCCTGTGTCTGAAGGGAGGATTCCCTATTGCATAAGCAGTGGCTTGCCAAATCTGCTTTGTGTCTTCCAGGTCTTCCATAACTGCAGCTGTCTTTCAGACAGCAGTTCATGGACAGGAAATAACTCTGCCACCTTGGGGCAATGTCCAAAAAGTGAAGATTGTTCCAGGAAGTTTATTTATTATACAGTAATACAGGTCATAAGTGGCTTTTGTTACGCATTGGGAGGTACCCCAGCATACATGATTATGTTTAGGTAAGTAAAAGTCTGTACCAAAGCTTGAGGCTTTCCAATGAGGGGGATCAAAATTATGTTTAGGTTTCTCTCTTTTCCTTAGCAAAAATGACTTTTTTGCAGTATAACATGCTTTCTTTAATGAGTTTTGTCACTTCCCATTTGTTTGTAGCATCAAACTTTACTTTGCTGCTGTCTGTAAGTCAGTTCTAGTGTGTTGCTTCCAACTACTGCAAAATGGTTTCTCTTACGCCTGTCATATGCCCAGGTTTTACAGAACACATTCTCCTTCTCTGCTTGGGTATTGTGGCTGTATGGATTTTGAAAATGCCATGCATTTTTCAGGACTTCTGGATGTGGGGTTGCCCTAACAGATTGTGCTTATGAGACATCTAGAAATTCAAGACCTCTGAGGGCTCCTATTCTCATGTCTGTTGAGGTACACAAGCGCAGGCATACCAGGATGTGATTTGGAATCACATATACAAATTAGCACATACTTTTCAGTAACCTGAAGAGAGAGCTCACCGAGTAGAAAAATACATTAGTGGCAAATGTAATGGTAGTCCTAAGGGCATTATGTCATCCTAAATGAGCCTGAAAAACAGAATGCAAACTCCCCTTCCTTCCTCATCTCTGTGAGATGTTTTTCTGAGTGTTGACCACATTAATATTTATAAGGCGATAGCAGAGGCTGGATATGTAATGGATTCAAGAGCCGTGCCCATTTCTGATGCTTGGAGTGTGGTTCCCCAGGAGACAGATGGGCATATTGCCAGATGGCTTTGTGTAGTTCGGGATGTGGCATTGTACAGAGGAATGTCATTCAAGAACAGAAAGATGCCGCACTAATGCAGCTACTTGCAATATTTTTGTCTTAGGGCAATACAGTATTTCCCACCAAGTGTGTAAGGCAAATCCCATCAAGTGAGGAAAATGTAAGCCAAGGATTTAAGGCACTTGGGAAGCCCATTTCAGTAAGACTAGGATAGATTGTGATTATGATTTTAAAATTTCACTTCTTTAATTATACCTAGTGAATGGACTTCCCAGGACCCATGTGATTGAAAACAATAGATTAATTCACCTTTTTTATACCACTTAATGTATTTTCAGCAGATGTAGGAAGCATTCTCCCTCCAAAGCTTGGCTTTCTGTCATTAAGAGTAATTCAGGGTAATTAACAGCAGTTTAATACGCATATCTAAGCACTAGATAGGCAAATAGTTCATACTTATCCCTCTTTCTTTCAGATGTGTTCAGCCAGAGTTGAAATCTCTTGCAGTTGGTCTATATACACTTATTATGAGAATGCTAGGTAAGAGAAATCATTCTGACTGAGATGCTTGCTCATATGGCTTTAAATGACACCAATGCAATCACCATTTGTAAACCAAATGTATCCTTGCAACAGCTGTTAGATCCTGGCCTGTTCCTGAAGATTCTTTTTTTTTTCCTGAAGCCAGCATGCCCCTTCCATTGCAAGAAGGGGTAGAGCCACTGTCGCCGATTCAAAAAAGCTGGCATTTCTCCTCAGTGACTTGGAGATCAAATCTGATGTGCTCCCATTTTCCTTCTCTAAGGAACCTCTAAAATGAGTATTTGTCCCATCATACCCTGACTACAGCACTGATGATTGTAATACACAGTATAGATTGATTACTGAGTTCAGACTCTCACAAGAGCCCTAGGGCAGAACAGGCTGAGTATACCTGTTTTTACAAAATAAATTATTTCCTATGTAAGAATGCAGGATGCTCATGTAGGAACAAAACTAATGTGAAACATGGTCCTCTACACGCTGAAACCTGGATTCCTCTGAAGTTAATACTAGCCTTTACCTCAGCAAAGCTAGGATGTTGTTCCATGTGTGACATGTTTTGCAGTAAAGCATAAGCTCATATCTGGCCAAGTCACACTAAGGATTTTGGTTGCTTGACTTTCAATTGGGCAGAACGGACTATCCACTAGTGTGGATAATTTAGGTTATGCATAAGAAGAGGGAACTATGCATCAGTTCAGTGCTCCAAATGCACCACCAGTCCAGCTGTCCCTTGCAGCAGCTTAGCATGCATTGGAAGCCAGGAGTGGTTCTCAGAGTTGTGCTTGAGAAACCAATGTGCATGACTACGAGCCTGGCCAAACCCATCAGACCACATTTCCCGGGGACTGATGATTTCCACGGGATAGAGACGGTATTCCAGCTTACAGTTACTCTGATCAAGGAAAGGAAATACTCCCCACAGTCCAATCCACCTATTGCCACTACTGCAGCATATAACCTGCCACTAAGAAAATATAAAGCTGATTGCTAAAAAGATGTATTTTCCTGTGATATCTTGTGACATTTTTTCTTGTTTCTATGCAGCTGGGATTCCAGCACCCGTTTATTTCGGTGCGCTGATTGACAAGACATGCGTGAAATGGGGAAGCACAAGCTGTGGGCAGCGAGGGGCCTGCAGGCTATACGACTCCGATGCATACAGGTAAGGCAAATAAGGGTACAAAAAGGCTCATGCATTTCCTCTTTAGAGATAGACATGCTTTGTTCTGTTATACTGTAGTGTGTGAGGCCACTGATCAAAAATTATGGTCAGATACTAACTCTGAACTCAGATTTAGGTCAGTCCAGAAATCCTGTAATTGAGAAAGGTTAAGATCACATCTTAAACTCTCAATTTTTCAGTCAGTTTTTATGTTGTGCAAAAATCATTTAATATCCATGACAGACTTTCTGGGATTAAACATGTACTTTTAATATCTTTTGAGTCAATTTAAAAGACCTAGGACTGTATGATCTGCCGTCAAGAGGAAAGGTACCCAAATTTACATCATTTGCAGGTAGTTTGTCCATACTGGCAAGACTGTTAACTTTGCGCATTGGTGATATTTGAGCGAAAAATAGATGAAAGAAAATCATACTGAGCAGCTGAAGGTATTGGTTAAACACAAACAATATCAGTCTCCAGGAGGAATATTCCTGATATTTTCCTGTTTCACCCAAACCTTGGACACTTCTGATGTGTTATTTATTTTTACATAAAATAGCCCACTCTGGCAATCTCTGTACGTATCTAGCCCACAAAAGTCTAAGGCCTTGAAGAGATCTGAAAATCTTTAGAAACAAAGGGAAGTTGATGGAAGTTTTACTTTGCAACTATCTTCATAACCAAAAAGTAGTTTATCAATTCTTTAACAGATGTTTTTGCAAGGAAAAATGTTCAGTTTGTGGTACCATTTACAAAGAATGTGTTTTAATGTTTTTTCCTAAGCTACTATGTGGTTTTGGTTGAGGTTATGTGATCCTTAAAAGCCATTACAGTGATTTTCTTCAGTATCTTTGAAAATTGCAGTGCCTGGCACTATCTTCTGTGCTCCATCCCACAGGTATGTCTACCTTGGTTTAGCAGCAGTGTTAAGAGGTCCTTCCTACTTGATTTCAATTGTTTTTTATATATTGATAAAGAAACACTTTCAAAATAAGAACTCCACACCTAGAGAGAATGGAGGAAGAGAAGATGCTCCTATAAATAAAGAAGATAATTGCAAGATCAAAGAACGTTTGCCACGTTTTTCTGATGCAGAGAATGAATCGTGTATTTAGAAAGCCATTTGGACCAGTGTCACGTGAATCAGGACAGTTTCTTTCAGAAATAACTTTCACAATGTTATGAATAACTAAATAATAACACTGTTCAGAAAGTAAAGCTAATAGCAAACCCATGATCAACAACAAGAAAAAGTTATATACGAGTATAGAGGTGCCATAACCTGGTTACCAATAACAGACAGAGCAAGTTACATTAACTGAACCAAATTCTCAACAGATAAAGGAAAACCTCCCTTGGAATTTCTGACAGAGCCAGTCTGTAATTTTTAAAGAGATCAAAGATGAGAGCTGGCAGAACAGCCACATGCCAAAGGCCCACAAACTGTGATGCTGATCCTGTACATAGGTCCACGCAGTAGACTGACATGGGAATGACAAGCTCAAGGCTAACAACAGTGTTCAGATTTCATCAAATGCAGTCAGAATTCACAATAAAACCAAAACCTTTAAGTGAAAGGTTTCCACCTTATCTAAACCCATTGTTGCAACAATTTTCCATTGAAAAATTGGCAAAAGCAGTATTTTTCCAAGGAGCATTTTATCTTGGCTCAGCTGAAAATTTTATGCCTACTTAAACTACAAATAGGTTGCCATAAAGGAAATAATTGTTTTTAAAAATATCAGAGTTTTAGCATTTATTAAAAGCTAATTTTTTTTAGTTAAGTGACTATGAAACATAAGAAATAATCTGAATTTTGTTGTGATGTTGCTTTCCAAGCAAGATCTAGCCAACATATGCTGGTGGCTTTATTGCTATGCCATGTGCTGTCCAGCAGAGGACACTCAATCAATAACATTACCCCTATGACTACTGCAGACACTCTGTATAAATTTGTCATGCTCAGTCTTTACCGTTCTGGGAGAAGTTCAGCATCAGGCAGGCAAAAAGCTCACCTGTGTTTTCATGCACCTTAAAACTTTCTCAGCTCAAGCCTGTAGCTCATATATTCAACGTTGGTTTTGTGTATTTGTTGGTTTGTGTTCATTTTATTTGCGTCATTTGGAGCTTGACAATTGTTGTTTAAATAAAAGGATGTGTACTTGTGTACCATTTCACAACAGTGATTGAATTCTCTGGTTGATACTTTAAAACAGATGCTCAAGGCTGAGTGGGAGATGGTTAATAGACACATTAGATGAAAAAGTACATTGAGCAAAATCCTGAGTTGTTCTGAAATAAGTGTTGTCTGTCATGACAGTCACTTAGTGGTGATTGCAGCAGCTGAAGGAAAAAGAATGGGGCTTTTTTTTCCAAATGATGTGATATCTACTGGAGGCAGAGATTCTCCATCTAGCAAAACTCATTATGACTCTGCGTGGTCTTTTCTTACAATTACATTTGCAAATGTTTTGACATATCCGATATATCCACAGGAATGACCTGTGAGACAGAATCACAGAATTTTCATGGTTGGAAAGGACCTTTGAGATCATCGAGTCCAACCACACACAAAAAAAACCACCACAAAAAAACTACTAAAAACACGCCGCCTCTTTTTGAAACTAAACATGCCCAGTTCCCTCAGCCTCTCCTCATATGACTTGTTCTCTAGACCCCTCACCATAAATAAGTACACATTTTCCTCCATAAATATCTTCTGGGTAAATCCTTGCTCTCTTAACACAGAAAAAAGGAGACGGCATTTTTCTTGTGGCTCCTTTCGCGACCACATATGATGTCTCTTACCTCTGGGAAAGAGCAAGAGCCAAGGCTTGGGGGACCTAAAGGAATGAACAGCCTTACCTAACTATTGAACTTGGGAGCGAATTTTGTCAGGGAAACTAATTGCAACTGTTTAGTTCTGCGTGTCTTTCAGCTGCTTTGTCCAGATGATATTTTTTTTAACGTCTTGGAGCATATGTAATTTCCTATGGTGTCTTTAAAGCCATGGGTTTGGGTAAGATATTTTTAATCAAAAACCCATAACCTTTGAAAACATATTTCATGTGACTAAATATACCAGTTTTAACTGAAAACAAGAGCTAATTCCAGATGACAGATTATGAGAATTATGCATGAAGAATCAATGATGTCAAAAGAAACTGTTAAGCCCTGTAGCTATTACTACAGAATCATGAGGACAAGGAGGTGTCAATAAACTGGTCTCTTTGGATACAGAGAGGAAGACTGGTACAAGAAGATGATAAACTGCTTATAGAGGGGTTTTCCCCCCTTTCTTGTGAAAAAAAAAAAAAAAAAGTCAGGGTGCAAAGCCCGCTGCCTCTGGGTGCCACAGCAGCTCAGCAGCTGATAGAGAGAGAGAGTGCACCCAACACTTTGATTTGTTGTCAGTCTTGAAAAAATTGTGGCCTTCCCTCCATCGTTTAAAAGCTGCAACTGCCTATGATGGAAGCAGAGCAAACAGGACAAATACATTCTCTCACACTGCAATTCTGCAGTTAATGTTTGTGCTGCTGTTATGTGCATGCACATGCACAAAATGGCAATCTCTGCTGCAAGACACATGTATTTGAGGTACGATAAGATATATATTGCCAAGCAGGAAATCAGCAAGCAATAATGATGACTCCTGCTAAGCATATTCAGGAGAAATTTGAAGAAAACTAAAGAGGTAATTTTGACAATCTTTTCAGTTCTGGGGGGAAAGCCTAGACACTTTTTTCAGTGTTGTTTTTGAGGGGAGAACAATTACTCGGTGGAAAGATGTACATGAATGTGTTACAGCAATAATCTGTCTCTGCAGCCACAGTTTTTACACGCTGAGTAAGTAAAATGAAATGCCTACAGCTACTCTTTGATCCACTGCTGTAAATAAACCCACAGCTCCCTTCGCTCAACTCTTTGGAAAGGCAGGCCAGTTTTATTCAGGTGCCTCCCTTTAGGTACTGAGGTTTTGGACATTCAGATCATTGCCTCTACACCCAGAGAGGCAGAGTTTGCAGCTGACAAGGCTGGAAGTTGTTGCTACAATTTTGGGGGTTGGTTTTCTTTGTGTGTTTTTTGTTGGTTTTTTTTTTTCCTGGATAGGTGGGGTTTCTTGGCAAGCAATGTGAGGAAAACAAAAGTTTTACCTTTCACACTGAAAATACCTAAGCCTGAGCCCTCTTTGTGTTGCTGATTTGGCCCAAGACAGGCCAGGAGAGACCCCTGCAGACAGCCTCAGCAGCAGTACAGGTACCAGTTGAACAGACACTTCCCTGTGTCTCCAGAACTGAGAGCTTACCAGCAACAAATGTTTCTTGTAAGCATTAAGCTCTGAGCTCCATAAAAAAGCATGAAAAGGGAAGAAAATTATAAATACTGCTCTTTCAGAGTAGAATGATTCCAAACAAAGAAAAAGAAAAGCTGAAAGTATGAGCTTTGGGAGAACAGGAGCAAATCAGAAATTTTATGAAAAGTTTAAGAAATTATCTCCCCCCACCAAAGAAAAAACACGGCAAAGCTGACATACCATGGACTGCAAAATAAATTGACTGTGTTCAGTGCTTTGCATTATGGGTGAGGGAAAAAAAGCACAAAAAGCAGAAAAGCTTTTTTACTATTTTGCTACTTTCTATGCCTAAAAGGCCAGGGAATTATTTTTGTCCTTTCTGTTAGTGCACAGGAAAATAAATTGAATCCTTTCCACTTATTAAAAAGTACCTGGTGTCCAAAATAGAAATGCTTTTGGAGCTAAGCATGCTTTGCTTAAGATGCTTTTGGGTGAGCATCTACATCTCAAGAGAAAGCTGAAACACATAAAAGAAGTGGTTTTCTAAGGCTGTGTCTGGTGCCATGAGCTTTATGTCTGAATCAATGCAAAGCATAAGAAAGGCTCATTTGGCTTTTACACAGTATATACTACTACATTGAGGTTACCCTAGTTTTATTCTGAAGCAGGATCTATATGCAATAAAATATATCACAGACATATGACGCAATACAAAGGCAATAACTTAATCTGTCAGTTTTATTTTGGCAACACAGTATCTACTGGTGCAAAGCCATCCACTGTGAATAACTTCACTTACCCGTCCAAGTTGGTAGGTGGGCTCATCAGTGCTCAACTGAAAGTGTTAAAATTAGCTCCTTTCTTTTATTATTATTTGTTATTTATTATTATTCTTTTATTATTTCTTGGCAAAATGGTCATCTGTCATGCGCTTTATCCATCCTGCATAACATCAGATGGTGACTTTAGTTTCAAACATATGAATTTTCTTTTCTAATAAAATTCTTGGCATTTAAAAAATACCATTAATTTAATGTACTAGTGTGAAATATTCTGAAGTAATATCAAAATATAAGGGACACTACAGGACTGTGCAAGCCTACAGCTGGGTGTCCTGTTGGATGACGGCTGCAGACCTGACCAGGGACAGACTACCTATGTATTCTACTCATTTCAAGGAAAAATGTCTCATATGCAGTCAGATCTCTCAAGTCTTTCAAAAAAATCACCTGGAATCTTAGCAGTTACTCATTATTTTTAAAAGGTACTTGCTAGTGGTCAGTAATAGCACTGGTTATTTTTCTTAGTTCACCTTCTTGTGTATCTTTCTGAAATTCCTTACACACACACAAAGTACCTGCAAGTATTTACTTGCAAAAGCTCCTTAGTTTCCAATTATTCACACTATTCATTTTCTCCTTGAAAACAGATTTTGAAATAATTCAATAGCTGACTCATTTCTGAATCATCATTAATTTCAGCCCACCAGTGTTTTTTTAATCTTCATTTTAATATATGGGATTTAAAGTTGTTTGTTGTTTTCATTGACTTTAGGAATGCATGGAGTTGGTTCAAAAGAAGCATTATGGAGGGTAAGAAATATTTTTGCCATCCAGGTCTCATAACTCCCCTTATTCCAGCCCTGTTAGACAAATCCTCCTGGAATATAAGAAATTCAACAGCTAGTTCTTAAGGTCATCCAAACATTATCAGGTCTAGAAGACCTGCCGTTGGATGAGCTGTCATTATCTCTACCCTGATGACACTAGTCAATAAGGGATGCACTTTGCTAGCTTGCAGTCAATTTTGACTTGCAATAAATGCCAACATTGGCATTCATAGGCATTCACTGGAAAACAACAGCAGACAGTGCACTGAATGAGTAGATTCCTGTTGTTCCTAAAAAGCTTCAAGGGGACTGAAGGTTTCAACAAAGAAGAATTGCAGAACAAAACTGCCTTAGCAGCAGGTACTTTGGATGGGTGGGTGGATGGATGGATGGATGGATTGGTGGGTGGATGGGCAAACATTCAAATTCAGGATAAAAATGTATCACATCAGTGTCCTACCTAAATTATTTTATATCCTACAACAGCTGATGGGTGAAAACAGTTATCATAATACAATGCAGAGAACACATAAGGAACCCTTTGCAAGACAGCAGCTCTTAAGTGTTATTTTGAAAATTGAATTAAGAGGGAAAAGAGAAAAGATATGGGAATACAGGAAGCAGGATTGATTACAGTAACCAGACTAAATTGCCTGGTCCAAATTCTGACATTAGCAAAGAAAGTCTGCAAATAATCCAGCCCAGTTGATCCAAAAAGGCAACCTCTGGATAGGGACTGCATGCAGAGCAAGGATTGTTTGTGTTGACGCAGGAGCGCACCCTGCACTGTGCAATTTCAAGTTGAAGGAGGAGAAAATCATGTGTTAGGGAGTTAGTCTCCTACTTTCAGTCATCTCTTTCCAAATTGCTGTAACATATCTTCTACAGTGAGAGCTTGATGATCAGCATTAGCTATTTTTGTTCCTTTCCTGCTTTTCAGTTTTTCTCTCAGATTATGTCTTCTGAGATCTATAGAAACAAATGGAAATCCTGGTATTTCCACTACAGTTTTCATTAGTGTCTTCAGATCTTAGATCAGTCTCCCACAATGCTATGTAGTCAGAGGAGAATGGAGGAAAACTGAGCTGGAAATAACTTTTTTATTTCACACAAAGATTTGAATGGTCTGATATGAGAAGCAGCTTTCTTTGTCTTCCAAAACTTCAGTAGAGGATGTGTTACCCTCATACATGAAATCAAGGTAGCCATTTTTTTGATGCATTGAAGTTAAAGAGACTGCCTTAGAGTTTGGGATGTCTGCATTCAGTTCCTTGCTCTGTTACAGTCTTATTTCCTCGGTCATGAAATGCAAGCTTGGGAATCGCAGATAAAATAGCATTTTCCAAAGCACTTATAAGCCAAATTTATAAGCCAAACCTCTAAGTCAAAATTTTGTCTTTCAGATTACTATATAATGGCATTTTGGATGCAAGCTCCAAAAAGCTTAACTCAGTAATGAAACTGATGAGCATATAAGTGCTTTGAAAAAATTGAATTGAAAAAATTTGAATTACTTTGATCACAGTAAACATAAAACATAGACAGTGCTCCAGGAGATATTTCCTATTCTAAAAAGATATAGCCCCAAAAACTAGAATGTTATGTTTTTTGTTAAAAGTTATTGAGTTGCTTCCTCATTCTGGATGAGACTTCCAAGTCTGGAAAATACATTGTAGCTTATAAATGGTTTGTAGACATGATTTTTACCTGAAGTCCCCAACCTTTCATTTCTTGACCCAAGAGTAATTTTTGCATGGAGATAACAGCTCTGCTGCTGGAATTTTAGCTTTAATTATTTTAGCCTTGAATGACAGTTGTTATGAACATATCTTAGCCTTCTGACTTTCAGCACAGGGTTTTGGTTTTCAGTCCAGACACTTTCCCAGAAACTGTAGTGAGTTTGTAAAGTCCACTCAGAGGTGTCTTCTTCACCACTGTAATGGGTGACAGCTGGATTCAGTAGGTTAAATTCACTCAGTTGTGATCATACCCTTGGGCACAGTGTAAATCTACTCCTTTTTTTTTGATATTGCTGTTTCTTAACTTTATGACCTAGCCATTTTACTGAACAAAATAAGGTCATGTATTTGCAGGGTTAAGTCAGTCAGGGATTGGTAAACATTCATTATCTTCAGAGGGGTTGAACCTGTTTGTTTGCTGGCTCTAAAACAATACTTAGAATATTCCTAAAAATTATAAATTCAAATGTTTTTGAGATGTCCTGATTTTTTTTTTTTTTTAAGAAATGCCTTATTCAGCATGCCCAATACTAGCTTTTTGGAGAATGCTGAGTACTAATGCTTTTAAACTAAAAATTGTTACCTAAATTACCTAAAATAGGGCACCCCAAAATCAAACTCTTCCTCTAAACTCATTATAACCCTTTTGAATACACAGATACTTTCAATACTTTCAAGCATTAATAGGACATTTCTTCACAGTTTCCTAAAGCCATATTTAATCAATTCTTTTCTGTGCTTGCAATTTTATTTGTGTGCTGATGTGTTCCTCTTTCCAAACCAGGTATCCCAATGAGCCATTCTCCAATTGATATAATATTATAATTGGCTACAATAATCTTGTACTATTCATACCTTCTGCTGGCTATGAAGAATAAAATTCTTTATAGAAATCCACCTATCTATCTGCTACATTTAGGGGACGATTTTCTCACCCATGTGCCTGAAGCTTTAAAAAAGGTTAAAGCAATCAATATATAAAACCCAGCAAGTCATTTTAGATATTTCAGGTCACATCATCATTGTTATTACTATAACCTGTTATTCGTACTGGAGTAATATTTCAGGTTTTCGCAGTCTTGTCAAGTTAAGTCAGGACTCAAGCATAAGCTCTGTGATTATATATATTGCTAACATATATTTGCCCTTGCTGTCGTCTAAGGAGAGACCAAGAGTCTGGCTTTCTGGGGAAGGAAACTCCAGCAGAGATGGAGCCAAGTCACCCTGAAGCTATACTCTGAAAGGCCATGCAGATACAACCAACTCAAGTAGTGAGTTGCCACAACTGTGGCAGAGTCTGCTGTTCTGGCAGGAGCAGCTCATGAGATGCAGGAAAGAGGACCAGCATCTTCAGGCAGAGCATGAATCAGCAGCATGTAGGGCTATCTCACAGGGGGACATCAGGCTCCAACATCCTCGTGTAAGTGAGCCAGACTAGCGACCCTCTTTTTTTTATGGGGGAGACACACCCTGAGGGGCATAGTTAGTAGGGAGGGCCACCAGCAGCTGCAGGGGACAAGCCACAGCTCTCTCCCTGCATATGGACCCTCTCTAGGAAAGCTCAACAGCTATGGCTGAAGGTTTATTGAGCCTCCTAAAAGCAGGATAGTCTTGGAGGATGCCTTCTGACCTCGTCTGAAACTGCATTAATACCTCTCCTGTGAAAATGCCATCTTAGCTATGGGAGTGGCAGAACTCAGTAGATGTATAAGAAATCCAAGTCTGAGATCTAGAATAATACTAATTTTAGACCTATAAGCTAATATATAGCATCAATTTTCCAATATACAGTCACATGAGATTAAGTCATTTAGTATTTTTGCAGCTAATGGGAAGAGCACTCATTCATTTATACAGCAATATGTCTGACTGAGAAACATGAAACTCTTCTGATGATTTCTTTTAGAGAAAATGCTACATTTTTATATATATATGCCTTATAGTGTAACACGGCTGAAGATGAATAATTTAGGTATGACAGTCACTGACTCAGACTATCTCTGGCTCTGCAGCTGTGTTGTAATAATTTTAGAAATACTTCTCAGATTTTTTCCCTGCATCACATAAGTCTTATTCTGACCAAATCTCACAGATTTCATAAGAGTACTTTGTCTCCACCCATATTTCCATTACAACAATTTCTGTATAGCCTCTCTTGTAAGTCTGTTCCACTGATCTAACAAAACGGGCTGGCCTGTTGCTTCCTGATAGTCTTGATCACTCAGGACTTACTAATTTATTTATTTTCACTAAATGTGGTAATCACTTTACAGTGCCTTTAGAAGACTTAAGGGAAAAAAACCCCGTGCTTCAGTCCCATTGGAAATCAATCCCAGACTTCCAGTCTCAATCACAGCCACTAGGCTATGTACTGGAGACACCCAAAAAGTAGTCTGCATCCAACGGGTGGGCCAGGCAGAAGCTCTCTCAGCACATGGCATGGATAGACACCTGCATAGGAAGCTCTTGCTTAACCATCAGCTTCAACCTCTAGGGCTTTCCAATCTTTCTAGGTGGATCCTTGTTCCACCTACACCAGTGGAAGTCAATCCCTGCCTTAAACAGCTCATCCCATGGAGGAGGAACAAGTCCAGAATTAAAGCAGGACCATAAGTTCAGTGACACCATAGTTGGTCTCAGAGACCAAATTTACCACATATGCAACACACAGCTTGTCCAAACCCACATGTTAACTCCACTGTGCTGCACTTGGTTGTGGCATGGATGCCATGCCGAGGTTTTATTTGATGCTTTAGAGTCCTGACTGCTTGAGGAAGAAACTGTGTCCTGACTTTCTTAACCTGAGACTGCAATACTGGTGTTTCAGACCTAAGCTAAGGGCTGCCATATCCTGCAGGGCACTGCTGGTGCACTAGGCAGGGCTTGGGCTCAGGAGTCCACCCTGTCCATAATGCAGATCTGCCAAAAGAGATGGACAAACACCTTAGGACACATACAGCATGCTTGTGTGTTTCCGATGACCACTCTCCACCCTCCACATCCATGGCCACACACAAGAAAATAATTTACCTTATCTAAAAAGCATCTATCCCTGCTCTTACATACCACTTTAATATTAGTGCAGAGGGGTCTTACGAAGGAACCTGATCAGCCTCAAAACTGGGGTAGCAGGATTTTTTTTTTCTTCTTGACTGACTTGAACTGTGATTAAGTTATGCTTTAGTAGCTCAGAATAAAAAATTAATTAATTAGAAAGTAAGATATATAAGTAACAATGGAGAAAACCACATGTGATTCAGACCTGTATTAACAGTATTGAAACAGAAAATAGAAGGATTAACCATGACAGGGACGTATATCTCAACCTTGGAGGGGAGGAAAGAAAACAAAGAATTGCCCAATTAGCGGACGTGGGCCTCAGCCTTGAAAGAACACTTCGCAGGCAAACGGGAACATCCCGACCGGTAACAGGAAAGATAACAAGAAGCTTTACGACCCCTGTCAGACCACTCAGAAGACAAACAGAACATCCTGATCGACTACAGGAAGATAGCAAGAGGCTTTACGGCCTCTATCAGCAAAACAATCAATGGGAACCGGCTCAGTGACTGTGGAACTTACTCCCTGAAACGCCCCCCCAAAGAAAAACATCAGGAGAAGATACACACATGCCTGGAGGAGGAGACTTATTATAATGAGGCCCCGGAAATAATTAACATAGTCACACCTATTCTTAGAACTAATTGTATTAGTCCATCCCATAGTTTGCATATGTATGATTTACCTTATAAATAACTATGGGTTCAGCATAAGGGTGTGCAAGTTTGGAGGAGCGATCCCCCTTGCACCCGGCGCCGCAATAAACATACCTGCTTTATAACTCTCTGCGAGTTGTAGGGTTTGTTTTCGCGCGTCAGTATCAGCTAGAAAAAACTTTCCAAACTAGAGGTAGGCAAAATGACAATATACTCCACAGTCAAAAACTGGTAGACTAAATCTAATGTTACCTTTCTGCTATATTGTTAAAATGTTTGAAAAGCTTTACATTTAATTTGACAGCCTGAGGTTTTTTCTGTTTATTCTGCAACAGCTAGAACTCTAGTTTCAATCTATTTTTGTGCCAGGATAGACAGGACTTGTTGATAATGGGGACACAAAACCCACAGGAGGGCTTGGTCTTTGTAGGGTAGGTACATGATCCTAATGCATACAGAAAACTGTGGAGTTAGGGTTGCTGGGTTCTTTTTTTCTCTTCGACAAACAACTAGAAAATATAAAACCAGGTAGTCATAGGTCATTATGTCTGCTTGATTATATATGTAAAAGTAAAGAAATGCCAAGTAACTGCAGTGTTTACCGGGATAAGGCTATGTCTTCCATAGTGATTCTGACAAAAGGACTTTGATAATGCCATTAAAGGGCTTTTTGATAGCCTCAAACAAGAGTTGGGTGAACACAAGGCTCATACCCTTAAACCTCCCGCAGTCCAATAAAAATTTACTGGTTTGGCTATTTCTTCATTGGTTCCAGTGGAATTACCATGATTTATCGCCCACCAAGTTGTCTGTAATGATCCTTTAACTACCTGGTTTGTTGTCTTCATTCAAAAGCATGCCTGACTTGGTGTAGTTGCAAATTTGCCTCCATAAATAGCTTTCCTGGTTAACAATTTCTCTTACCACATTAGAATACAACAGGTTTCTCTTCCTTCCTGGAGGATCTTCCCAGTCATGGAGGTGAGAAATGTCAGAGCTAGCTCTGAGCAGGCTGACACAGCTATGATACAAGACAAAGATAGCAGTTTTCATCCTAGAACCAGTAATGTGGCTTTGCAATCAAACCAGACTCCCAGGGGCCTGTCTGCCTCTCTGTTTGGTGAAACCTTGCCTTCAGAGCAGGAGAAACTAAAAGGGAGAATGTCCTTATTTCTTCTCTATTGTGAGAGGCAAGGGGATAAAAAACTTTTGGAAAATGCCACTCAGTTGGCCACCTATTTCATTTTTTGTATGCCCTAGCCAGTTGCATGTTGAAGAACAAGTTATTCCCTTGAAGAAGCTTCTACCTGTTGTTCACAGGAGAGTGCTTAGACTTGCACACAAGAAGCATTGTGTTTTGACAACGTAGGCAAATGGTATAGCCTTGGAGTTGGGAGTATACTGAACCAGAGGCTCGTTTAATACCACCTGTGGCAGCACTTATGCTATTATTGATTCAGGATTGTTATGAAGAATGATGTTAAGTCTTATTTGTTTGAAAAAGCTCGCTTTACCAAGTTCCATCTGGTGTAAATATCTGGACATGAATCATCAGATCTGAGCAGAATCTCATTTCTAGTCTGACATCAATTATCAACACACCTTTGATAAAACATTACCTCCCGGGAAAATCAAGCAAGAGGTGCAAAAGATGCTGTCATCAAAAAACCTGTAATATAAAAAAACAATGTACAGAAATAAGTACCCAAACAACAGAAGTAAAAGGGAAATGATGTTAGTGTGAGTCACCTGACCGAGTCTATATGTTTAGCACAGGTCAGGAGAATTTCTAGAACTGCCAATATATTTATTCAATGTTAAAACACTATTTGCAGAAGGAGAAAAACACACCATGGTTTTCTCTGCATAAAATTCCTGGCATTTCTGGAACTTGGATTTTTCTTTAATTACTTCCAGACCTAGATGCAATATTGATATCACCTGTACTGGAGAATCTTTCATTCCTGTTCCCTTATAACGGACACTGCTTCCCCGTATCTGCTGGGACTTCATAACCAGAGATGTGATTGTAAAAGACAACATCTAAATGTGCTGGTCATTGTCTTTAAGCAATACAAAGCAAACAACTCTTTCCGCAAGGCTAGGATATGAAGAACTTGCTGCCAGTGAGTATCACATCAACACTTCCCTTTCCTGTTCTTGCACTTAAGAGGGCAGATGGTAGAAGAAAGGTCAGAAGACCACTTAATATGGAGAGTCCCTCTCTTCAGCCCTCTGCTTTGCTGCTTTCTCAGATAAAAGTGGTAGATTTTCTTTACATTAGTGCAGTGCTGAGGAAGTTTAAGATTAGGAAAGAAAGCTAGTTTCCTAGTTTTAGGCTTGTGGACAGGACCACAGGGAGCAGAGATACTCTTCAGAAAAGAAAGTAAAATGGCTGTAGTTATGGAGACAAAACCTGCAGCGATCTTACTAGGCATGTTTGCTTCCATTGCAAAGGTACATCATGAGAGCTGCCAAAGAAATATCACACTTAAAGTATTTTTTTTCCCAGTAATGACTGTTGGAAGCATCCTTTATTAAAGTTTCCCTCTGGACTAGGCTGTCTGTGGAAAGCTGTAAATTTGCAATTTTTCAGTACCGTATTTCAAGGCTTACTGGAGGTTCCTTAAACAAGGAAGGAAATCTAAATCCACATAGTATAAATGCAGTGGTCATTCGGATAAAAATGCCCACACATGAACACAAAAAAAAAAAAAAAATCAAAGAAACTTAAACAGCTATCACTTTATTGCATCAGAGTAATTTTACTCAAACCCAATACTGAGATGTGCTGCAAAATTAATACATTACTTTCTTTTGTTTGCAATCCATTTTGATTGTTTATTGTGTTCCAGCGAAACCCCAGAGTCGTTGTGCAGTTCTTGTTCAGACAGTGCTCACTAACTGCCCTGGGGCTCTCACCTGAGTGTGGGACCCAGTCTGGAACAAAGAGCTCTGGTCATGAACCATGCAGCAAAGGCCATCAGAGCTACTGAGCAAGTGTAACTCAATTAGCCATTTAGAGCTGTACGACTAAATACTGAGCAAGAGGACTTGAAATAAAGTCAGTGAAAAATGGAAGAAGAGCTTATTGTGGATTTCTTCATTTTAATTTTTCAATCATAATAAAATATATTACATTTGAAAAATTTTGGCTAGTCTTACTGTCAGTATAGAAAGGGAGTAAGAGCAAGAGGGTAGGGGAGTTCCCCCAAATTTTGAAAACCTTTCCCCCTATAGTTTCAGATGAGGAGAGAAAGAGGATAGGGTAAAGCAAATTAACAGTCAATGTTTCAAAGATAATTTTGAACTCCCAAAATGTAAACTAGATGTTGAAGTCAGTAATTAGACCCCTGTTGTGCTTAGAAAAACTGAAGCATAGCCAGAGTCAGGAAAATGCCTCGTTCCTTTTTTTTACATACAGGTTTCCTCACTCTCCTCTGAGGTTATTGCACCAGGAAGAATTTCTTTTTTGTTGGCAGTATCTGGTTCTTTCCTTGTTGATCTTTCTGTGTTTTTAATATTTGTTATCTCCTTGCCATCTGGTTTGAAGCGTTTCATTATTAAAACACAGAGCACTATGTATAAGAGACAGCATCCTGCTCGTAGTCCTGCAATGAGGCCAAGATAAACATTTCTAGGAAAAAAAGTGACAGAATATGTTTATATTAATAAAGCTACCCACTTCTGAGCAGAACCATGTAAGATATCAGATACACTTCGGCAAAACCATCTATTCTCAGCCACATATTTTTCCACATTTTGAGAAATAACAAACAGAAAGCAGTCTCATTGTTTTTAGCTCCAGGCAGGTTCCAATCGTATCCTATCCTCCTAGCAGAAGTGTCTCCTGTCTGAAGAGTGCCCCCATTCAGCAGACAATATTTCAGGGCTGGGACAGGAGATGCTGCACAAGCCAGTCCTCCCAACCTCCCCGCCAAGCCCCTCACCGGCAGCACTCAGTGCTCCTGGCCACAGCTCTCCATGCACCAGCAGTCATCTGGGTCCCATCTCCCTGTGGATTTTGTGAGCTGGCTTTTACATTAGGAAGCAAAGAAATGAGAAATGAGGGAGGGTGTCTTCAGTACTACACTTACTCCACGGTTGTTCAGTCTCCCACAAAGCCAAAGCGTCGCAGAGTTATTCGGTGCACTAAGGCTTCAATAAAAGAACTAATTCTGGCAATGTAAGAGAGTGTACTGAAATGTCCTGTGTCAGGCTGGATCGAAATTCTTTGGCTTACTTAATCTACTAAGGTCTAGTCAAAATTAGGAGTTTTGGTGCTTTTAGAATCCTAATCAGTCTATTGACAATTGTCATGTGCAAAGTATACCTTGGTCTGCCTCAGAAACCAAATTCCCAACCCTTTACCAAAGATTTCAGCTTACCTGAATGTGTTCGTGTCATATACCCGGCAAGATCCAGTTCTCCCACAGTTTTTTGTCCCCCATTTCAAGCAGGTCTCATCGATCAAGGCACCAAAATAAATAGGGGCTGGGAGTCCTCCTGCAAAGAAAATTCTTATTACAGTATCTCAGACATGAAGATATCAGAATTTAATGTCTTGGTAAAGAAATGAGGAAATGAATCTCAGGGTTTCTGAGTAATGGCTGCATAAAATGGGACTAAACATCCAGCTCCAGCTTTTAGATTCCAAGATTTGTGAAAATATTTAAGCAAGTACCTTAAGGGAATTGAAAGGATGGGAGATTAGAGCATTAATATATTCAGCAAGGGAAATGTTAGTAGTTCTACTTTAATGGCATTTTTATTAGAATTATAACTTCTGTTGTTTAAAGATATAGTATAACCAACATTCCTTTTTCAGTCCCCAGTGGGGAATTACGTGCCATGACATACTAATATTTATGTATAATAATGTATCTGCTCAGGTATTACAAAACAGTTTGTCATTAAAAACAGTTAGCTGAGTGCAAAGGGCTGAAATTAAGCACTCGCTCAAAACCAACCAGGTAATAAGTGCATTACTTATGTAGTACTGAAAGAATTCTTTTTAGACAGTCATAATGCTTTAATATAACCAGTAAGCTGTCTCAGGGATAATGTGCCGTTTTGTGAAGAAAACTATCTCATAAAAACAGAAGATTGATTCTCTGCAGCATTCAGCTAAAATACTGAGATTAGGAGCGAGAGAGATCCAAATGACTACTTGGGCTTGTCTGCACAGGGAAGATCTCAAAAATCAAGCAAGAAAGTGAAGATAGGGCAAGGTTTGTTAGAAGCAGGGCAGACTACATGTCTGAAGACTGAAATGATTATTTATTGCAGCCAAACACAAGAAAGAAAATAATAGATAGAATACAAGGTAGCTCTAAGTGAAAAACCGTCAGTGAAAGGGAGCATAGGTGTTAGGGATATCCAGACTGATCAAGCTAAGGTAGTTGTGTCCACAAATTTAAAAAACAAAACAAAACAAAACAAAACAAAAAAACCCCAAAAGATACAATAGCGTTTCCTTCCTCTGCCTGGTTCCTTTGCTGCGTAGTAAAAATTCATAATCATAATACATTATTACATACCAGGAAACATGTAGCAAGCTCCTCCAAATATTTTGAAATGCATAGTCGCTTACAAAGAAAAATTTTGAAAAATTTCTTTTGTTCTCATCTAACGCAAGGACATTGCATTGGCTAGCTTTGGTCTGTCTCTTTGGCTTCCTACTTGAATTCCACAAAGAAATGAAGTTTTACCTAGTACTCTACCAACTAAAGTTTCAATCCCAACAGCAAAGGATTTCAGGTCTGGTGAAACAGATCTAAAAAGGAAACAAAAATAGTATATTGTTTTGGGGAACAATAGAATAATGTAGCTATAGCCATCCTGTGAACATCTGCATGTGGCCCATTGCAAGCATATTGTGGCTTACCTAGCATGACCCACCCAAACCCTGATTGAAAACATTCATCAAAGTTAAAGTTCAGATGTAGAGCCTCTTTCCATTGACATCAGTGGATGAAATAAAAGGGAGAATCTACAGAACCTGATCTTGAACCCAAGGAGAACAGATTGTAAAGAGTTTTGGGAGAGGATGCATGGGAAAATTAAAGTGAACCAACTAAAAGCAGGCACCTCATGTCCATAAGTTAAGCTCCAAGAAGCTGCCTTGCTTTAGAAGGAGCTGTAGTGTGCAGTGGTGAACAGGTGAACAAGGGTGTGCAGTCCTTGCTAGCCACATGCAGGTAAAACCCACCTCTGCCTCTAGCATTTTAGAAAGAGACAGCAAATGGGAGTTACCTGGCTGCAAAAGTACTTTGTTCCCATCAGTGGAGAAAAAACCTGTATCCATCAGATGAACTGGAAGAATTCACAAAAAGCAGAGGGGAGTACTGAGCTGGCACCAGTGCAGGGGGAAGACTTGCTATGGCCAGCCTGTTTCCTGAACTGGAGTTTATACACCAGTGTATCATCTTTTCAGCATTAATATGAAAGGCTTCTCTGAAAACTCTGCCCAGCAGTTAGCTTTGTTCATAATCCAGGCATGCGGTAAGAATAGAAACATTGCAGAAGAATCAGCAGTTTAGTGAAGAGAGTTATCTAGTCATGCACACTAACTACCAATTCACCCATGAGCATAAGTGGAAAGAAACTTCCAGGCGAAAGGCACATATATTTTCTTCCGAATATAAAATAGAGGTGCTGCTTTACAAGTGAAGGAATAAAAACTAAAAATTATTGCTGCTGATAGTTCTGTTTATACCAGATATTGACAAAAAAAGGGAATATCAAAATGGACTATCAGACTTCTCACAACACAGAAAACATTCTGAGGCAACAAACTTAACAAAGGTGAATGTTTTTCTCCTGAGTAATGTGAACAGCATGGTCCCCTCGGATATGGCTTAGCACTGCATCTTATTTTAAGTTCATTGCTCTGTTAAAAACATCCCTGCCATTAGAAATGAAAACTAATGTTCAGGATCAGCTTAAGGCCCACCCATTTCATCACCAAAGTATCTACTCAGCCTTAAGCTGGAATTAAATTGGTGTACAGGCATTTTGCTGTGCCTCTGAACAGAGCTGGATTTCAGAGTACAGGCAAAGACTCGGGGCCCCACTTTGATCAGCGTGCCATTCCTCACAATAGGAATGAAATACCTCGATACCATATTCTGATGCTCTTTACCTAGGTTTATGGTCAAGGAAAGGTAAAGTATTTCACCTAAACATAATCATGTACGTAGGAGTGCCTCCTAAGGCAAAAATAAATGCACATGCAGTCTGTAATGCTAAAAAGTAGGGAAATGCTTTGGTACAGCTTTCTCTTTGGCATTGTCCCAGAACTGCAGAGGAATTGCCAAGCCCATGCACTTGCCCTTCCACACAGCTGCAATTGTGAAACACCTGAAAGAAGAAGATGAGAAGAAGAATTCCTTTAACCAGAATTCAGTGGCACAAAACTACTTTAGTAGCTAGATTTTTTTTCACTTCCCATAACAAACAGGCTGTTGTTTATGCCAAAAGAATCTCCCTAATCATCCTTGCAAACTGATGGCCAAGTTCATTGGCATGCTCCAGCCACTCTGAGCTGCTCCAGAGACACAAAGCAACTGTGACTCTAGTTTCAGCCATGCCGTGGCTAGAACAGAAGGTGCTCTGTGTACTCTTAAAATAAGCTAAAGCTATAAAATTCAGACATGAACTATTATCTGGCCATTCTGCTCAGGAATCCTATGAAGTAGATGAGTAACCATAAAAATACAGAAGTGGACTCCACAATGCAATCATGCATATCTATCATTTGTATCTAAAACAGCAATTTGGTGCTGGGTTGAGAGCACACTGTTTCATAGCCTTTGAAGTTAGCAGGAGACGTGGGGTTGAAAGCTAATTTCCCTGAAGTGAAGCATGACAATATTGCTGGGATGTATGTGTATAAGTCTGAAAAAGTTGCCTGTCTTTTTCAGTATTGTTACATGGAGACAATTCTGCTTCTGCCAGAAGGCATGACCATTTGCACACACTTCTGCAAACCTATTGATTTTAATGGTCTTGCCGAGGCAGGATTGTTTGAGTTCCTGGAAATGGCTTTGCTCCTAATACACTGAACAAAATGGCCAGATAGATATTTACAGGACCTCTTGGCTGTACAATTTAGAGTCATGGCTTGCTTTCCTGAGCTATAGCAGCTCAGGAAAGCAGGCAACTCCAGTATGATATGTGAAACCAGCACTAACAATTTTATACAGGTGTGCTGCACGTGAGTTGACACCATGGGATTTTGCTAGTATAACAACCAGACTAGTAAATATTTTCTAAAGCAAACCCCTCTTAGCTGTGTTGTACCTATGCAGTAAGAGATCTACTGAGAAACTTAAAGGCAAATTTATGGTCGTCTTGCTGAGAAGAAATCATTAAAAAAATCAAAATAAAAGCATTCAAGAAATGTAAGTCAAGAGTCTGAGGTTTTCTTGTCATCCTGAATAGCTTACTTACCTCACCGCAACTATTTTAAAACGCTCCCTGCAACATTGCGCTCACTCAGTTTTTACTACAAGGTTAAACCGTAGAAAGTGGATATCTGTGTCTAGAGGATTACTTAAGTGCAAAGCCAAAAAATTAATAGATGAAGAAGTCTAGCTATATCTATAATCATGTCTCCACCTATATATTTACCATATTCTTTCCTGTCCCGGTTGATGACTTACACCCTGCAAAGCAGGCTGTCATGTAAGTGATCCCATTATCCCCACACACAGGGTCCCACTGATCCGTCTTGCAGCCACAGTCAGCATTGCAACTGGCCATGAAATTGGTTTTGGGAGAGGAAAGATGTTTTAATCTGGAGGAAACCAGAAAGCAATAAAAGAGGTATTTAGTCAAATTACATAGTCGAACAAAATATCAGGGAGTAGGAAGGAAAAATATGTAGAAAGTGAAGCAATCAACATAGACAAGTATCTGCTACCATCCAATAGACAAATTGTCGTATGGAGACTAAGCTCATTTCAGCTAAATCAAAGCTGTCTTGAGATTTTTCATCAAACATTAACATTTTTTAACATTCTGTTTCTGAAAAGGCAGGAACCTTGCAAACTAGGTATTCTTGGCTGGAAAGGAATACTTCGTATTACTTTTTCATTTGAAAGCTTAACCCAAGAAAAAGAAAATCATACCTAAAATCTCTTATTCCCTGTAGAGTGCCCATGCTTTTCCTTAGCAATAGATATACCATATCTGGGTGCATGAAGTGGTGATATAAAACTACATACAGCAGCAAGATGACCTTGTCATATTTTTTACTGGATCAGAGCTGGCTAGTGGCAATGAAAGTTGTGTGAGACTCAGTGGGAAGTGCTGCTTCTGTCTTGACTCTGATGATGTTCAGCAGCAGCCCTGTACCTGGGACAGGCTTGAGCCCCATTTCTTACCAGAGCACATTTCTTGTTGTGTATTATCATGGACTTTCATAGCTTCCACCTTTCTTTCTTTTTTACATTTCTGTAAGAAACCTCAAACTCAGGCCCCAGTGAGCTAAACTAAGCAGATGATAACTAGCATTGAGAATTTGAAAAGTGGCCAGTGACCCTGAGGGCATGGTAACAGGGCTCAGTTTTCAGAAAGTGGGAGGAATCCACCATCTACAAATCACCCCTGCTTTGATAAAGAACAAGTGCTCAGAATTTGCCTTTTCTTCCTCTCTACCCCTCAATCCAATACACACCTCAAGGGGCCTACATTTCTCCTAAATTTTTTAGAAGGGAAAATAACTGGGGGGCATAGCCCTTGTTAGGCTGTTGCTCATCTTCAAAATACAAATTGTTCTACAGCTAAAACAGTATGTGACTTGCTTAACCAGAACAATCCTAGCACATGCTAAATCCTCCAGTCGCAGTTCTTCTGGAGAAGCTGTAATTTCTCTTTCAGTATTTGCTGTCTTGATGTTTCTGCTTATTTTTAATTCACTCTACAGTACCAGATGTTGCGCTCAACCACAGTTACCTCCCCTGCACAAACCCCTGACATCATTTATGTAACTAACCTCAAAGCTGAACTGGGTGTCAGGTTTTCCAGGACAACTTAGATATTTCCCTGAATGTAGGCTCAGTTTCAAAAAAACAGAGGACTGAGTTTCTGTCTGAAGTGAAAATCTAGCAAGCCCTGCTGGATTCAGTTTAATCCCTTTAAAATCCCTTGAAATTTGTTGGACCAGACTGAGCTACATTTAAACAGTAGGCAATTGTGGCATTCTGTTGGGATCAGCAAAATGTTCTTAAAAAAGCATGACCATAGTCCTGGTAAGGGAGGGGGAACGTCTGTTTGGGCAGCACACACTCCTGACATGACGACTTTCTACCTCACAGCTGAGAAAATGGACGTGGGCAGGTCAGCAGCTCCAGAAACCAAGGCAGGCCGGTAACTCTCCATTCAGATTGATAACTACTGATCTAGAAGACTGTCCCTTCTAGAGGCAAAGCCGCTGGGGGGCTATGGGGAAGCTACTTCCAACACTCTTTTTACTTCCCATTCTCTACATGGTAGCATGAGAACAGCTTTATATTGAAGTTTTGAAATTCAATATAAACATTTCAATTGCCTGTGATAAATTTTGTACTAATTAGTGAATTGCCAGAATATGGAGGTATATTCTCAATATCCAGCAGTAAACAATTTAGAAAAAGAAATGTCCAGTTTAAATGAAATTCGAAAAACAAAATTGGAGTATTCTACCCATCCCCAACACTAGGTTATCATTTCAGCCTGACAGGTATACCTCAAAATCTGGGGTTTTCTTGTGTGTGTCACCAGCAAGGGAGCAGTAAAATTATATAATCACAGTAGCTCCACTGTAGCTGAAACCACATTGATTGACACTAGCAGATGACCTAATATACATCAATTTCAATGAAAAATCGTTGCCTTCGAATGGACATATACAGATTTTTTTTAATGCAAAAGATATAGAAATATTCTACAGTAAATCAACAGAGAAGCCAAATTTCATAATCATCCAAATAAAAATAAAAATGTTTCCTAGAGGAAAAGGTTTATATTGCAGATGAGATAACAAAGCCAGATCAGATTAGATTGTGAGTAGAGGAATACAGGTGCTTGCACTATGTTATGCATGGAGTAGGGTGCAACCATGACACAACCAACAAAAACCCATGGGGATACAAACCCTGAGTAGGGCGCTGTCAAGCCAGCTACTTGGAGCACCTCACAACTGCACGTGAAGTACAAGAGGTTTAACAAATACGCTACTATAAAGGTGATGCATGCGAACTTTGCCATTTCAGTTATGTGAAGTTTGAATTTCTTGATCAGAAAGCCTCCCAGAAACATCCCCAGGATTGTGATGGGTAAAAGTATCACACCTGCAAATAGAAGGTTACAAAACTGTTAACTGCTGTCCCTTGCATTGACTGTTTTTCAAGTAAATACCTGGTTCCAAAATATAGTAGTTCCAAAAGTAGTTTCCAAAATATCAAATACTGATTTATTTTCCAGACTGATCCTTTTGAGGTTCTAAGAATTTTTATTACCCTTAAGTAATTTTACTTACTTCCTCATTTTCTTTCAAGTCATGTTATGACTTCAAAAAGCTTAGTTCCTCGATATTCCCTACCTTTTTATTATACTGTTGTTTGCATGCATACTGATGTAATAAAACCTATATAGGTGCCTGTTAGAAACTGGAGTAAATGAGATAAATGTCTCAGCTTATGGGTACTTCTTCATTTAAAATAAAACATTAAACTTCCTGATAGTTAAAAAGAAAAAAAAAATCTCTGAAACAGAACATGAAAGGAAACAGCATCTTGCATTGGAGAGTGAATCATAGAAAGAATTACATTGAGATTTAATCCATTCAGCTTTTCACAAACTCCAGCCCTAATACTTACATGCTAAATAAAGAGCTTTTACAAGGTTTTATTGTGAGGGGTTTGCCATTCTCTGTGTGGATTTTTTGATTTTGTGTTTTGTTCATGTTGTTTTTGCAAAATTTTCCCTGCATCCAAAACAAAATAGGAAAAATAAAGTTCTTCCCACATTAGTACTTGACCCACAGCAAAGCAAGCTGCCTTCAGATTAAAGTCATGGAATATCAGTTCTGCAATGTTTTCAAATACCCTGATTTTCTTGCCAGGTTATGAGACCATATTAATCACCATAAGATTAATATAATTTCAGCATTCTTTTGTAGAGCATTACAAAGAACTTATTTTTGAGGGAACTGGCAAATAGAAAAAGAGCTTTGAGCTGAATGAACTGACTCAAAATTTTACATTTTTGTTTCTTGTTGCTTATAAAATTTGCGTTTGTAATCAAAACTGAAGAACATTTATACTGAGATGTTATTCTGCAAAGGAAAATCACATATTTCATCAGACATTTTCTAAATTAAAAGTTTCTTTCTCTTAGTTGTTACTTAGTTGCAGTTTGTGTGGGTTTTGTTCACAAAAGCAGACACATTCATAATCCAGATCTCACTCGTTGAAATAAACTTCAGCCAAAAAAATAATCCACCCAGTTCTAATAATCCTCTATCTCACTAAATGAGGAACACCAGGAAAACCAACATTAAAATTAACATCCATTTTCAAAATAAATTATGAAAATTAATAAATCACTACATAATTTTTTTTAACCAAAAAAAAGTTCATAGAAACTCCTCCTAAAAAGGGAGGCAAAATAACAAAGAAAAGCTTCCTCATTGACATTGGGATTTAAAAGGAGGACAGGTACCTACCAATTAGAAAAATGGCCTTTGCCACTGATACATTAAATTGCTGCTCCATAAACTTTGTCTCAAAGGTTATCATCCCAACAAGAGAATTATACTGCAGAATAGTGAGGAAGATGTACACCAGGAAAACTGGATTTCCAAACATCTTCTTCAGAGCTGGGAGGAAATCTGCAATGGAGAGGTATATGCTGTACACCATGCTAAACGTAGAGAAGAGTTGTTTTGACATACTTTAGATAATAGAACTAACTTTGAGTTAACTACTGGCCCTACTGCAGACTAGAGCTCTTTGCCTATCAAAATATATGCTTGTCCAAGTGAGATTTTCCTCATTGCCAGCACATGACTTAAAGAAGCAGGAAGGCTGAATGGCATGGTGGATGCTGGACAAGGAATCAGAAATCCTTTTACTATTTTCTTGTGTGCAATACAGGACTGTTCAGCAAGGGCACTAAGGCTTGCGACACTGATCCTCAAACCCTGTACAGGAGAGAGCCCCCAGGGGACCATTAAGACTCTGTAATGTACCGAGTGAAAAGTTTGGTACCTAAAGCAGGAGCCTTCACAAACCTCACAAGAGCCCTGCATGAGAGTGATATTCAGAGAAAGGGAGTACCTGACCCAGCAAAAGGCTGAAACCTTTCCTGAGACCCTTGGCTAGAGTATCTAAGTCCAAAAAATCAAAGTGAAGACAAAAACTTGCATTTAGCCTGTGGTCTGGCTGTTAGCACACTTACCTAAAATATGAGAGCTTAAAACACTTCTCTGGGAAGGGCCCTTGCTACTACAGATAGTACATGCATATATACATATGTATAAAAGCCCTGGGGAACTGAGTCCAGCAATGGGTGGCTGTGTCTGACATTGCCTATAGGAGGTTAATTTAGCATTACTGAGCTCATACACAGGAGCCATGACTTCAGCAAAACCCCTGCAACTGGTCTTGTAGTACTTAGCTCCATGTTTCCCTCCCAAATGTTGGCCCCAGTGTAACTGGGGGCCTAGTTACATGATCATAAAATCATGCCTAGCCTTCATGATCATAAAATCATAGCTGTAACACATCGTACAACAACTACCATGCTGAACTGGGAATCTCTGGTGCTCAGCATGAGCTTTTTCCAGCTGTGTGACACAGAGAACACATCCTTAGCATGTAATTACGATACTACAAATTACGGCATTTTTGTCCACCATTTGCACTGCAGAAATGTGCGTTTTGCTGAGGGCTGTGCAAATCCATGCTCAGCTCAGGGTGAACCCATGAGAGAGAATTCACATATAAACATATGGGAAATGATATTTCACCTTTTACTGCCTCTGAGAACTTTATCTGTGGCTGAACTGGGGAGTCTATTTTACAGTCCTCTCCTTGAACAGACAAATGACTGATCTTCAGTTTTTCATTCTCTCCTTCTTTTGTTAAGGAGTGAGGCAGAAACCAGAAAGGCAATGAAGCAATGAAGTTGACTGCTCCACAGATGAGCAATCCAAGCCACCAGGCACCAACCCAACGGGTATCCTTAGGATTTATACTGATGGTATCTATAAAATAGAGAAAGACAGGAAAATAGATTAAATCTCATGCAGAGCAATTAAACTATTTCTTTTTAATTTAACTAATGATTCTATAGGTATCCTTATATATTCTTTAAAAATCAGAATAGAGTTGATTTATGTTTCACATGAAGAATTGAAATGCAGCTTGTATCGAACCAGTCCCATGCAGTCAAAAATACTTGTATACATTTAGACCCATGTAGCATATTAAGGCATGGACCCCAGTGCGAGATGCAACCAGAATCGTTTAGTACAACAAACACGCAGTTTATATAGTACTAAGTATCCTCTTTCCCAGACAACACGCCCCTGCAACCCCCAACTGCCAGACAGGCGGAATTCCCGTCAATCAGTAGGGTCCTTAGGCGCTATTTGTGAGTCCTCCCTTGCCAGTGTTCCTGCTTCTTCTATTCCTTCCTGTGGCCTTGCTTCTTCCACAATCCTGTTCACTCACAGACCCATGGTTGCATTTCCTTGTCACAATCTTCCAACACTTTCTGCAGGAACGAGTAACAGCAAGAGGGCCCTTCACCCCCAGAAAACAACACCTCTTTCTCTACTTCCCACTGCATCCTCATTCTTCCCTCCCCAAACCCAGCAATTGTTCCTTGAAGTTCCTCAAATTTTCCCTGGGATTAGAGACTGAAAGAGATTTTAACAATGAAATGAGTTTTCGTATGAATCTCTGCCTCATGCTTTTTAAAAAAACATAATTTTTGCCAAGTGTTGAAAGTGTCCATGAGCAAAGGTCTTTCAGGGTTCCCTCAATGCAGGGATGGCCTTTAATTTGCTCACTTGTTCTCAGCTGCTTAGCAAGAGTGCAACAAGTGCGTGTATGAGCATAAAAGGAGGTACGACATATTTCTGCAGCAGAGGTGGGGGTCTTGCATCAAGGGCCATTCCAGTCACACTACAGTGTTACAGATATTAAAATGTCCAGCTTTTGAGCAGGAAAAACTCCCTAGAGAGCTCCTCTTTTTGGAGTAGTAAGCTGGGAAGGTGCTTCTTAGCTTGCAGGCTCCTGCCAACCTCTCAGTTGGTGCACCACCTCACGGTCTCTTACCAATATCCACAATGCCAATATCGACCCAGAGGCTGGCACAGAAAGATCCAAGCAGGAAGCCCAGGGTTGGCCCAAACATGCCCGAGGATCTCACCAGGCCTGTAAGAGAAAGGAGGCATCAGGAGAGAGTTAGCAAAATGCCACATGGACAAGCATGGCCACTCCTCTGTGGGCAAGGAATGGAGAGGGGAAGGAGGAGGCAGAAGAGGGGCACCGGCTGTTGGGAGATGTCTAGTAGGAAGCTTCTGACCAGCAAGAAAATAAGCCGTAAGCTGCAAACACACTCGGTGTGGTGTGGAAGCAGGCATCTTGACCCGCATAGGGCTTTGCTGAAGCAAGCGGGGTCTCACTGGTGTCTTGGAGGGAATAGGCAGAAAGAGAATAACATGGCAATGGTTGTTCATCCTTCCTCCTCCCTGCTGCTCTGATTTTTGTAGTTGCATCATTGAGCTTGCAGTGGTTAACTAATGAACATACAACTCTAGACCCATTGGAGGTATCATAAATCTACCCGCAACTCTATTTACAGCATGCATGATGTTCTGTGATTCTAGAAGTCAGGACTTTCCCCTGTACAGGTCCCTCATTTAATTTTAAGTAGCAGTAGTTGATCTGATGATGTGCATATAAGAAGGCACATCTTTGCAGTTTGGAGTCACATTATCATGACAGGGACAATAAAAGTGCGTGGACATGGAATTAGGTACAGGACCCTGAGAATATTTTCAGTAGGCAAGAAGGAGATATGTGTGCCTGTGTGTGAATCTTTAGACAAATTTAGACATTAGACAGAATCTTTATTGATTCATTCAGCACCAGAATGAGCAAATCAGCTAACTGATTTAGCCAGGCCAGGCTGGATGGGGCTTTGAGCAACCTGGTCTAGTGGGAGGTGTCCCTGCCCATGGCAGGGGGGTTGGAACTAAATAATCTTTAAGGTCCTTTCCAACCTAAACCATTCTATAATTCTATGATTCTAACTGTTGTGTTAATACGTACTTATGTGGCTGTAAAAAAAAAAAAGTCAAGATATCCAGTGATCAAGTAATGGCCTCTTTAAAATCAGCTTGCAATTTTGCTACTGGCCTCACTGAGGCTTCCATTTCCCACTCTGTCTCTGCTTACAAGGAGACAATATGGGATCAGAAGAAGGGATGCCCCCAGGAGCAAATGAATAAGCTGTGAAGGCTAGCAGAAACCTAGGAAACTAGGACTGACTGGGTATGTAAACACAGCACAACAGACTTTTGGTGACCACTGCTGGCAATCAACATAAAATAAAAATATCCTCAAAATAATTTGAGTATAAGTCCTCATTTTCCCTTGTCACTTGTGTTGATCTGTTGAAGTTTAGTGATAGGGGGTAAAAGTTTCCAAAAAAAGTTCAATGATTGAGATTCCTAAATTCTAGCATGGAACTGACAGTTGGGAGCTGTTTGAAGTTGCATAAGGCTTAATTTTATTAGAAAAAAATGAATTCTTGATCAAGTGCCTATTAGTTCTTGCCCATGTTCAGCTTTACGTTCTGTAAATCCTACTGTGTTGTTCTACTATAGAGATTTTTCTCCTGTCAGTTTTGCAAATTCTCTTCTGAATACAGTAATTAATCAGCTTATGATCAAGGACTTCTATAACAAATTCTTAGAGCATAATTTAACCGTATGGTTTTTTTGGTTTTGCTTCATTACTCCAATTGCATACTGCTTTCATTTAGTTCTCTCATTTTACTTCATTGGAAGATCCGGCCTTTTAAATATTGTTCTGATCCTTCCAAAGTGACTGACTTCTGCAGAGTCACAATTTTGACAGTAAAAGCCAGGAATTAGCTTTTTATCAGTGAATCTAAAGCAGAACTTACTACTCAGAAATACACAAGATCATCTCCAAACTTCAAGTACTCAGTGGCAAATTTCTAAAATAAACAGATAAAAACCATCACACTCATACCAATGGCCTTGTATATCGTATGCAGTATATTTCTTTAAGATACCATAAACTACCAGTTAAACTAAGAAGCATATGTGCAATAATTTCGCATATATATAGTTTTAAAATTAAATTTCATACTTGCATACTCTTTAAATTCAATAACTTCACTAAGATAATATGTTTGTATTGTGATAAAACCAAATAAGTTCACTCTGATACTTTCTTATATTTTCCTTTGTAATAGTGTTTGTAATTAATAAATAGACTAAACTGCAAACAGCAAATCATGCAGACTTACCAGTTAATCAGCTGCTGCATATTGACATAGTTCAACCAACCCTTGTATTGATGAGTAATTTAGCATGTAACAGGTATTAACATACATTGGCCTCAGATATGTTTATGTTGAAGCCATGGTTTCAGTAGTTAGAAGATTATATGCTAGTGCTCAACTAAGTGATGAAATTTCATTCACTCAGTCTGTAATAAAGTTAACCACTACAGCAAAGTACCATCCTCTATTAAATTCTGTAAGATGGCTTAAAAAATAGGCTAATTTTTCCTTTTCTGTTCCTTCCTATGGAAACTCTGGTTTTATTGCTGTCAAAAGTATTTTAATGTTGTATTCCACTGACACAATAAAAAGCTGTCTCTGCCTCAAAATAAGTTACGTTCTTATTCAACAAAACATGTAAGGCCAGGAGAAAAAGGAGAGACAGGAAAGTGAGGTCAAATAATGAGATCAGTGGTCAAAATTCAACAGGAAGACTTAAGTTTTTTCATTAGAGGACTTTTTTCTTATTTTACAAAAATGCTGATCATAAATTGATTCAGTCAATTGATTAAAAAGTATGATATAGAAAAGAATTAATGTTGGTCAAGAAATTAAATTTCAGCTCTGTGAAAAAGACTGTATTTCAACATACACTTTTTTTTTGCAAATTGGGTCAGTCCATCAAAATATGAAAGTATTTTAGTGGAATAAGAGACTGAACTTTACTATTCAGAATGTTAAAATGAAACATTTTAATATCCTGTAAACAAAATACTTTGTTTCAGTTGCATGACCCAAACAAATTTTAATTTTGATTGATTCCATACTATTCCCTCTGCCAGCTCTATATTTTTAATCTCACTACCCCCATAGCTCTCAACCTGTCACAATCTCTCCCAGATCAGATTCTGACAAGAAAAAAAATTGAGCTGAACTTTTTAAAATACCTTTAATCAGAAGCTCATAGGTGATTACAAATATTTTGGATAACTGCTAAGTGGAACTTTTGTTTTCATCAGCTCCCTTCACAATACTTCTGTTTTCTTCAATCTGCAGATTTCCTCACCCCCAAATGAAGACATTTGCAATGGCCTTACCTTGTAGCATTACTCACTGAGCTTGTCCTCAAACTCTGTCTTACTACCTCTATGACCAGTTCAACTTCACTAAGTTTACTTCAGGCAGCAGTTTTGAGCTCCCTCAACCACACAAACACTCAATGCTATTACATAAGTTTGGCAATAAATGAATTAGCTTGGGTGTAAGTCTTTCTGTCTTGGGCAATAGGTTATCTTCTATCAAAGCAACAACAAAATCTCAATTAGAAGGGATTTGTTACAACACACTGGCAAGGGTTTGGTTTTTCCTTTAGTGACTTTAAAAAGCTTTCATCAGGAAGTGAAACCAGGTAAAAGCTTCTGCAACCTGTTTACATTACTGTGATTAAGGATAATTCTCTTATCTGTGGAACAGCGATTAGGAAGAATTTATTCTCTGAAGCTGTGGTACTGAAGATGGTATCCCACATAAAACAGATACGACTTTGGAGAAGCGAGTATTTGATTATGCTTCCCTTCTTCACAGAGAAAACTGGCACATGTAGCAGCAGCCACTTGGGGAAAGCAAAAGGAGCGTTGGGGAAATATCCTTCAAAAATAAATATGAGATCTTTTTTGCACTGCTTTTTTGTCTTTGTATGACTCAAAATTATCCAGAATAGAGCAGATAGATTTTTTGGTAGTATTTGCTTGGCTAGAGAAATGTTAAAGAAAAGAATGTTTAGCATAAAATCACTCATTTGCATATTACCTATGTAAAATGCTGAGTTTTCTTCTTTAGAAAAATCATCAATATATGAAAACCCCAGTGGCATAACTGGTGCTTCCCCAATTCCACGTAAAAGGTTCCCCATCAACACAAAGAGCCACAGATAGGAATTCGTTGTTTTCTCACATCCTGCAGGCCGTAAACATTTACATTTCTGTGAACATAATTCTGACAATACTTTACTGCAACAGAAAAATAACATAAAATACATTTTTTAAAAAATCATTACAGGGTGGGTTTGTATATATCATGGTTTCTAACAGGGGTTTTACTGCTTTCCAGTAAAAGAGGGTGTATACAATGGGGACAAGCAGAAGAAGGGAACCCAGCATCAGAGCTTTTGCTTACCAAAACTTTTCATTGCGCTGGGTGTTTCTGTAGCATCTGTGACTGGATGGCGCACAGACGATGCTGGGGAGCAAGCTGATACACTCGTAGAGGAGTTGTCCACAGTAACAGTTACCCTTTCATAATTATAACTGGAAAACAACTATGTAAAATACAACTGACACATGAAAGAATCTGCTTTACAGGAAGCGTTTGTGAGCCTTGTATTCATCCATGTTCATTCGTATTAAGTGAAGGCAAAGTGGAGGGGCAGCCCATTTCCAGTGCTTTTGCTTAAAAAAACATAGGTACCTTCCTACCTTTTTCAAAATGCTCTGACCATTCTAACACCAGTATTTTCTTAAGCTGAAGAGCAAAAAAGCTGCTTGCAGAGCTTAAGAAATCATTCTTTTGACTGAAGGACAGAGGCGGAGTCCATCCATATCTGTCTACATACAACAATGCTGATGTTTTTCCATACTGGCACCAGTTTTTTACCGATGCAGCAGACATGTAATGGAGATTTCTGTGTTAGTTTAAAATTAGGTAACTAAGAGATTAATGCAGGTTGCAAAACACATGTGCCAGTTTTTCTGCATTTAGGCAGACAGCTACTACAGCAAATCTGCTAAGTAAGTTGAAGCCGGTTTGAGTACATTTATGCTACATTGGGATAAATGGAGTGCAAACATTCCCTCTGACTGTGCAATCAAGTGGTAACCTTTAGTATTGCAGTGGATGATGGTGAGGTCCTCATGGTCCCATTACTCAATGTTGTGGAGAATGGGTAATCTTCAGAACTTAGCTGTGAGTTCGGGTTAAATCAGAGATTTCCAGAGCTCTGCTTCTGGCTTGTGCTGTCCCCTGCAGTGCAGGTTCCCTTCTATTTCACGAGCCACTTTCCATACCATGGTCCCCATGTATAATTCTTTCCATACCCTCCTTATCTCAGGTATTGGTCTTGGAACTGAAGAAGATTTTTGAGGGACAGAGCGGGTTTATTTTCAACTACTACTTAGTAAGGGTGCCAAATGACTGAAGAGGTATGAACTGCTTCTGACAGCTATGTAAGCACTAAAGCCTAGATGTGAAGGGTTATTTAGATATTTAACTATCCCTGAGTTCAGTGGAATAGATACACATCTTGGTAAGTTCAAAGAGCTTAGCATGAATATCCACCATGGAGAAAGAAACTTCTTCCATCAAGATCTCATTACATTTCATTTAAGTATAATAAAGGAGAACAGCTAAAAAAAATATGTATATGAATATATATCCAAACACAGAACCACTATCAGTGAAGGAAGAGTTGGTATCGGAACTATTACAGGAGCTTGACCCCTACAAATCAATAGGCCCTCACACTATCCATATGAAGGTTTTAAGAGAGCTGGCTGATGTCCTTGCTGTTTCTATAATCTTTGAGAAGTTGTGGAGATCAGGGGTTGGATGTCCCAGAAGACTGGAAGAAGGGTAATGTCACACCCCCCGCCCCCCATCTACAAGAAGGGTTTAAAGGAGGATTCAGGAAATTATGGACTAATCAGTCTTACTTCAGTCCCTGGGGAAGTTATGGAACAAGTCCTCCATGGGGCTATCACAAGTTAAAAGAAGTACGTGATTGGGAAAGGCCAGCACAGATTCACCAAGGGCAAATCATGCTTGACAAACCTGATTGCCTTCTACTGCAAAGTAACCTGCTTGGTTGATGTGGGGCGAGCAGTGGACATTGTCTACCTGGATTTCTCCAAGGCTTTCGACACAGTTCCCCAGAGCCTCCTCCTAGAGAAACTGATGTTTCTCTAGACCAGTGGACTGTGCGGTGGGAGGGGGAACTGGCTGACAGGCCACACTCAGAGAGTGGTGGCAAATAGCTCTTTTTCAAACTGGCAACCTGTCACAAGTGGGGTCCCCCAGGGATCGATACTGGGACTGAGGCTGTTTAATATCTTCCTAAATGATCTGTATGATGGCATCAAGCTTACCCTGACAAAGTTTGCTGATGATACCAATCTGAGTGGGGAAGTAGACACTTTGGATGGGAGAGCCACCCTGCAGTAAGATCTGGATAGGCTGGAAGAGTGGGCTAACAAGAACTTTATGAAGTTCAACAAGGACAAGTGTAAGGTCTTGCACCTGGGAAAATATAATCCAGGAGTGCAGTACAGGCTGGGTTCTACCTGGCTGGGGAGCAGCTCTGTGGAAAGGGACCTAGGGGTCCTGGTGGACAACAAGCTCAATATGAGTGAGCAATGTGCTGCTGCTGCTGCAGCAAAGCAAGCCACCAGAATGCTGGGTTGCATCAACAAGGGCACCACCAGCAGAGATAAAGAAGTCATTCTCCCACTCAGGGCTTGTCAGGTGACACCTAGAATACCGAGGTCAGTTTTGGTCCCTGCTATACAAAAAAGATGTGGACAGGCTGGAGAGGGTACAGAGAAGGACCACAAAGATGATCAAAGGACTGGGAAGCTGCCATATGAGGAAAGGGTGAGAAAATTGGTTTTGTTCAGCCTTGAGAAAAGGAGTCTTAGCGGAGACCTTATCACCATGTTCCAGTATTTAAAGGGTGGCTACAAAGAAGATGGAGATTCCCTTTTTACAAAGAGTTGCATGGAAAAGACAGGGGGTAATGGGTGCAAGTTACTCCTGGGGAGATTCCGATTGGACACAAGGAAAATTTTTCACAATGAGAACAATCAGCCATTGGAATAATCTCCCCAGGGAAGTGGTGGATTCCCCAACACTGGACACTTCTAAGAGGCAGCTGAACCATCCTGTCTAAACTGTGCTTTTGCCAAGAAAGGTTGGACCACATGATCCTTGAGATCCCTTTCTACGTGGTTTTCTATGATATGATTCCATCCCTGGTGAAAAATTCAACTGACTTTATCCCTAACTACTGTAAGTTCTGTTGAAATCTTAGGTTTCTCTTTTACTTACCTGTAGAAAGAGGTAAGCTTTCAGAGAGGAAATCAGAGAGTCAGTACTAAAAATGCAGCTATTAAAACCTTCCTGTTATCTGGAAGAAACTATTATTGTCAAGCTTTTAACTCAGGTGTATGATTAAAAAGCACTTCATATGGTCAAATTCAATTAATGTACAATGTGAAAATTCTCCATATTTACCGTCCCATTAGGAACTGAGGCATCACTGACAAAAACGCTCCTAAGGACATGATGAGACATCCAACAGCAATTATTTTTGGTCGATGAACTCTTGGTCCAAGGTAGCTCACCAACACCATTACCATTAAGTTACCTGCATCAACAGGAGAGAGAATCAGTAAGATTACAAAAAGAGATACTTTTTTCAGGGAAAAAATGGATTAAGCAGTATTTATCCGCTTTCAAAGAAAGTACACATACCTATCTCAAAGCTGCCATCAATAAGGCCAACAATTGATGATGAGATTTCAAATCGCCTTTCAATTTGACTGGTCATGCTTTTCATGTAGCTTCCAGAAAATCCTTTGGCAAAAAAGGAAAAAGCTAGAGCTCCAAGAAATATCTGAAGAGAGAAAATAATTGAGTTTGCAAAGAAACAATTTTTTCTTCATGGCTGGATGTTTGAGTAACCTACTCAAGAAATACAAAAATCAAATCCTTTGCCTTCTAATTCTCCATGAAGAGATTCTTCCTATTGTTTTCATTAAAACAGAAGATTTTACTTTCTTTTTCAGGGTGGCCTCTAAAGCCTCTTCTACTGAAAAGAAAAAGAAAGTTGACATTGATTGTGTGGCCTTCTACCTTTCTAACACATACTGGTTTAGGTGTTTCCTTCCTTAGGGAAAACTTGCAGCATAAAGTTGATCATCACTGGTATTATTATTATGGCATATCTTATTACTCCTACTTTTCCTGTTCTCAAAAACATGGATAACTATGACTACCACTATGACTATAGCACAGCTCTAAATGATTCGTTAGCAAAATATGGCCTCACTTTTTAACTGCTGAACACATTCATTGGCTTCTATGTGCTTGGAATCACAACCTAGAACATCGTTTCCAGCACAGCTAGTGTCAAACAGTGTCATACAGAACTAACTGAATTCTGATAGAACTTCAAATTGGACTTTAGTATTCCAGAGAAATTTCCAGAGAAAATATGCGGTGAGGGCTCCTATCCATACCTTTAGCTTTGAAAAATTGTGGCATACACTCTTGACAGGAGCTGTGCTGCCATCATTGTCCTGGAAGAGTGACTTGTCTTTAAGTTGGCCAGCAGCAATTGGCCTGTCCATGGTTTTCCTCCTCCAGATCTGATATGTAGGTCTTCCTGTTTGGAAAATATCACTATAATTAACTATTATTTGCATAAGAATAAAGGTTCCAATGTTTTTCAGACATACTAGATGGTGAAACACTACTTCAGATGTCTACACATTGACACCTTTTCTCAGGAAGAAGAGAGAGTTAAAGAGCAAAGTGTTAGGATTGGTGTACTTTCTTTGTGAATTCTGCTTTCTAAAAGATTTCAAGAACTTCTTGGATAGATGGAAAATTTAGAGGCAACTTGCTGACAGCTTTTAGAAATCTTTGTAGAGAAGAAAAGTCCCTACGCAGCTGGAGGCTGGGATAGGATGTCAGGGAAATGTCTTCACCATGCTTGAACCAAATTCTTATATTCTCTTCCAGATACCCACTTTTGATCACTGTTCCAGGCTAAATGGACCTTTGGTATGATCCAGTAGGCTTCTGATATTATATTGCATTTATGATGATTTTCTCTAACTGCATAATGTATGAATTTGCAGAAATACTGAATACTACTCTGTACCACTCTGTCAGCATTCCTATGAATAACGTTATTTATTGGATTAATGTTTGTAATATCAGATGAGAGATGATGACTGAGGAGAAAATACGGTAAGAGATACAGTAGGTTGTTGTGGTTTAACCTGGCAGGCAGCTAAACACCACACAGCCGTTCACTCACATCCACACCAGTGGAATAAGGGAGAGAATCGGAAAAAAGGTAAAACTTGTGGGTTGAGATAAAGACTGTTTAATAGGACAGAAAAGGAAAGAAGAATAACAATATTGATAAAAGAATATACAAAACAAGTGCTGCACAATGCAATTGCTCACCATCTGCTGACCAATGCCCAGCCAGTTCCCAAGCAGCAGCCACCACCCCCCGCTAACTACTCCCAGTTTTATTGTTCAGCATGATGTCATATTGTATGGAATACCCCTTTGTCCATATTTGGTCAGCTGTCCTGGCTGTGTGCCTCCCAGCTTCTCGTGCAGCCCCAGCCTCCTTGCAGGTAGGACAGTATGAGAAGCTGAAAAGTCCTTGACTTAGTGTAAGCACCGTTTAGCAATAACTAAAACATCAGTGTGTTATCAACATTATTCTCATCCAAAATACAAACTACGGTATTATCCCAGCTACTAAGAAGAAATTAGAAGGTAAAAATGTATGAGGGAAAAGGAGGGTACTGATTAAAAGAAACTAATATGGACTATCTTTAAGTCCACAAGTCTCCACAAGTTCCTGCAAGACAGGTGATAAATGTACCTATTTTAATGAGACTGCAAAAGTTTGTGTAAAAATTGGCTCTGATATAAGGAGTCATCTGAGCTATGTTGGCTGATATAGATTAGGCTGATCAGGGGAAACCAGCTAACACAAAGAGATCTGGAAAGATAACAAGTCAAAAAATGCTATTGCCAAGTTCCTCTGTTGGAAAACTGGTGCAGTAGTACTGACATCAATTAGCTCCGATATACATTGGCTCATGTATTAGAGGAATATAGAAGAACATAAGCCAAGAACTTGGCCTGTAACATATCCCCGCCAAGACACTAGGATCTTTGATATCCCGCTCTGATTAATTCCTCTGGGAATGTCTCAAAGTTCTCCTCCTGCAGGCCCCAGAGGCCAGCTGACCCATGAGCAGAGGCCTTTTAAGTGTCGTGAGGAATTTTCGACACCGGGGGCAGTAGAGCTGTGGCAGGGTCCTGGGCTAACCTGCAAGGGTCGCTCTGTCCCTCTGGGGAGCTCTGTTCTCCTAAGCAAGATGTCCAGGAGCAACCTGGACTCCCGGAGAAACATTCACCCATGCCCAGAAAGAACAACACTCTCTTAGCAAATCAACAGCTCCCTGAAAGTTACTCCTAATGAGTGCAAATAGGCACTAATGTCTAATAAAGAGATATAAAGCCTCTTAAGCACTATAACTTAAAATTTTGTAGTTTTTAGTTCCAAATCCTGTTGCAGTAGGATACACCAAAAGTGGCTATGAAAAGCAAACACATGTATTTATCACAGTGATCAACATAGGAAATTTCTAAAGGGACCTAACCTTCCTTAGACCATTTTTAGCAGCTCACAAATCAAAAAACATTGAAAGAAGAAGTTATAGATAATTAAAATATGGTGCTCAGACTTACCCCAATCTTAACAGGATAGGAGCTGAAAGACAAAGTTCTCTAAAGCAAATACATTCTTTATTGATTTGTATTTTGCTGATGATTAACTTTGTGAAACATCTGACTCTGTTAAATAAACAGTATTTAAATCAGTGACGAGGTTTTTCTTTTCACGATATTTAATGTTATGCTGCCAGCCTAATAATCTTCCATAAACTTATAGAAAATGTTAAATTGTATAAACATTTCTCTTATGCTTAATGAAACCATAACATTTCCCATAACAACTCTATAAAAATCTGAACTTTGACAAACCAGTGAATCATTGACACCAGTGGTATTTAAAATTAAATGAAGAAAAGTAATACAAGATTTAATTTATGGAAATTTTTTAAAATTAGTTAATGGTAATGATATGGAGTTATAAATATCCCACTGTCCACAGTTCTTATCCTTTAAAAAAAAATCGAATTTGAAGAATTGTACCTTTGCACTTTACATTATCTCTTTCAAGTTTAGTGTCACTGAGGTGTACAAAAAGCCTAGTCTATCCTGCACTAGCACTTAACAATTCAACAAACAAACACACGAACAAACAAACAAATGGAAAGAAGCAGGAAGGGAGAGTGAGGAAAGACAGCAAGAGGCAGAGAGAGAAAACTTACTTTGTGTCACTGCGGTGTCAGGCTGTTTCTTTCCCGTGCCCTAGGGCTTTCAGGCTTGAAGCCAGCAAAACGTCACAGCAAAAGCGCTGCCTACTCCAAGAAGTGGAGCACTCCACCGCATTTTTTTAAACCTTGGATTTCCTTCTTATAGTGATTGCAAAACTTTCCCACAATCACTGATACAAAAGCTTTGCAAAAAAAGGCAGGTTTCTTGTGTTGTCATTACTTTGGCAGCCTACCTGCCAGCATGCTGGTGGTGCCAGCCTCTCCTGGGAGAAACAACCTGTTTTCTTAACTTTTTTTTTTCCTCCTCTAAAATCTAAACACTAAAGCTGCTTTAAGCACCTCTCCAAAAGGGACTTTCTGCCATCCACCCAACAGCCATAGCTTGGCTCATGTACAAGAGTTCTGAGAGAGCAGGTTCAGTTTTTCCAAGCATCTTACCTGCAGTCTCAGTAAATTGCACTTCTTGGTGCCTTCAGTGAGGGTCAGCAGAGATACTAAGGGGTGACTTAGCTCCACAGGAGTTGTGAATTGCATATTGACATCTGCCAGTTTTTGGTATGGGCCCTCCGTGTCACAACCCCAATGCAGAAGTGCAAGAGGGCTACCCTCGTGGAGAGCTAAAGGGAAGCGGATGCCCTCAGGAAATCACAGCCTCTGTCACATCTGCCTATTATAAATCAGGATAATTTAGCACAATCAGAGGCAGTTCCTGCAGGTGCCAACAGGAGATATGGGTTGACACAGCTATCCCTCCAAGCTGACTAGACTGGACAAACAAAGAGAGTGAGCGTATTACCCACAGCTAGCCCAGCTCTTGCATCGTAACCAATCATAAGTAGAAAATTACCTCTCACGTCAAACAGGGCATGTAGAGAGTGCAAACCCACCTAATTAATGTCTCCTCTAGAGCAGAATTATCCAGTGCAAGGAAAGATTCTGATCCAGAATTCATTCCAGGCGTTATCAACAGAGTCTGAAGAAAGAGTTTTTTGGTCATCTGGTTGCATGTAACAGCACGCTGGTTGCTTTTGCGGAAACTTGAATTACAAAATAAGAATCACATCTACTTAAAGGACCATTCTAGTGATTTCTGAATATAGAAAAAAAGAGTTTTATGGCTTCAATAACTTCAGGAACCCTGGAAAGAAAAAGCATTGTCCCACCATCCCATTTCCTTCCAGAGGAAGGTAAACTCCTGAAACACAAACTTTGACAAAGTTTATATGAAAAGCCTTGATTAGCTTTTTCTGTATAAAACTACATTAAGAGATTTTCTAAAGAATAAATTAACTCAATTAACTACATGGAAATGTATTGTTTAGTCATGAAATCTTAAAAAAATAATAAACTTGCTAAGTCCATAAATATGCAAGTTCTCACTTTTCCCTCAAGCTTGGTACTTAACTGCAGACAATCATTGTATCTGCCATATTCACACTTGTTATTGGATTTTGCTTGATAGAATTTTACGAATTTTACTGTGATGATTATCTATTTATTAATTTGTTATAGGTCTTTATTTAAAGTTTCAATTTTTCTATTTTGCCAGCAGGACGCTATGCTGCCACGAGATACTCAGTGAGCAAATCAAAACACAGCTCATTTCTACCATTTAGTAAGAACATATGCAACACAGAAAAATGTTATTTTCCATAATGGTTTTAATTGCAACGTTCCTGCATTAAACTTTATATGCCAACTTCTTGCTTAATTAATTTGTTTTAACACAGGGGAAGAATATACATATTGAAACTTTCTTTCTCTTAAAAGCACTCAGAATACATAAAATGTAGTCAAACCTATTCTTCACATAAAATGATCCATTCTTATACTTTTATTTAGGCAAAGAAGAGCTATCTTTGCCTAGTTCTTAACATCTTAATTATTATTTTTTTTTTAAATCTTTAAAATGTTTAGATTCATTCATCAGAATATCACTAGAATAAATCAGAATTTACTTCATCTGATAATTTCAAATTTACATATATTACAACCTACATTTGGGCCACTTTTAACTATGATTATATTGCAAAGTTTGGGGAAAAATGTATATGAACATCAGCAATAGGTGCCCTATTTATCATTGCTGTCAGCTCACAACCAAGTAGAAGAACAGAAGTCTGTTGGAAAGGTAACTGCAAGCCTGCTGTCTATCAGGAGAGGAGGCACAGTTCTCAAAATGAGACACCCAGAAAAATCCCATCAGCACTTCAATCAATGTATTTTAAAGTTGAATACACAGCAGTTTATCTATAGAGGGCATGACACTTCTTGTGATTGTCTCACACAGATGGTAGGATCCACTTAGAAGGCAGCCCTGCATGGATTCAGTGCAGACACTTCCAGATGAGCCACTCAATCAGTTTCTCTTTATAGTCAGAGGAGGAAAAAGAAGCATTTCCAAAGGTGTGAGTTGTCTGATCTATTTTAGATACTTACTTTAGGTATGAGATGAAGTGAACTCCAGATATGGCTGTGAAAGAAGGCCAGACAGCAAGATCAGCTTTTGACAACAGAAAGTCAGGAGAGATGAATACCATCATAAAAGACTTCAGCGCTCACATAAATATAATCTTCCATATCTTTTGCAAACTGAGATCTGGTGTCAGTGACAGCATTTGCCGTCATGTCTGTTCATGCAACTCAGTTGTGGTATGGCAGCTGCTAACAGATGAGGAAAAGGGCCCTTGTTATGGAAGGGCAGTGCTGGGGAGGCAAGCTGCAGCTGCCAGATCTTGGCCAGCCCACCAGCAGATGCTGGCAAGAGAGCAGAATCAGCAGCACACATCAGTGCCTCTCCAGGAGCCACAGCGTGGGCTGTGGTGTCAGCCACCAGTCTAACTGGCTGCATGTTGGCCTTGCCCACTGGGAACCTGTTCTGCAAGACCTGTGGTAGGATGAAAACTCAAAAACAGGAGAGCAGGTCCCCAACAAGGAAATGTTTACTGTTGCTGGTGAAGTGTTGCTGCTTCCTGTGTGACCCAACACTGTTTGTCTGCGGCAGGCTGGCAGGGGCAGCTCAGAGGTGGGTGGAAGAAACCCCTGCAAACAGCCCTGGGAATGGCTGTAGCAGAGGGAGCTGCCTCCTGAGCCTGGCCGGGTGCTGCGCTGCGTAGCACCACCAGCCACATTCCCAAAGCAGGACACGGTGTCCCTGATGTGATGCGCCTGGCTGGCTGCACATCAACGCCCTCAGTGTGTTATGAACCGCATCAAACGGGTGCAAGATATTCTGTGGCTGAGGACAAGTAGGGGCATTCAGAGTGAGGGGGTGTACATTCCCGTGCTCAGATGGATCATTTCACCAGGAGGTTATTTTGTGTGTCAGCTACTTAAGAAACTGTAGAAAGTTTAAGCTTGGCCTCCTGCCATGCAGAGGTAAAACAGGTGGCAGCTCTCACTGAGGAGGCTGCCCATCCGGAGCTGCATCTTTTTCATCGGGAGGAAGCGTTGTGCAAGGGGAACCCACTTGTCATCACTTTAGTTGCGCTTGGTTGCACTGATTGAGCTTTCCTGCCAAACAGAGCCCACAATCCCAAGTGGCAAGCTAGCAGCCGAAAGATCACGTGGTGATGCTGTGTCGGGGCTGATGTGGTTGCAAGACCAATGCTCGGGGAGCTCAGTCTGCAAGTCACATAGTGGGTTTCCTCAGGAGTAAGTAGGAGCAGAAGCAAAAAGAATGTGAACCCTGAGAGATTATTCCCTACTACTGCTGAAACATGGAAGAACAAGATGTAAAAGAAGAGAGGGAAAAAAAGTGAATGCTCTGCTTCAAACAGAAAAAAGCTTTTAGAAGTTTTTTTCAGTCTTTTTCTTCACACCAATTTTTCACCTCCAGAAGGATGCACAGAGGATTTGGGGTTGCTATGCTAAGCTATCATGTGATCTTATTTTAGTAATTCCAGTTTCTTTAAGTCCCAAAGAGAATTAATAAAAGTCAAAGATACAAGTGGTAAAATCATTTCAGAGAACTCCTCTATGAGAATTTTCTCCTGTAAAAATTAATTTGGCAACTGTTCACAGGCCTCCTGCAAAATTGGTGCAATCTAACTCTGCTGTAAGGGAATTTTCTCCCCAAGGATGAGGCCCCACTGAGTACTCAAATGTAAAGCCTCGAACAATAATAGTAGTACAGGAGGAGTGTTACTGATCTCTTCAAACTGTAAGACAGATATTAAGTGTGTGCTCATATGGGAAACAATACTATTAACCTTAGAGGAATAGACAAAAAAAAATTATTTCAAGTCATATCATTTCTTGGTAAGACGGGATGTATGTGCCTTTGAATTAAGACATAGTTTGTGCTTGAACTAATTAGTCTTCTGAAAAAGAAAAGAGTATCTCCAAAAAATCAAGTTTTTGTCAGTGTTAATGCATGACTTCAGCCTGAATCTCCAACACATGCTGGATAAATGCTTTAACGTGAACAAAGGAATTGTTGTGTAGATACACTCTACACTTGCAAATAAAATATCACAGGATTTGGATAGCCCAAACAAATGTACTGGGGATGCTTTCAAAGCTGAAAAGGAGAAGTCTAACTACCACTGACAACTTACCCAGCCCTTTTTCGCTGCAGAAAGTTTGTATTAAAAGAAAATAAACAAGCAACTCTACGGTGGAATACAAAAGAAGTCACCTTTGAATTTGTCAGTACTGATGTATTTCTCAGGCCAAGATCTTTGCTGACCTCTCTAAGCTCCAGTTCAGAGTGGGAGCTACCCACTGCCTGTGCTAGCTCCGTGGGAGTGCAAAATGCACCTGAGCCAGAGGGCAAAGAGAAGCAAGCCTCTGCACATCAAGGAGCAGGATCACGAAGGGCGGTTGTGCTTTCATGAGCAGAGCACCAATGGAGAGAAACCCTCCACTCATAAATAGCTAACTCTGAGCACTCCCAGTAATATGCTTGTACAAGGAGTGCATTTTCAATCTCATGTCCCTGTGGATGATAACCTAAAAGCACAGCAGAAAATCTCTTCTGGCAAAACCAGTGCAAATCCCCTAGATCCCAGTAAATTTCATCAGTCATAGGGGGAACTCTTTTGAGCATTGTGATGGACCTGCAGCATTTTTGCCTATCTAAATGATTGGTGTTTAAGTGCTAGCTAGCTCTTGCATTCAAAAGTACAATAATAACTTATGGTATTGCTAAGTAATCCTCAAATAGTTTTCACACTGTCCTTGGCGGGAAACGTGGGAGGAACATCTCAATACAGATTTGTTTGTACATTACGATGTTATAACCTTACCTTCATTTTCTTTAAATATGAAAAAACCTTAAAGTACTTTTGTATGTAAGACTATTATTACTTACGCAACTTAGAGGGTTTTTTTTTTACTACTAAATGATGTTTTAAAAGTCATTAAATAAAATTTAAAAACTTTGTGCTTTCACTTAAAAAGCGATAGATGTGGGAAGTTTCAAGGAAAACATTTCTTAATTTCTCCCCAGATCAGTATTTCTCCTTGCAGTTCCAAGGAAGGCTGCTTTTCTCACAGCTACTTTTTGAAGCAATATTTTATGTAGAGCTTTGGTTTTTAATGAAATTTTGCATTAAGGATTTTTTAAGCATTAGGTGCAGTAATTGGTTTTGAGGGAGTTGGGTTTTTACATGAAGAACAAACATATTGTCAACTATCACTAAAAGTATTGAGCAGCATAATCTCAGGCAAACACCCAATGGGAATTTCTTCTGCTAAGGAATGTAAAGATATCTTCCTCTACAATCTATAAGAAAAATATGTAGCATCAGTGATACAGTTGTAAACATTAAAAAGGCAGTATACTCACTATTTTGGTGTTCCACTCCAGGCAGCAGCATGGTGACCCATGTTTCTTTTTTTTTTCCTTTGTTGGCTTTGCAGTTTCTGAAAAACAAAAATAGGAATCCCTGAAACAAGTTTCTGACATTCAGTTACACAGAGTTAGTGACAACACAGTTTACAAAAAATAGTTCTTTGCTTTTTGTTTTGTAAATGGCACAAATTATAGAAAAATCTCAAAGGTAAAAAATTCCCACAGTATCAAAATGTAGGAAGACCTTGGTTAAAGCAGTACTGGAAGACCTTTTTCAAGGCAAAAAAGGAATATGCCAGTCAAGAACCAGTTTTCAAAACATTTCATTAGATGAGCATCACACAAATTTCATTCATTCTTGGTGTTACATCAAGAGGCAAAATAGTTTTGGCAGAAAATAAACCCCCTTGCGTTCTAACACTCCTCACCGAGGTGGGAGGCTGGGGGCAGCTGGGTTTAAATTCTGAGTGATGCCCAATTCACCACTATCAGTCCAGTCGTGTTTAATGTATTAAACTATCACGATTCCAGATACACTAATAGTGGACTGCACCTTCGGTCTAGTCATGCTCGTGAACTAGCACGGCCACACTTTAGTGTTTGGTCGCATTCAATGAGAAACCGAAACAGCTAGCTACTTAAGCAGTGCAGTTTATTTCAGCAACAGAAATAAAGGTTCTTATGGTTTGCTGGTGATAAATACACTGTCTGCAAAGCACGTGCAAGTAAAAATATTGTTAATGGTACAAAGTGCGCGACAAAGTTCCAAACAATACAGCCTGGCTATAAATGTAAAAAGGTAACCCTCTAGAGAGATTTCTAAGTTTCCCGAGGAAACACTCAGTATAGTCTAAGTCCACAGGTGTCCCTATGGGGGGGAAGAAAGGCTCAGCCTGTCAACTGGTCCCAGGAGTCAAAGGCTTGTTTACGATGGTGTCTTCCCTAGCATCCACCCTTTCTTGGGCTATTTGTATATTATTTTTTGCCTTCAAGGTGGAGTTTGAGTGACTTTAGTCATAAATACCTTTATTATGATTGGTGTAAAATTCACTCACCTCACGTTTAAAGGTATAGTTTACGAAAAATTCAGGGCGCAGACTCAAGGAGGAGTGGTCGCACCTTGGAGGCGGGTAGCCCTCGGGCTGGAGGTGTGTTTTGGTATTATAATGACATTATAATGAGCAAAGTTTGCACAAAGGACAACATTTCATCAAAATTTGACAGACTGTTGGCTCAGGGTAGCAAGTATGCTGCTTATCAGTTCCATAGGATCACCTTGTTCCCATATCTGCTGTGTAATCACAGAGTTTGGCCATGGAATCTTCACTCCACTCCATCCTCCGTGTTGCTTTTGCAAGCAATATTGTTCAGGGAGTCATAGATGTAGCGAATTCCTCGCATACCAGCTCCCGCTGTGTTCCACCTTGGAAATGTTTTGATTTTATACCTTTCCTTGATGTGTGAACAGTGCTATATATATTCAATAAAAATTATATTTTAGGATTTATTCCACACTTGGGACAAATCATAAGGTGCTCAGTACACAGGGAAGGTACAGTCTTACTTTAGGGAGCTTGACACAAGTAAATATCTGAAGAATGCAAAAACATCAAAGAGAAAAAATTAGTATTAAATTGGATGAGAAACTCAATACTAAAAGAAAAAATGAACCCAACAGGGTGTCTGTGACATACTGGGAAAAGTTTCAAGTCAGTAAAATTAATAGAGTTTAAAACAATCTCCAGAGAATTAATGGAAATCACGTCATCTATATTTTAAAATTAGACTTGACAAACAATATGTATGTGCCAAGAAATAACTTTTATTGGTGGTAGAGAATGTAATTTATTTACTGTACTCAATTTCTAACTCAGAAGCACTCAACTAACACGATCAGGACTATAATTACAGACCTAAATTGTTCCCATCTGTTCATTATGTCACTACCTATGTTCTCCAGCATGAGCACTTTATAAAGAGGTCGTAGTTTAAATCCCCTTCGATAGCCCAGGGGTTCCCATGGTAGCTTGCGGTGCAAATGCTACACCCAAGCCAGGTGCACCAGATGCTCTTCTCCCTGCCACGGTGGCAATGCCGAGGACATCAGTCACAGCACCCTCTGTTTATTGCCTTCCTTTTCTATTTACCACAACCAACATTCTTTTATCACAGAGAGTTACCTGCCAACACAAAACTCTTGGGAAGTAGTTTTCCTTCTCAAGCAAAGACCAGGTCACACTGGAGCAATAAAGGATCCCACTGGTGCTGCAAATCCGAGGGGACCAAGGCCAAGTCTTTTTGCTCCAGGACACACTGTCATCTGGCAAAACCTCTAGTGAGGGACAGAGGTATGTACTAGATTACAAAATCAAAAGCAAAAAGAAAAATGTTGCCAAGCATATTATTATAATTTACACGATAGTCTAGGTGGATGCACCACTTCTTTCCATAGAGTTGTCTGGATTATGGGATTATTCCAGCACACATTGCACTTGCTAAATGTTATGTGCAGGTATTAATCCTTGGCTGTTGCCTGGCAGCCTAAGGTCTGATTCCCACAGCAACTCCTATCTTCTGTCTGTCACCCTGTAGTACATAAACATTGAGTAAGGATCGCTGCGCTACCAGGAGTTATCTGGATCTCTTTCCATGCAAACATGGGCTAAACAGACTCTCTTGGTACCTCTTCTCCTTCCTGTTTCATTCTTTAAACTAAAGGCACACGCAGAGGTGTGTGCTTGGTGCTCTCTCTTCATGTCACTTTATTTAAAGAAGATATTGTTTAGTGAGTTTATGATAATAAACACACAAATGAGCATTGAGAGCTCAGCTGTCAGTTTGGGGCGCTCAGGCCTTTGAATTTTGTGATGTAACTTCCTATCAATCATCTTTGTATCTGGAAGACTGAACTGTAGCCCAGTATAGACTCCTTTTTACTTGGTATTACATACACTGTGAAAAGACACATATCAGAAAAGTTGGGGGGGCGCCAATTATACCAGATACACCAAATTATTGCAATAGCTCACCCTTACTATTAAAGCCACCTAAACATATAAGGGCTTTCTGTGTGATATGGATTTTGGGGGGATTTACCAGTGCACAATACAGAAGCAAACCGGCTCTCCTACACCTACTACATTCTTCATCTCTCCAGACATTCACTGAAGTCATAATTCTTTTTTAACAATATCACTGGCTGCTGCCATGGAGGGGTGTAGTAGCAAGTTCACAATGTTTATACAGAAATAAGATTTGGAGAAATCTAAGCTCTTCTCTTCATACAACTGGCTTTATTAATTTATACAGGAAAAAACTGAAAAACTGATCGTGAGGCAAGTTCATAACCATATGCAACCTCTGTTGCTCAGGCCTTGTCTGACATGAAAACATAGCAAGATAAATTAACAGGGAAAGTTGGAAGCAATGAATAGTTTTGTGTTTGGTACATTTGAATTTAGAAATAACTTCTCCAGCACTCAGGACAGGATTTCAGAAGCCAGACTCCTACATAAAAAGAATTAAAATGAAGTCCCTTGGTAGACTTTGCCTGTTAAATTGTAATGCCTGAAAAATAAATGAGTGCATAAACAATACAAGTTGTCTGTCTATGTGTTTGTGTGCATGCATATATATATACCTTTGATAGGAATATTCCTGCAAGCTCCTGGTCATGAGTTGAAATCAGTCAGGAGGCAGCAGCAACAATGTTGCAAATGCTGTTATTCTATTATTCAGATTCATCAGGAGGAACATTCCGACTTAAAATGCAGTATAAGGTAGGAAACTATGGGGGGAAAATAAAGAAAAATAAAGCAGGGCTCATGCCCTCTTGGAAATTTTTTTAAATTCTGGAAATTTCTGCAGAAACTTAAGCTTGTTTTATATATGATTGTCTTTATACCAGAAAGTTTTCTTTAGATCAGTTTACAACGTCCAGAAGAAAGAAGAACCATGGTGTGACAGACAGCATACAGTTGCCTGCACTCTGGCCTTCCAGAGAGCTGCCTTGAAACAATAGTGACAGCAAAGGTACAGCATGAACTGGGCCACTTGGTGTTCCATTAACCTCAAATGAGAAGTCTGGTTTTTTCAAAGCCTCTTTTGGAACCATTTAAATGATAACATTATAAAGCTAGGCAGCCTTTACACAAACACAGGGGGTCAAAGCCTTTTAAAAAGCAAAATCTTTGTAATGAACTTTTTCTTTTACACCAGCATTTCCCACCTGTAACAGGCTTTTTGCCCTCCAAGTGAGGAGCTTCCTCTCACACTGCCCAGGCTGATCCAGTAAACTGCTACCTATGGTCACATGCATGTCTGCCCTTAACAAACAGTGTTTGTGTTCCATAAGCACCTCTGTTGGAAATTAACAGGCATAAGTCACACTTCTGGCATGGAGCTACCAAATCATCTCTTCTTGAAGGGATGTTAGAACCTAAAATTTCACTTTCTAAAGGGATCTACTACTTTTTGTCCTGTTGTTTAAGTCTTCTGTGATTCAAGTAATCTATGCCTTTGACTCCCTGAACAAAGCAAGAGAGGGGCAATTACCTGGTAATTTTCCACGTTCTCAGAGAAAGTCCTAAACAATGAAAGTTCAAAATCCCAACTAGCATAACTGGGAACACTTCATGCCTTATTATGAAGGGAAAAGACTAAGAACAATTCTGTAAAAAAAAAAAAAAAGAAGCAGTAGCCAAGAACTTGTTGCTGGATATATCCAGTTTTTATCAAATGACCAGACTTAAATAAACTAAAAAGTGATTTGGATTTTTTGCATCCCAGGTATGCTCAGGGTCTTCCTCTCTCCACATCCACAGGTTGAATTAGCTCCTGGTAATTTGAGGCTTGCTCAGATGAGAAGAGCTGTAGGAAGTAGTTATCTACTAAAACTCAACTTCAGAGAGAAAAAAAACAGAAACAGTCTACTCTTCCCTGTAATTGAAATGACTGAAAAAGAAAGTAAACTTGAATTGCTAATAATACTTGTCCAAAACTGCAATGCTCATGTAGTCAGAAGCTATTTATGTTAACATTATATGTTAGTAACATTTAATAACATAATAATCAGGAGGTTGTTTTCTCCAACAGCTGTACTAAAAGGACTTGAGAAGTTATTGCCCGGCCACCTGCACTGGCAAACACAAGGCCAGCATTCATATCATAAATCAGTCATGTCCTCACAGCCAAATTCTTGTGTAATGATACAGCTTTGGTCACCACACCTCCCTTATGCCCACTAATTAAAATCAACTTGCCAGGTAACATTTTTTCCTCTCAAATGAGTAATTTCCTCTCCAAAAAAAAAAAAAAAAAAAAAAAAAAAAGTCATAGCTTGAACAATATGCATAATCAGAAATTTTTAATTGTGCATCAAGAACAGGTTTCAATTCTTAAAAGTTAGAGGTGACAGGGAGAAAATGAAGTTCATACCAGACACAGAATTTTTTAGGATACATATAAAACTGTTAATAATGACCTGTAAAATACTTGGAGAGACTTGGCAATAAAGTAGTTGATAAAACTAAAAGTTGATACAGAGAAAATTAAATGGAAAAAACCTCATAGCCTACATACACACAGAGACATGCTTTTTACAACTTATTGCCCTTTTTCAGTAAGATACTGAAGACTTTGTTGTTATTTCTTTGTAAATGGCAGCTCACCACCTGGTCATGATCAAAAACCCCCCAATGGAACGTCAGGGATCATTACAAAAGGCATTGAGTACAAAATGCTAGATAAATATATGTGTGCACAGTCTGTGTACCATTGCCTTTAAAATATCTCCAAGATGGTTGCACTGGTCACGTTCCCAGAAAGGCATCAAGTGTTTGTTTCTCAGTGTCTAGCAGCCTCCATATCCAGGCACCAACACTTAGCCTTCTATTTGGTAGGTTTAAGGATCAAAATTTGACTCATGGGCACTGAGTTACTACTGAGTTATAACTTCAGTGACAAAGAAATGTGGTTGATTGTACTGTGAAAACCATCTGCTCTACTGTGAGGCACTCAGAAAATAAACCTACCATCCATTTTTATTAATTTGATATTGGACTTAATCAACTTCAATATTCATATGCTCCTGTTTTGTAAAAACACTTTGCACCTACTGTTACTTCTATTGGCTTTATGCCCATTTGTGTCTTGTGTTACCCACAGCGCTGATGCAAGTCTTGGGGCTTGAAGCGTCAGACCAGGATCAGCCCAAACTTTCAAGCACAGTGAATATCACCTTAGTACCTACTGTAACCCACAGCAAGTACCCTCTGTTCAAATAAGTGTCACAACAGTGGCAGTCTGGGCTCAGTCTTGAAATGTCTGATGCCACCTACTTAAACAAGCATCAATAAGGCCACTTATTTTTGAGTTAAGCACATGCTTAAATGCTTTGCTGAATGAAAGTCAACATGCTCAAAACTTGGAAGGATCAAGTCTAAAGTTTGGCTTTACATTTGAAGGAATAGCTCTAAGAATATTTGTCTAACCTCCCAACCTAATCCTTGGAATGTCTGTTGTACCAGACATGGCATATAATAAAGGTTTTATGACAACTACTTTGGAATGACCCGTACTTCCATTTCCAGGTTTTGCTCTGTGTGGAAGTAACGTTCCTACCCTAGGCTTATGCCAAGAAGCCTCTCTACCATGCCATCACCCAGCCAGCTCTGCAGCCAGCACCGTCTAAGTTGATAAACAGACTGAGTAGAAGGCTAATGACTTCAAAGCATCTGGTGAAGGTAGCCTGTTTCACTGCTACATTCTTGAGCAGATGAAGTGGAACAACAAAAAAGAGAGTTAATGTATGCACTAAAATGCTAAATTTAAAACCTGGAAACTTTCCTATATGTTTTGAAAAGACAGTGAGTTAACTAGGCCTGACTCTTTGGCAGTGGTCCATTTAAATAGCACAGATTTGCCTACCTAACAAAGCCCTTTTGTTTCCTACAGCTGTGAAACTTCGGTGCACTGTAACTTTTCACGTTTCCCAAGTTATCTTGGCACTAAACTGTGACTAAATGCCTGCAAAAGACTTTTAACTCTAGCTTTGGATGAATATAATATCCACAAGGAAGAATGACGGCTTTCATTGAATGTCCCACGGCAGCAAGAACAATGCTGAAAATCAGCTGTGCTTCAAGTGTCCATGAAGCTTCTGGAAGACCCGTGGCTTAATAAAGAACTGCACTCTCTGCTCTGCTCTGTTACAGGCTGCACCACGTTTGCTTTTTCTTCTGTTCCCCTTCCTCACATTATACCTGTCCAGCCCTATCATCTCACGCAAAGGGAGGAAGGAGCTGTGACATATCTTTTCAAAAGAATTGTGAAAACCTCCTGTACTTGAAGAAACTAAATTCTAGAACTGAGTTCCTGCTCTGTGGGAAGAAATTGATCTTTTGCCATTGATTCCACAAGGACAGGAAGAAATTTCACAGAATCTTCACAGAATCTTCTTCTTGGTTGGAAGGGACCTTTGAGATCATCGAATCCAACCAACAACAACAAAAAAAACCAACACAAAAACAAACAAACAAACAAAAAAAACCCCACCAAACACCAAACCCAAACCAAAACCAAAACAAACACAACCACACATCACACCCACCCACAAACAGACACAAACCAACAATCTCGGGCACTAGAGCATGCCATGAAGTGCCATGTCTACACGTTTCTTAAATACCTCCAGGGATGGCGACTCTACCACCTCCCTCGGCCGGCTGTTCCAGTGCCTGACCACCCTCTCAGTCAAGTAATTCTTCCTAATATCTAATCTAAACCTCCCCTGCCCCAACTTCAGACCATTTCTTCTGGTCCTGCCATTATTCCCTTGGGAGAAGAGGCCAACACCCACCTCTCTACAGTTTCCTTTCAAGTAGTTGTAGAGGGCAATTGAGGTCCCCCCTCAGCCTCCTCTTCTCTAAACTAAACATGCCCAGTTCCCTCAGTCTCTCCTCATATGACTTATTCTCTAGACCCCTCACCAGCTTGGTGGCTCTCCTCTGGACACGCTCCAGCAGCTCAATGTCCTTCCTGTAGTGAGGGGCCCAGAACTGAACACAGCACTCGAGGTGAGGCCTCACCAGTGCCCAGTACAGAGGCACCATCACTTCCCTACTCCTGCTGGCCACGCTATTCCTGATGCAGGCCAGGATGCCGTTGGCCTTCTTGGCCACCTGGGCACACTGCTGGCTCATGTTAAGCCGGTTGTCCACCAACACCCCAAATTCCAGGCACATACACATATGGTGTTAATAAGACATCTTAAAGTAAAACAGAATATAACTTAACATAACTACTTTTGGAATAAATCCTTCCCATTTTTCTGTGGCTGGAGAAGGACAAAATAGGAGTGAGTCTGTGTCATATAGATTAAATGGGTAGGAAATACTTGCAAGTGCTGGAGCATTGGTCTATGGTGAAGTTCCAGAAGCTCCCTCCATGCCTTACACAGTAGGGAATAATAATCAGGAGTTTTTTTTTTTTATTTCCAACAGCTGTAATTAAAGGGCTTGAGAAGTTATTGCATGGCCACTTGCAGATAGACCTAAATATGAGGAGTTCCAATATAGAAGCTAAACATGGATGCGCTATATTCAACCAAAGATACACCTAGGGTGACATATACCTTTATCAGTAGGGTTTTCTGTATTTTTTTTTTCCTGAGACATTCAGGGTCTTTTCCCAAGATATTTAAGACATCCTAGGGCAGCAGCTCACTGTTAATGAACCCCAAATGGATACTACATTCATTGTAGCATCACATCTGACAGAAATAAAAATTGGACAAAGACCAAGAAGAGCACATGTATGACTATGGTTATGTACCATTCAAAAAATAATTTGACAAGATATGAGAAGGTATAGAATTTAGCAAACAGCAATATGATGGGCAAAATACTCACAAGTATAATTCTATCATGCTTAATGTATGAGTTATTCCCCTCTAGAGTAAATGCAACTGAAGTAACAAATCCTGATAACTTTTCCTTGTCCATGTTCTCTGTAAACTTTAAAACATCGCCATAACCCTAGATTCTTTAAAAAAATATTTTTATCCTTTTTTGTTATTATTACCACAGCACCCAGGCCATGTCATAAACCAGGTTCCCAATATATTGACCATCTACACTATCCAGAATAACAAACAGTACCTGTCTGAAAGGACTGACAGCATAATTAAATAAATTTATGGAAAAGTCAGACCCAAAGAAGCTACCAATCCTGTCCACAGTCAATGAGAGAGGCTGTGGCAGAAGCCATTGGAGAATTACAGGATGAAATCTGCCATCACTGGAGTCATTTGCAAACTTACTATCTACAGTGAAATCAGGACAGAAAACATATGTTTCTGCTTCATAGACCTTTTCTATGAACCTAGCATTTCATATGTCTTCTTATTTCTACTCCTTGTTCTTTTGCATCAAACACATTTTTTCTGTAACTTCTGTTTATGAACTGATACTTTTATAATATAATTAGGATACAAGTATGTGTAATTCTATTAATCTCTGTCCAAGTGTTCACTAGTTAAAGTATTAAATCTTCCACAAAGATATATCCAAAATTTACACTGTAAGGTTTTTTCACAATATGTCCTTTTTTGAAATGCTACTGCAATTCTTCTTGCACTTTATCCTGCATTTCTACTGGTGCATTTAATAAGACTTGGCTTTCAGATTTAACTTTCTTCTTTAAAATAAGGAGAATTAGTGCACTTGGGATATAGGACACTCCACGTAATATTGCTGGCAGGCCAAGATAGAGCCACCTGAAATAAAAGATGACATTCATTAAATGCATCACTCATGAAAAAAATAGCATAATTAGCCAGCATATACTGTTTTGTGACAATTGCCCAGCAGCTCTAAAGCTTGTGCCCTGATCTTTTTGGATTTCACATAAGATGAATCAATATGAGAACAGAGAATACGCCAGTGCCAGCAAAATTGCTGTTTACATTACCCAACTTCAGGCACCTAATTTAGCCAGTGAACTTAGCCACCTGGTACCCTAATGGCTTTCTCCACAGGGGAAGCAGAGAGCCCTGGAAAGGCTAGCTCAGACCACCTGAGTAAGACTTCTGGGTATTCATGAGCTAGTATTCTTCTTCCAAATCAACCTCAACACAGTATAAAAAGGAATCAGCCTGAGGCCATTAGTCCAACAAGACTTTATTGAAAATTCCCACAGTGAACATTGAAGGGCCACAAAAGCATGAAGTGTAGTATATTGGGCCAATTTCCAACTTGGGTAACTATATCCTCTCTATAAATTTCTCCTATGTGTTGATTCAAGTACTATTTCAATCATTAAACATCTGACATTTTTCTCCACAAGGGCTTAGTGCTTTTTATTTTTTTATCAGAATTCAGTGCTTTAAGGTCTGTTCTCATGAAAGGCTATCAGTGAATGTAATTATGGGACCAGAACTTTTCTGTTCAAAGGGTGTTCCAACATCTGTGGCAAAGGTTGCACTCAAAAAATAAAGTCAGTGCCAAAGAAAAGTGTTGCATCAAATCCCTAACACGGGAGCAGTTTGTCTACTAGGAAAAGATAAGGAGTGCACAGTTATATCTCTACACATGTAATAATACAGTAAGAAGGAGAAATTAAAATAAAGTGGAAAATATACCTGTATGTGACGATGTCATACATCCTACATGCTCCTTCTCCACCACAAGTCACAGTACCCCACTTCAAGCAAGTGGTATCTATCAAAGCTCCAAAATAAATGGGAGATGGAATTCCAGCTAAAAGGGATATTAGCAATGTTTTTGTGAAGTGTTTTGTGTCTATACACTATAGAACCTATGCTGTTTCTCACCTACTCCATCTGTCCTGTCCTCCTGCAGCATGAACCATGTTCTCTGTATTTCTTATGTTCTCTCTTCTTCCTTATCCACTTACCCTCAACCAAAGATTTTCTTTCCTGTTGCCTGTTTAACAATATATACATGCTACAATATGGACTGTGACTCCTATTCAAAACATTTTCTCTCATGAGTGAGAGTGAGTATTATGTTTGATAAACATATAACAAGAGTGATGGGCTGTAAAATGGCTTTCCGATGAACAGCAGATGTAGTCAGCATTTTACCTATAATAGCCTAAATGGAAAGCTGTTCTAATTTGGCATGCTGCCTAGATCTGTAAAAAACCCCAAATTCTTTCTGATCAAAGGCACTCCATAGAAGTGCACTCCTGTGCCATGCCCATAGCCCTGATGTGATCCTTGTCTGACTCTAAATGAGATCTAACTGTGCTTCTAAAGTGTGTTACAGCTTTTCTTACCAAATACTCTTGAAGCTAGTCCATGGATACCCACTCCAAATGACTTTTCTTCAGGCTTTAGAGACCTGTATGATAGTGACATTGTACACCAATTAGTAAAGGTGACATTAGGAAGAAATGTTTACCTCTGTTTTTTTGTAAATAAACTCTTCATCACATTAGGCCCAAACCATTCTAATTAGAGCACTGGTTGAAAGAGTTCAATATCCTCATTAGGTGACATTTACTGAAGTTCCTTAATTAAGACTGCAAAATCACAACAGGAAAAACTATTGTCCCAGTATCATCCACTTGGACTAAGGCCAGTGCAAAGTAGAAGATAGTGGTGCCTTAACGTCATGTTGAGGTGATCCATAAACAGATGGGTATCACACAGCTCTCAATATCTCAGTGCACTGACTCAGCTGTCCCACATTAATTCAGGATACAGTTGATAGAATCATAGAAACATAGAATGGTTTGGGTTGGAAGGGACCTTAAAGATCATTGAGTTCCAACCCCCTGTGCATGGGCAGGGAAACCTCCCACTAGAGCAGGTTGCTCAAAGCCCCATCCAGCCTGGCCTTGAACACTTCCAGGGATGGGGCATCCACAGCTTCTCCAGGCAACCTGTTCCAGTGCTTCACCACCCTCACAGTAAAGAATTTCTTCCTAGTATCTAATCTAAATCTTCCCTCTTTCAGTTTAAAACTGTTACCTCTCATCCTATCACTACACTCCCTGATAAAGAGTCTCTGCCCATCTTTCCTGTAGGCCCCCTTTAGGCACTGGAAGGCTGCTATGAGGTCTCCCCAGAGCCTTCTCTTCTCCAGGCTGAAAAACCCCAACTCCCTCAGCCTCTCCTCATAGGAGAGGTTATCCAGTCCTCTGATAGTCTTTGTGGCCCTCCGCTGGACCTGTTCCAACAGGTCCATGTCCTTCCTGTGTTGAGGGCTCCAAAGCTGGACACAGTATTCCAGGTGGGGTCTCACGAGCGCAGAGTAGAGGGGTAGAATCACCTCCCTCGACCTGCTGGCCACACTTCTCTTGATGCAGCCCAGGATGCAGTTGGCTTTCTGGGCTGCCAGCGCACATTGCCAGCTCATGTCGAGCTTCTCATCCACCAACACCCCCAAGTCCTCCTCCTCAGGGCTGCTCTCAATCCATTCTCTGCCCAACCTGTATTTGTGCCTGGAAGCTATGATTCTATGATTCAACAGTAACCAGAGAGAACATTCAAGAGCATGCAAAGATCATCAGAGGCAGGCAAGCTAATCTAACAAACCGTTTTGGTTTTGGTGTAATTTGACAGGATTTAATATATGAAACGAGTATAAAATTTTGATCATGATCATGATCTGGATAGCCAGAAGCAACAATAGGCTATAAAGCTGACAGGACACTAAACCTTAACACAGCACAGAAATTACATACAATCTTTCTATTCTTTCTCCCTCTGTACACAGACTAACACACTTATAATTCCTGGGGTGTTTGACCTTAGGATAGAAAGTCCAGTAGGTTTCCTAAGATAAGGACATTTTACTGTACCTTATTAAAACCATGTATCCAGGCATGGCTGCTAAGGAAAAAATGAAGCTACAGACTAATGACAATATTAAAAAAAAATGAAGCATCTTGTCACAGTTTTCTTCTCCTTCGCACTGGCCCAGAACTGCAGAGACATTTTGAGATGAAAACCCTGAGGCTGCAACACAGGTGCAGTTTTCAAATACCTGTCAAAAGAGAATTTTAATCACACAGACTTGTCAAAACTCACACACCCAGTGTGAAACTCGCACAGTTGGCACCTAGTTCACTCTCTTCCGCACTTGAGTATGTTACACATGTGCAGCACTGCACTGTGACCTCTCTCCCAGGCTGCCAGGCACAGGTCCAGCTATTATCTGTATGTGGTGGACAAGATTACAGAGCAGGAGGGAGCTACAGCACTCTTACGCAGCTGGGACTACGCTTTCTCAAGGAGGCCATGATCAAGAGAGCCCTCATATTTCCCGACATAGCCTGATGATGTGATCCTTCCAGTGCCAATAGATCTGGACTTCTTTTTCATAAACTAGTTTGTGGTCCTTCATATGCCCAAATAGAAGAAAGCAGAGATGTTTGATTGAGGCTGGGTTGCAATATTCTCACTCAAACACTTGCTTCTACTGAAATCATTGAGACTATTTCCAGAATAAGGGCTCTCAAATATCAGCCAATGTGAGAAAGGGCATCAGCATCTGGCCCTTACTATCATCTAATACTCCTCCAAAATATTTGGAAAGTAAAGAGGCTTTCTAAAATCTGTATGATTTGGGCTTTATTGAACTCATTATTTTTGTTTGCTTTCACCCTAATTAGAAGGTTTTTTTAATGGAAAGTGCATTATTAATTAAGATAATAAAAGTTCAGTAATACCCGGTTACTTGTTTAAACCCATGGGGTTAAAAAAAAAAGTATTAAATCCATGCTACAGAATTTCATTTTGGCTGAAATGTTCTTGTTCACTCAGGTTTACAACTGGCAATACTTTGAGAATAATTTCTCATTCCATTTTGAACATTTAAGATTCCTTCAATTATTAGAAGAAAAGGAGGATTCTTCATTATATTTTTTAATTTAAACTTAAACTAGTTTTCATATTTAATTTGGAATTTCTGTTGCCACTGTATAAATTTGTCCAACTCTATGTATCACCTTATATATCCAAGTAATTGTACACGTATGGCTATTTCCCACCCTGTATTGATATGAATATTTCTCACCTAATATATTTCATATTTATAGCACAATATGCTTTACCACACTTTTTCCAGTTCCTCTTGAGGCTTTACATCCAGCAAGACAAGGTGACACATACGTGATTCCATTGTTCCCACAAACAGGGTCCCATATTTTAACTGGGCAATCACAATCCCTGTTGCAGTCAGCAAGTAGAGTATTTTCTGCATATGAAACTTGCTCTATTCTGAAATACATTTAGCAGATGAATAAAAATTTCAGTAATGAAATACCTACAGCAACCCTTTTTAATGATTAAGACAGCAAAATACATAGTCTCTCAGTATTTTGTAGATTAGAACAAGAATTGATTAGAATCAAGTATAGATACTTGATTCTAGCTCAAGTGTTGATCCAGGATGGGATCCTACATGCTCCTATCCTGGAGTCATACCTTTCTATCTTTCTATAGGATGTTATATGGTATGGTATGATATGGTACTGTATTATATTACATTACATCACATTAATATTATCAATTCATAGATAGGTATACATACCCTGCAGCATTTTCTTCATCTATGCCTTGTATGCTCTTGGTTTTCTATAAGCATTACATATACCTACATGTGCATTTTACAGACACACAAACCTTCTCAATGATTAGTGGCAGACTTCAAATCAAGAAACTGCAGATAAAATATCCTCTGATAACTCGATAGCAGCCAAATTCCAGTACAAGTGTAAGATAAAGAAAGGGGTTTGTCCCTTTGTACCTCTAAAATTACATTCATGTATGCCTAATTTGATCAACAACTTCTTATTTTTACCTGCAGTTACATGACTTGAATGTATACTTAAAGAATTAACATGGACATGCAATTGCATGAGTCTTGATATGGATATCCTTTTTAATACATTCTATAGTTTAAAACAGGGATAATGAAGATAGACCTATTGTCTCATGCAAGTTAAAAACCTTGGAATTTAGATCATGAAACTGAAATGCTTCAAAACTGTGGAGTCCCTGGCTGATTCTTGGCAAGAAAAATCATTCCAGTGTCTTAAGTCCTCTTGCGTCTTAAGGAACATACCCTTCATAGGAAACTGTTAGGCCAGCAACTGGTGAAGTATCACAGATAGTCCAATAGGCAGCAAAGTAGAGAAGGTATTCCAGTAAAGATACCCAAAATGCTATGTTCGCAGCCTGATAGATATTTATCTTGAATTTCTTCATGAATAAGCCTCCAAAAAAATACCCAATGCATATAACCGGTAGGTTGTAAACACCTATTTAAACAAGTGAAACTTCCATGTTAAAATAAAGAAAGAGATCATCAAAGCTACTCATAAGGGAAGACTGTTTGGCAAAGATTCATATAGTGCCTGTGACTGAATAATTTAACTACAGTCAGAAATGGGTCTCTACTTCCCTTGCACACCCAGAACATCTGCCAAAGTCAACAGCAGTTGGAAACTGCTTGGAGAGCGAGCTAGAGAGTCAGACTGAAATGATTCATTGGAAAATTGCAATCTAGAGTTGCAATCTAGTGGCAATAAAAAAAATAATTGAAAAACAAACTAAAAAAGAAAAAAAAAAAAAGAAAAAAAGAGGCAAGGTTTCAATACAGCCTCCCTAGCTGGGAGAGAAACTCAACAGGAAGATAAGGTAGTGAAGCATGTCTTGGTGCAAACTGAGCATCACATATCAGTTTTGGTATGAGATTACTGAACGTGCTCTCATGCTTCTTTGCTGTCTGATACTTTAATGAAGCAAAGATTGACCGAAAGACATTTAGGAAGAAGCTGTCTGAAAAGCAACCCGGCAATGCAATGTCAATGCAAGATGTATGATAGTTATATGCCTTTGGATGCACAGCTTCAACACACTGGCAACAAAGGGCAACAGAAATACTCATGAGTTCTGGGACATTCTGTGCAGCAGGTTTTAAAGAAAATGGTGCAGCTACTGTGAAAGCTGAGCCCTGAGTTATGGAACAGAAATATGGCTAGGTGTATTTTAAGTTGTTTCTTCTATAATGATTAGAAAAATTCTAGTCTAATTAAGTCATTGCAGTTAAAAAAGGGAACTGAGAATTTAAGACATGATAAAGTGGAACCATAGAAAGGCTCCTACAGTTTCAGGATATTTGCTTTGTGCTACAATTACTTGCCATTACCATTTCCCAATGCATGACGCCTTGTCCTCACTCATAAAAAAAAGACAAGCTGATAAAGAAGAGACAAAAAAAGACAGCTATTTGTTCAGTGCTTTCCTTCCATGGAGCTCTGCATATGAAAGAGGCTTTCAGAAGGCCTAAGGCCAATAGCTGAGGAGCGGAGACAATGGAAAGTGTCAGAGGTCACTGGCAACTTTAGCTGTGCATAGGTTCAACCCATGTATGTCTTAAGAATTCTAGCAGTCATTTTCATGAACATGAAATCTACCCTCTATAGTATACTTTTTAATCAAGTAATATACTTTTAATCAAGATAATATAATCAAGATAATTTGGGCCATACTCTCTTGATGCAAATTAGCATATCATCTTTGAGATCAGTGGTGCAAGTTTTACATCAGCTCAACTTTCTGGGCCACTTCAAAAGATGGAAAGTATATTATCAAATTCCACACAGAAAATCAGGAGATGCTTAGCCGAAAATGCATGATTATTTAGAAATACTTTGTAGTGTGGAATCTGTCATTTGTAGAAGCATTTGACTGTAGTATGTATATGTATACACGTACAAATAAATAGAGAAAGTTTGCATAGAGACATCAGTACTTGGTAGAATACAGCAAAGCAAAATGCAAATGTACCAATTAAAAAGATGGCATCCGATGCAGATTTTCCAAACTGCTGTTCCAAATATTTGGGCATGAAGGATACCATGCCATTGAAAGCGCTGAACTGTAACACAGTTATGCATATAAATAAAATATAGACTGGGTTGTGAAACAGAGCCTTGAGGAATGGGATGAAATCTGGAATGAAATAATGTGACAAGTTAGTGTGATGCTTTATGAAATGAATCACCCATTGCTCAGTGTGGCTGAGGGGGGAAGAGGGAAACAGAAATGGTCCTTAACTTTATCAGGCTAATGCTTGTGCTTTGCCAGACGCCACAGTCCAAAGATTATTTGCTTAGCCCAGGCTACCCCAACATGTCTCTTCTACACAAAGGTAACCACACTCACACACATGCACAATAATGCCTATGCCTGCTTTAAAAAATCACAGTAATAATCTTATCATAGAAGTTTCCTAAAACTTTTTAGCTATATAGTGGCTGAACTTTTCACCTACAGATTTACAGCAGCAGCTACTCTCCCACCAGTCCCACTCCTTTTTCTCTTGTCCCATGACCTCAGAGAATTCACAAAAACCCATTTCCTGCACCTGGGCATGCAAAGGGAGTACAAGGGGAAGGGGGGCAAACGTGCTATATAGCTGTGACAACCTGCCCCCAGAGACCTGATCACTGATTTTGGTTATTTCTACTGTCAGTGATGGGGCACAAGAGGCCTGAAGAGGGAGGTGACCACAGTTATTCACAGCAAAGTCTGGATTCACTCAAAGTCTGCATCTGCCACTCTTCAGCCAAGTAGGCATCTGAGAAACTAATTTACACAGGTCTTTTCTCTGTGTAATGCCTATTAAGTCAGGATCTGAACCATAAAAAAACCCCACAATTCCTCTTTGTCTAAGATTCTCTATTAATTAATGTGCTGAGCTATTGTCAAGAAACTCTGCAGAAAAACATAAGCATCTGTAAAACAATGACTGTGCTTCATTGAAAGTCGGCACCACTTTGGAAGGGTGTATGTATCTTTCAGAGGTAGGCAAGTATCTTACTGGTACTTACTTTCTGAAAATGAAGAACCTGTCAAGGGGTCCTGAGCTTGGTATACAGAATCATGAGACTACTCTGAAGATCATAGCCTTTGACACATTTTATTCACTTATGTTTCTAACTAGCACAAAAAATGGAAGGAAAAAAATAGCTTCCTACAGACATACAGATCTGAAAGACCGCAGATGTGAATGTGGCTAACAGTAACATGAATAAAGGTAAGTCAAGTAGATCCTTGTTCAATGGCCATTAAGTATTTATAAGACACTTAAGCACCTGTCAATTCCCTTTTATGGCTTTAATTTGGACTTAAGAAATGCACAAGACTTGTGCTGCTTTTCTGCACAGTGAATGTGGGGTACAAGCAATTAATATTTGCAATTTGTCCACAACTCACTGAGGTGCAATATTCTTAACCAGATTTCAGTGTATTAATTCTCTACCAGAAAGAAAAGATCCAGACCTACATATGCTTGAAATGCAGGAAGGGGAAAGGAGTGAATACAGATCCTGGATCTATGAAATTAGCTTTTTTCCTCTGCAAGGAGCCATTCTAAATCTCTGCACAAATTCTTTGCACTATATAGAAATGAAAAACAGAGTATGCATTTCATAACTTGGACCCATCTTTACTTACAAAAATACACAGACATAGTTCACATCTTAAGGACTAAACTAAGGAAATAAAATACAATATAACTTGCCTTTAGCAATTTCATACATGGTCTGTTTGCCTTCATTTTTATCATTTTCTTGCAATAGTACTACACTTTTTTTACTTGTCTCCTCAGGTTCATTGGTTTCTCCTTCCTTCACAAGTGACTTGGGCAAAAACCAAAAAGGTATTCCTGCGAGAAGGTTCAGTGATGCACAAATCAAAATGCCCAGCCACCATGCTCCAACCCAGCGGGCATCAGTAGCTGTTATAGTTATGTCCTCTATAAAAACAAAAACAAAAAAACAATGATACCAAACATCTTATATTAGTTCAGAAATATTCATTGCTGTCATTCTGTATTTCCCTAGTCATCTCTGACATGTGATATATTAAAAGCATTTTAAAGATTCTTAAAATGAAGCTGATGAAAGAGAATAGTCTCCAGTCTTCTTTTCTAACGCTGCTAATTTTCTGGCAAATTTCAGTGTTTTGTGTTAAATTAATTCTATTGCTTTTCTATGTTAAGCCAGATGATGCAATTGTTCATCAAATAATTTACATGCAGATTCATTTGTGCATGTGTGAATTCAGGCCTTTTAGTCAATTGAATTATACACAGATTTTCCGTTCTAAAAGAAACACCAGCAAACTCGGATAAAATTAAGACACCTCATATTAGCAAAGAAACATCTTTTAGTGCTGATAAACACATCATCATGACTACTGATTTATATGTAAGATTTTATATATCCATCCATTACCTGCATCTACTGATCCCAGATCAACAAACACTTCTGCACAGAATGATGCCAACAAGAAACCAAGGAAGGGGCCAATTACAGTTGCTGTATGCAGACATCCTAAAGTATGAAAAGGAGAAAACACATGAAACTAGAACACAGACGTAATTATTTTCTTGGAATTGTATATGTTTAGGACAGCTCTACTAAACAGACATTTGCACCTAAAAATGGCCTCATTTCAACAAGTTTATCTTTAGTTAAATTACAAGTTCTACAGTACTCTTATTTTGATAAGGCAGTAACGTCTGTTTTCTCTCTTCCTTTATTAGACTGAAGGGATTCATAAAATCTCACTCTTTTGCTTTTGTTTATGTGTGTGTTTGTTTGGGGGAGGGGCGTTAACACAATAGGGCAGATTTACCCAGGTAGAAAGGTGAATTCTCTGCTTCGGCAAAATCCTCCAAATATGAAATGCCTAAAGGCATGATGGGAGTTTCACCCATTCCTCGTACTATGTTTCCAACCATCACAAATATCCACAGCAAGGACCCAGGCTCTTTTTCACATTCTGTGAATATAATAAGAAGCCAGAATTAATGTTTTAATTCTAACTATCAATTAAATTCTAGACACAAAGACAAAGAATTGACTAACAGCTTAACCTTTGGTGGGTCACAAGTGGGGTCCCCCAGGGACCAGTACTGGTCCCCATGTTATTCAACATCCTCATGAATAGTCTGGATGATGGGATTAAAAGTGGCCTCACCAAGTTTGCTGTTGACACCAAACTAGGTGGTATGGTGGACACATCAGGAGGGAGAGCTATCTTACAGAGAGACCTGGACAACCTGGAAGAGTGGGGTAGCAAGAACAGTATGACCATCTCTCTGAAATTCAGGAGTCTTTTGCAATGATTCAGGTAATTGCTGCATAAAGTTCATGCATTGCCATTTATTTATAAGAACATTGTCTGAAATAAACTAGAAGAGTTCCTGATTTCACAGTGAGGTGCCACCATTTGCTTACAAGAAAGCCATGCCAGCACAGAAGATGTGGTGATGTTTTACCTTTGCATGGAATGAGATTTCTCAGCTTTCCAGCTTCATTGCCTTGATTCAGACTGCTAGCTTCTGGTTCACTAATGTTCATAAGCCCCCAGAAAAGCACATGGAGAGTACATTCGTCTGTGTCTAAACCATTGGTTGTTTGCTGGTAACTTCAACTGTACAGCAGTCCTCACCACCTGGAAACCCCAGCTTAGACCCTTACCTCAAAGCTCTGTTCTAGCACTACAGATTTTTGCCTTGCATATCAATGACCTCCCCCCCCATCCAGAAATTTCATTTGTCCTGATGCTATCTGTTTGGGTATTGAATTTCAGATTTGGGACATCTTGAGGACAATGCAAATTCTGGTTTGGCAAATAATATACAAAGTCTACCATAATTGGCACACAGAAAGGTCTTCTACCTCCATCATACCTCTGCAGCTCAGAAGGCCAGTGTTTCCCTAAGCAGGCACCCACTGGAACATAGCCCGCAATCTGCCCATCTGGGCACTGCTCTGGGGAAGTCTCTGACTTACTGTGACCTTTATAAAACTCTCGATCAAAATCAAGATCCATAACAATATATCTGGCCAGCCTCCTGAATCTATCTGAGGATCAAGCTCTCATTTATTCACACCTGTCCTCCAACATAACTCAGCAGAAGAATGCTGTGCTGCAGCACAGTCGAGTTTGTCCCACATCAGGACGGTTATATCAGGAACTATTATGATGTTTAGTACTTTCTTTCTCTCCCTGACCTTGGATTTCTTCATCCCATACAGTCTGCTTCAGATTCCACTGTTGTCTGTGGCCCACTTTGTCATGCTGAGACTTCCCAGTGCCAATATGTTAACAAATGAAAACCATCTTTGTTAGCAGCAACTGATGACATTGTAAATGAAAGCATTACTGCTCAGAGATCAAGTCTGGATCTCCTGTATCATTGTCAGATTGCTGTCAGCAAACATGGGTGAAGCAATCCATACACAGATGTGGTCAAATTCAAACCAGTTTTTGCATCACACAGGAGACGGATTCATATGTATGATCATCATGGTTTCACTTGTGCATAAACTAATAGGAAAACAATCACCTTGCCCAAGTATAGTCAAAGGCTTCAGGAGCTATGAGTTCTAGTGTGTACATTGAATGGCTATATAATTTAGAAGAAAATGCTTTACCTATCTATGTCTTAATTTGTGCATTTATAAAACGAAAAAAAAAAGGTATCTGAAATCTTGAAGTTAAAGATTAACACCAAGTGCTATTAAGTATATGCTTTTCTCCACTTTTCATTATGAAGACGGAGAAATTAATGTCTGAATTGGCATGCAGTTTGGAAAGCTTGGAAGCCACGTCCATTACTAAATGGAAACACAGACAACTACAGTACAAATGTCACTGTGTACATACAATATTACAACAGTATGATTCAGCTTTAGCACACATTGATGCAACGCCATCACAAAATATAACAATGAATTGTGGGATTCATCTCACCTAACTTTTGCCATCCACCAATCTTGTAAGTTTCCAACAGTCAGTAGCTGCATCCAGAAAGTAATCTGACCCACCATAAAGTAAAGAGCATGAATGCCCTTACAGCAAGTGACACACTCAGCAAGAGCTCTGTAGTCTCCTTTGACCAACTATCAAGGGAGACTAAAGAGATGGTTCAGACTAAATGCTTCCCTTTGAGGTAGCTCAACACTCAGGACGTTAATCACAACTTCAGTGTGAGAATTTTGTTTGTGATCATTTAATAGTTGCCTCGGAGCCTTTTGATTTCATAGAAGTTTACTTTACATGCATATTGCTAGTGCACATACATGTTTCAAGTCTCCTAGATAAGTTCAAGTTCAAGCCTAGATTAAACTCTTTTCTCTCTTCTCTAAAAGGAAGTGGGATCCACTTTTTTGCTCTATCTCTATTTCTTGTTCTTTTATTTCTCGTGTGGTACAACGAAAGGCATCTTCATGCCTTTTACTCATTGTCCAAATATGTTTCCCACATCCTCACAGTATCATAGTATTTCAAGTTGTCCTGGGCCTGGTGGGGATAGGGTTAATTCTCCCCAGGACCTAGCAGGGACACAGGTATTCCATCCCATGGGAGCCATGCCCAGGGGGTAACAGGAGCTAGCCGGGGAAGGGGAGGGACAGGAAGTCAGGGGGGCGGAGGGAGGAAGTCATCCCCCAGGGGAGCAGAGCAGTCGGGGGTGTCCCGGGTGCGGTCAGCAAGCGGTGCTATCGTACTTGTGGTTGTATATTCCTCTGTCGGTGTTATTGTTGTTGTTGTTTCTTGCTCCCCTTGCTGTTCTGTTAAATTGCCTTTGTCTCAACCCACGAGTTTTTGCCTTTTTCTTCCCATTCTCCCCTCCCGGCCGCGCTGGCGGGGGGAGGGCCCGATCTGAGCGAGCGGCTGCCACGTGGTCCTTTGTTGCCGTCTGAGGCCAAACCACGACACAAGTCAAAAAGAGGAACATTTGTGAGAACAACCTGGTGTTATATTTTCCCAAAGTGGACTAACAGGGATGTTAAACAAGTTGTTTAGATATTGTGAAAATTGCAAGAAAAAAAGTTACAGCCCTGAAGTCACAGACTAAAGAAATAAGAAGGCAAGGAAATTTCCTGACCTCTAGTTTTTATGCCTGCAAAAAGTACTGATCAAAAGCAGAAGCCTGGAATAATTGCTAATAAAAATAAAACAATATTTAACTTGAACACTATAAAAACTGAAGAAAAAGTATTAGAAGACATAAGAAAAGTCATACCTGTTGATGGTTCCTCTGTAGGTAAAGAGAACAAGCTTTGATTAACAAGGCAGAGAGGCATGACTGAAAAATTCTCATGTGGTGAAATACTGCTTTCAATACAATACCTGTTTGAATCAAAGGAAAGTATGTATAGGTTAAGAAGAAATATATCAGAAACGCCTCATAAATTTGTACTTCAGTAATGAAGCTACCTATAAGAAGAGTGTGTAGCTACAGGACAAAGGAACTCCCCATCAAAAGTTAACTGAGCCTCAGTAACAAACCAGGCTAGGAACACAGCAACTATAGCAGGGAAACAACCCAATGTTTTAGCCATACTGTTATCTACCCTCTAACATAATCTTGTAACAGATGCTTCAGGAGAAGTTGATGAAAAACCCTAATGAAATCCCTCGTATCATCTTGTGTCCTACTCTTTTTACATTCTAATCCAATTTACACCCCAAGCAGATGGTGCCACCAAGGCTGTCAGAGCCATACCACATTGGGTACAAGATGAGAGGATCTTCTTTTCTCAAAAGATATGTCACTGTTTAAACTATAGAAAAGCTTGAATGATTATTTTGTTATGACAAGCAAAAATAGTGAAAAAGTGGTGAAAAAATCATTATGATCTGTAAAGGCCTTGCCAACGCAGTGATTGGGTATGATCAGTCATCCAGGCTCCAGACCAAAGACATCTTTGAAAATCATCTTGTATTGCCCATCCAAGCAGATAAGAGCTAGTAGAGTAATGTGACAGTATCACAGTCACATTGTTTCTTCAGAGTCCACATAAGAGATAGCACAAGGAGGAAGGCCAGGCAATGCACCCAGCACAGGGGTGACTGTCCTCAGGAAGTGATGATTGACTTCTGAAGCCAACTCAGAAACAAAACAAAAGAAGCTTCTCTACAATTATCACACCTTAGCCATGCTCAGCAATGTCTCTCTCAATAAGCAATACTATGTCAGGGGGAGAAGTTATGGATTAAGACAGGTAAGGGTCACAGAAGCTGCTGTGAGCTAAGGAAAATACTCACCTTCCAAACAGGAAATGAGGAAGTGATATCAAAAGGCATCCAGATGACAGAACTGTGCAGCCCAAAGCAATTATTCTGGGTCTGTGAAGCTTTGCTCCAAAGTAGCTCACAAACGCTATCAGCAGCAAGTTGCCTGCAAAAAGAACCTCGTTCATATTTACAAACCAAGGCATCCTTTAAAAGAGATGAAGTGCAACACAAATTTGAATATACCTTGTTAGCTCAATATCTGGTAGTTCTTCTGTCTTGTAAAAACTGTAACTAGACAGGGAACTGCCTAAATGGTGCAGTAATTCCCCCCACCTGTGATCTTTTTCTGGGAGAGTTACACCTCATGAAGAGAACATGACAATAGAAGGCAGAATGGAAAAGAGATTATGGTGAAAGAGATTTTTGACTGCACCTATGTAGAGAAGAAATTTCCCACTGCAATGGGCTGCAAAGTAATGGCTAGTTTAGGAAGTTACTTTCCTAGGATACTCTATTTTGCAATGTCTTGGAAAATACAGCAGTATATATGCAAGTATTTTTGTGCTGAAAACAATAAACACAAGATGACATACAGAGAAGAAAAGAATAATAAATTAATATTTATTTCAGTAAAAGTTTGAGAGGAATAAAAAAATACAGACTTTTGCACCTAGTACCATTTAAAAATACAAATGTGCTAAAAATCTTCATTCTCTTCTCATCCACTTTCACTTCAGAATCAGTTGATTTTCTCTACTCTTCATTTATTGCTATGCAACTAAGAAAAGAATCAAGCTTCATGTTATGAATCAGGCCCCATACAAATAACAATTTAGTAATCATACACCTACTAATTTTGTGATCTTTTTCTCCAAAGAAAAAAACCATATCTCTGAGTGATGAGCATCATGCCCTGAAAGAAGACAACATCTTTTTTTATGCATGATTGTTAGATAGACTGTATTGAACCAGTGGCTTGAATGACACTTAAAGATGTACATTTACACTGTCCTAATAAGTTACTTATGTCTACCAGATACACTGACTCTTGATCATTTCAAATATTAATATGATCATTCACAGTTATTTTACATCCTTGAAGATAAGAATGCCACAACTTGTTACAGAAAAGTGTATATGAGAGGATAATTTATTTAAAATACCAAGCCTTTTACATACCCCTTCATTAATCTTGGAAATTTCATATTTCTTAGAGTCTCCTCTTCTTTATCAAAAGCAAGAATATATTCTGGGTATTCCTTCTCTATCATAACCTTGAGCTGCCTCATCAGACTACTTTGCAGACTGCAGGACAGGGTTGCCAGCAGTTTCTTCTTGCACATGCAGATATAAGAGACCAGGGAAAGGAGGAGAAGGATCCTTGTCTCCCCTCCTCATCATGTATATGAGCCTGTTCAGGCCATTTCCTTAGCTACGCCAGGGATAATAAAGATCCAGGGTATAATACACATTCTCTGAGGATCGCTATATAGAAGGGTTTGAAGCTATCAAGCCTTTTGTTTGGCTTTTTTGGTAACAACAAGGCATAAGCTTGTCACTGGGCAATAAAACTCACTAATAGACAAGGTAAGGGTCACTAAAAGTAGAACTGGAAACTTTCTTTACAGTTGTACAGGTACAAATCTAGAAATATTATTGAGTTTGAATAAAGAGACAATCCACTCCAATCAACTTTGAGGTCACTGTAAAATGCTAAATATGACCACAAATTCAAAGTTTATAAAATCTGTTTTGTTCTGAAAGATTCAATATAAAGCTCAGAACCTAGTTATATTAGTTGGTCTATCATATTGTACAATAGTGCAGAAACTAGCTGAATCCTAAACTTCCTCATTTCAGTTGTCCTGTTAGTTTCCAAGACAGTAAACAAGTAAGTACCAGCTGAAATGGTGGGATACAGTTGATCACTACTATCACATAGAATAATTGACAGATTGCTGTGGACATGAGAGTCACTAATACATGCTCAGCCAACATACTGTATTTTACAAGAATAAAAAATATTAAAATGAGTGATTACCAATTTCAAAGCTTCCATTAATGATCCCCACTAAGGAAGCTGGAATATTAAATTGTTTCTCTATCTGTGTGTACATGCTGTTCATGTAGGCACCAGACATCGTTTTACCAACAAATGCAAGTGATAGCGCCAGCAGAAATACCTAGGAAGGAAAGAGGAGAATGCACAAAGAATTCAAAGTTATGTATTTAGGAATATTCCATGGATATTTTTCCCATCAAAGATGTGCTTCCAGATAAAACAAGTGAACAGTCCTGATCCACTCATATATGCGTAAATACAAGTTCAAATCCCATCATCTATCCTTGTCCACAGAGTTATGGCTTCACTAAACCAAAGAAAAAAAATGAAGAAAAATTTTGTTCTTCACGTGCTTCCATTGACCGAGACTGTTTTCAGAAACCTTAAGCGCCATTTCCCTAGCCAAGACAGGCACAGCACAACCTCTCCCACCGTGTGTCTGCTGCAAGATTGCCATCTGCAGGACCGCGTAACGTCTGCAGCCAGACCAGGGTGCAAAGACCTTCACGCCCTTTGCTCATCTGAATGGTAAAATACTTGCAGAACTATTATCATTTCCTTCGATCAAATGATCGAGTATCTGCTCTCCCACCTCAGTAGAGGTCATGAGCCCAGAATAAGTAATTTCAAGTAAAAGTAGTAAATAGGGTGTCCTTTTTACAAGAATCTAGTGGCGATTGAGAGTAAAAAAAATAAATATGAATAGATGTATTAGTATTCAAATCCATTTAGCATTCTTAATAAACAGCATTTACTAAATAAAATCAATAGTATTTTTAAATACATCTGCTGCAAATGCTAAAAAGCATAAGTAATATATTTGGGCTTTGAATTACTGTTAAAAACATGCTATTTTACAACCTTTTGTAGAGCTTCTTGACAACTTGAATAGTCTAGGATGCATCAACCAATTTTTACTGCAATGTCACAATTGCTAAGGCTCATTTCACAGGTTTAAAAAGGAAGGGTAAACATGACAGACTAGAGGGATTACACAAATTCAGAGGTGGAATTTCAAAGGAGCAATCAACCATACCTCTAACACATCCCAGAGTGTAAAGTCCAGGGACATAAAAAGTAACGTGATTGCTTACAAACTTGCTTGACTTCGGGTAAGCCATTAAGGAAAGAAACAGAGCTTATTCATTCATTTAGTTTAGATTGTTACTTCTACCAAACCACTATTAGTGCAAGCAATTACAGTTGTGTGTTCATACAAAATTGCTAAAATATTTCTGTACCTTCAGCTTGGAAATGCAGCAGAATTTGTCCTCTGCACATGGCTTCTCAGCTTCTTTCATGTTGCCTTTTTTAATTGATCCCAATGTCTGTTTCTGAGTCTGTGTAGTGATCCCACTATAGTACTGAAAAGGACAAAAGAAAAAAAGAAACATTTTTGTCCCATGTTTGCAAAAAATCAGATTCCTTCTAAGATATTTGATATGAGTGTCTTCCTTAAATAATTGCAAACTGGATTTCAACAAAACTGGATTCCAACAAAAGCTACAAGCCTATACCCTTTATTCTAATCAAGAAAATTTGACATGTGGATGTCAAAAATGTAACAGTAGGTATTTCTCATCAGATACTGAAAGCAGCATACAACCAGAAAGCAAAGAACAGAGAAAAGAGACTTTCTGAGGGCAAGCTAGTTTGTCTGTAATGCAGCTTTTCAGTCCTCTTCACAAGCATTTGATACTGACCACTGTGATAGACAGGACTATGAAGACTTATACGTTTGACTGACGTATACCTGTCTCCATGGTCTTTAATTACTATGCCTGTCCTTGCTAGCCTTAAAAAGGACATTTAGTTCTGCTCTGCATGCTCTCTTGAGCCCTCCCCTCTTCCACTACTATCAATGTAAATTTGTTAATTTTAATAGAAACTGACTAATCTCTTGACATTAAAATTAGAAGGAGAAAAAATATAACCCAAACCACCAGACTAACTTAAGTTCTAAATGGAAACAAACCAGACTCCGTTCTGCTTCCCCCTCACAAGATTTGCCAAAACATCCCTCTTTATTTGTCTGCCTACTTTTAGTCGTCTCCATCTCAACTTGATAGAGCTTCTGGTAGTGCTAAGCCACCTGCTTGCTTACACATCTTACACATTTCCCAAAAATGTGTTGAAAGAAGGAGCAATATATTCCAGGGACTTGAAATATACTTACCTGTAAAAGCCCTTGCACATCTGAGGGTTAGCATGATGAGTTAAACAGGGAGAACACCAGGTTAAAGATTTATCTCAAAGTACTGTAACAAAGGCTTGATTAAATCAAGTTATTCAATACTATTGCCTGCTGCCTGATGAGGTAAGCTGCAGAAGACCAGTGCAAGTCAGAGCCCTACCTTACAATTAGGATGGATATAGGTTAATTTCCTCTTTTTTGTCCTGGATGCACTTTTCAAGGTCGATCTTGAGGCACCTGCTCTTCTCTATGTTTTCCACTTCATGAAACCATGGCTGGGAAACAAGCTGTCCTTGACAAGCCCACCAATAGGACTCAATTGCCTTTCACATTCTTCAACCCAACACCCCCCCCCCCAGTCAATCTCTTCAAACACTAATTTCTGCAACAATGTTAATCCTCTCAAATGTATTTCTTAACTAACTGGATTCCTGGCAAATTCATGTGTGTTAACTCCTTCTACAATTACCTCCTCATTTTCAGTCTCTAAAAGTGTAATGCATTATTATAGCATTCCTGGAAATACTTACCTTGTGGGTAAATGGTAAGTGTAGGTGGTCAGCAACTTGGACAATTATCTATGAAATATAAATAATTTGCATTTCTGCTTTGCTTAAAGTTGCTTACACAAACTGTGTTCAACCAACCAGTACTAAACTGTGCTTACACAGCTTTGCATTGTCTTTGCAATTAGGCATAGAAGTTTATATCCAGGGAATCTTTTATGCCTTATATTAATACTGCTTTATGCAGACCATAGCCCAGCTGTGATGTCAAAAGGTGAGCAACAGAACAAAGACTGTGGTCCCCTGTGTCTACCCTCTTCTGCTTCTAGAAGTTGTCCTCTTCTGCTCCTAGGACTTGGAAGTAGGATTCTGCCCCATTCTGCATCAGTCCGTTCATTTCACTGGTTCTGAAGGTTCACTTCACCCTGCACTGGTTCTGGCTGAGATGGAGTTAATTTTCCCCAAGCAGCCTTCATAGTGTTGTGCTTTGTATTAGTAGTTAGAAAGGTCTTGATAACAAACCAGTGTTTTGGCTACTACTGAGCAGTGCTCACACAGCATCAAGGATGTCTCTCCAACATTCCCCCCTCACCAGTAGGCTGGGGGTGGGCAAGATCTTGGGATGGGACACAGCCAGGACAGTTGACCCAAAGTGACCAAAGGGATATTCCATACCATATGATGTCTGCTCAGCGATAAAAGCTAAGAGAAAGGAGAAGGGGAGCGGGCATTTCTTATTACGATGTTTATCTTCTGGAGCCACTGCTACATGTACTGAAGCCCTACTTCCCAGGAAGTGGATGGACATCACCTGCTTTTGTTCTCCTTTGCTTCCACACAAGGCTTTTGCTTTTGCTTTAGCTTTATTAAACTGCCTCTATTTTGACCCACATGGTTTTTTTGAACTTATTTTCACCACTCTGTCCTGCTGAGAAGGAGAGTGACAGAGCAGCTTGATGGACACCTGGCATCAAGCCGGGGTCAACCCATCACACTAACATAAACAGGGAACGTCATCTGCCTAATTAAGGGTTTTTTCCTTCTGATACTAAAAGAAACCAGCCAGCACCCCCTGCCCAAGTTTCTCTTGGGGCATCAGAAACATCAGACTGCCCCGCATACAATTACAGATGACAAAATGGCACTGTTTGCCTCAACTTATTATTCCCTCAAAGCTTAAAATATGGTAGAAAGCATGCATTTCAATCCATTTTTTACTGGGAAGATTATTAGGATTATTAATTGAATAACAAAATAGACAGAACTATTATTTCCAGCTATGTTCCCAAGGTTGTTTTCCCCAGCTTTAAAATATTTTTGTGCTCCCACTCGGTCAAATGGAACTGAAGCCAGCAAAGACCAACAGCCTAGATTATCAGAGAGATGTTGGTGTGTAACTCTACTCAGGTGCATTTACACCACATTTTAAATCCAGGTTAGAACTCAGTCTACCGTGCCGATAGATGAACCGGCCTAAAGATGAACCAATACTGTTCCTACTCCTTTCTCCCATCTTCCTACTCACTGTTGTGCATTCCTGTTGCTTACCTCACTTCTACTCTTGGGCTCTCCAGACTCTTCTGCAAACCTCTTTAACTCATTAAACAGGCAGAAATTTAATGCAGCTAATAGATTGCTTTCCAGGTAGTGAGCTGATTTGTTCCACAGAATGGTTCAACAAGTGTCAGACCCACATAAGCAAAAGAGTAGGAAGGTGGAGCCAAGAACACGAGAAGAGAGGATATAGTTTTAAACCACATTTCACCTTAGCTAACCAATAAAAAGGAGAACAAAAGCACAAAAATATCATCTATGAAACGATATTCTGTAAATTGCCTTGCCTGAGTCCCAGGGGGACATCCTATTTTCAATGTATCTTCCATTTGGCTCAGCTTAGTCATATGGATAAAATGATAAGTCCCTGTTTTGTTTAAAACAGGATTAAAAATCACATGAGGTAACCAATCAGAGGGCATCAGAATTTTTATTTTTATATAAAAATTTATTTTATTATTTATTTTATTATAAAAACTAATTTATTTTTCCATTTACAAAAAAGCATTTTGAAATCTTGTTTTACTAGGCACAGTTCAAACTGTTACTCAAAAGCAATTATACTAATGGCAGACTGAGACAAAGGAAAATATTCTCACGGCAAAACAACTAGGTACTTACAGTTTTGAAAAGGTTTTCAGAAGAAATGACTGATATTGTACGCTTAAACTTTGACTTTTATTCTAAATTGTAAAAAATTAACCCAAGTATACTTGCTGCAGAATTTGTGCTTTTGCCAAATGGTTTTAGCTGTACATTTTAGAGTACTCACTCAGATGTGAAAGACACGACCTGAATATTTCATTAGAAAAAATTTAAGCCCATCTCTTTCTCTTTTCCCCCCCAAAAAAGGGCCAAGAGCTACAGCTGTCAGACCCCTGAGCATGAAGTGCTGACTTCAAGAGTGCACATTACTGTGTAGATTTACAGGCTAGGTGGTGTCCTAGTGAAGGGTGACACAAGGTCAAACTGGAATAGGGGAATGAGCTTGTGTTTCTCAGGTCTTGAGTGGGTGTTTAAACCCTGAGTTAGTGGGTGGAAAGCAGTGCAGGCATAATCATTGGACTCTTCTTGCTGACTTGGAATGATTTGGAAGAAAGTGTAGCCCTTCCCAGCTGAGCCCTTCCCACTTGGAGGCTCAGCTGTAGGGCAGAACTACTGGGTCCGAACCAAAAGTGGAGAAAATGACCTCAGCCTCTGAAGCATAGAGGTATAATATCGCTCTCCTCAGCTGCTGGTCTTCAGTGTTTCCCCTCACCATAACAGCCTTTTTGGATCTATTTTTGAGGTATCCATGTTTAATCACTTACTATATAACTGGGGAGTTGTTAATTCCAGAAGGGGTCAAAGATCCTAATAATTAGGCACTGCGACATTCACTAGGAGCACCCTTTCCTTTGAGACTTTTGTTGAATGATGACAATTCACCATGCAAAAGTGACAGATAAAAAAGCCACCATTAGACATACAGCCATTGTGGTTGTCCTACAGGCAGTTGGACTGTCCTACGGTTACTGATTACTGGACATTACAAAATCAGAGAGCAGTTTGACCAAGCATAAATAGTTCTAGCTAATGTGACAAGAAGAGATTATGTGACTTTGATCAAACTGGGTAGACATTCAGATCTAAGAATCAGTAGATACACCTTCAAGAACTGGTGCTGAAGCAAGTTTCATCTGTGACCATAAGTCTCTTGACACCTCTGTTTGTCTCCCTCACAGAAATAACTACTAAGGGACACGAAAAGCCTAAAGGCAAGGTCTAAAAGTGTGGTGAGGGTGGGATTTGGATTAATGAAAGCCTGGCTTTGAGCGCAGCCTCCAGGGCAGTGTTTCTCAGCTTTCTGAGGGAGCACCCAGCCTTTCTGAAAAACCTCTCTGGACTACCACATACCCTATATGTGGTTACGCTGCTGGGAAGAGGAAATAACACACCAGCAAGATACTTGGATTTTGTATTATATAGTAAGTTTTTCTCTCAAAAACTTGCAAATATGCTGCTGTACTGAAAAATATTTTGTAGGGCCTCTGCTGATGCCTTACAGACCACTGCTGGCTGAGGAACCTGGGCTGCTCAGTGCTGCACCAGAGCATGAGGTAAGGCATCTTTCCCCGTTATTTCTTAGAATAAAAGTTCCTAATTGTAAATTGCTGAGAGCATATTTTCTCAGTTCTCACACACTAGAAAATTTCTCAAGTTAAAATCTGTTAACATGCTTCCAATATGTGAAAATGACTTTGTCTACAGAGATCCCTATTTTCAAATCTCCTTATCCATCATAACTATTTAAAAGTGAGTTTCTGAGATGCATGCAAGTATTTTCAGTATCTACAGGAACTAAGCAAACCAGTGAAATAAAAGCCTTTGTCTGGAGTTTTAATTAATTATTAAATAAATAACCATTAACTAAACTTTCATGAGATAGAAAGTCATACTAACATCACATACAGGACTGTAATTTTACAATCTAAGTAGGATTATTTTGATAAACAATAATTTCTGCTCGGGGTGAGTAAGGTTGAAGATTCAGATCCAGCAAAGGAATCACAAGAAATGGAAAGCAAAAATTCCAGTCAAATAAATACCTTCTTATGGCATGCACTTAACATTTGCTTTAAATACTTATCTCCATGTCAGAAAAAAAATTACCCAGATGGCAGTTTAAGTGATTTATATTTTGTGTCTACTATCATATGATTTTCTAGCTCCACATTAGAGAACTTTCCTTTTAAAATTTCCCCTAGAGTTCATTATCAGTAATGTGCATTTTGGAAACTGTAGACAAATAAGTGCCCTGTTTCCTCTTGAAAAGAAAAAATAATAAATGCGAAGAAGAAAAAAAAATGTATTATCTTTTTAAAAGCTGAAGTACCTCTTCAGGATGATGGCTTTAATTACTGCATGTATCAGCTTATCTCAGCTGACTTTTGAGGTTTAAATGCCTTTTTCCAAATATTTGGAACTGCCCATTATAAAATATTTACTCTTATACATAGCACTCAATTTTGGCTAATTCATATTAGCATATTTGTGAAGTGCCTTAAAGTAGGAACTTGTGTGCTGAATATTCACAGAAGACAAAAGAATTTCACTTACTGATGTGCGTAAGTATAAACTCGGTTCATCTTTAAAAGCAAAATGAAGAGAGAGATGTTTCAAGGGCATGTTCGTTTGGACACATGCTCACACAGACACAGAAAAACACACACACACTAACAAGAGTTTTCCCAAGGATTGTCTACATTCACACCTTCTCTCTGGTGTTCTATTTTTCTGTAGCACGATGAGAAAGGAAGTACTATTGGAATTATATCAATCTTAGCTTCATACAGAAAGTGTCATGGAGACTTCTGCTTACAAATGAACAAAGGCTAGTATCTATACAATTGGCTCCACAGTCCCGGAGGAAGGAAAAAAGGCCTTTTACAGGAATAATGAAAGAAATCATTCCTATGAAAACAGTGCTTTCCCAGAAAAAAATATTAGACTGAAAATAGATGTATTTTAATTCTTAGTTGCCTGAGAGAGCTTTTATATTTTTTCAGGTTTTTTGGAAGCTAAAGGATGTTGGGGGAACATTTTGGGGGTAAGTGAGCGTTCTCAATCTTAAAGGAGAAAATTGTAGCCTCCTTCCGTGGTCTGTGTGCATAAAAAAGTGCCTGAAGGAATACACCCATAAGGCACATACCTGGGACTTCTGTGAATTTTTGGTGTTTGGATGTGGTTAGGTGACACTGGGAAGCACCTAGTGTGCAGATCATGACCTATATAACCTGCTTTTGTTTCAGCACACAGCCTTCAGCAGTGGTACTGGCATACTGAATGAAGGTAAGGAGTCACTCCCAGCCATTTGTCAGTGATCAGCAACATGTACAAATTAAACACTCCTCCAAAAATGGAGTCCTCAACACAGAAAGGACATGGACCTGTTGGAACGGGTCCAGCGGAGGGCCACGAGGATGATCAGAGGGATGGAGCGCCTCTCCTATGAAGACAGACTGAGAGAGCTGGGGTTGTTCAGCCTGGAGAAGAGAAGGCTCCGGGGAGACCTTATAACAGCCTATCAATACCTGAAGGGAGCCTACAGAAGAGCTGAAGAGGGACTCTTTGTCAGGAAGAGTGGTGACAGGACAAGGGGCAATGGTTTTAAATTGGAAGAGAAGAGATTTAGATTAGATATAAGGAAGAAATTCTTTACAGTGAGGGTGGTGAGGCACTGGAACAGGTTGCCCAGGGAAGTTGTGGATGCCCCATCCCTGGAAGTGTTCAAGGCCAGGCTGGATGGGGCTTTAAGCAACCTGCTCTAGTGAGAGGTGTCCCTGCCCATGGCAGGGGGGTTGGAACTAGATGATCTTTAAGGTCCTTTCCAACTCTAGCCATTCTATGATTCTATGATTCTATGAAAAACCAGGAGTAGAGATATGAAATTATGATATGTTCACAATGCACAGTTCAGTAAAATTCACTAAATTTATGTAAAATTAATTGTGTATGAAATTCAGTATTTTTCTGTGTAGTGATTAATTCACAGACAATACAGCACTATAGAGAGTCTATGATGTCTTAGAATATTGAGTTCCCACCTTCATGGGATTTCTTCTAAAGGCTATATTTGCACCAAGTTCACTGCTTCCTGCATTATCAGTCCACCACCTGAAAGACTGAGACTACAAGTATTTTTTTCTGTCTGGATAGATTCTGTTTGAGGGGGGGCTCTAATCATTCTAATGCTTCATTATAAGGAAAATACCTTGAGAGAGTCAAGTATTTGTATAGAATCAGGTATACCCTATTCTTAGCAGGTAGTTTTGTTGAAGATCCTCATCTAGAGTCTCACAATAGGCATTAGAGAGAGTCAGATATTTCCAGAGAGTAATTTATCCCATCTTAAGACAGCTGTCTAAAATAAGTGGGAGGAAATGGTCTCTGGAGGTGCTTCTTTCTTCCCTTTCATTTGAAAGTCTAGAGAGCTAGCATATTCTAGGTAACTAACTTTTAGACAGATAAAAATCAGGTCAGATAACACCTGTCCTGGTTATCTCTCCTTGTCATTCTAGATCTCCTCATCTTGGCCAAGAAACAAAAAGGCCTGCCAGCCAGCAGCTCCCAGTCTAAGATCAGGAGCCCCTCACCATTGCTTATGCAAGCAGGAAATTCAGATGGATAAATGGTGTTCTTAAAGAAATCAGCAGAAGTTGTCCATAAAAAATCCAGAGTTGATGTAAAATTATTGGTCCTAGTCTAAACATTATATATAACGATGAGTTACCTACCAAAAATAGGCCTAAATACACTCTAAATGCAATACCTGATTTTGGAAACACTAAGGACTCAGCAGCTCTTTCCCAGTGCTGCAGTTGTAAACAACCACAAATGTAACTAATTCAGGAAAAGGTGGAAATACGAGCTATGTCTTCACAGAACTGAGCACTGCAACAGCACTTATCTGGCAACCCAGATAAGGATGTCATCACATAGATTAGGTTCCCTGTCATTTCCCCCATCAGTTCAGAGCTGGACCACAATCCAAGCATGTTTAAAACCATGTTTTTTCTCAGTTGTATCTCCTGACATCTGCTTCTCTACTGCAGGAAACACAAAGGATCTTAGAATTTTACCCCTCACTAGTACTGATCAGAACAGTGGCCATGCAAAGCTATGATAGTTGAATAGCCATGCAGCTCTCAGTCAAATGGAGGCTAAAGGAGAGAATTTCTAACAAGGACAACACAGAATTTTCTTCTCAGGGTTGTGCCCTGGTCTGGGTACACACTCCAAAAACTTCACTGCAAAGTTAAACCTTTGAACAGACCAGCAAAACTGTCTGGAAACCTCACAAGAAAGGGTCCTTTACAACACTTTCTCTCCTTTCAGCTGCTCATAGAGGTCACAACATCTGCACAACGCAAAAACCCCTTCTCAAGATATTTTGGGAACCTACTCACTCAGAAGACAGAGAGGAAGGATGCAAAATAAAGAAAGACATAATAATTTAACTGATCCTCCTTCAATCAAAAATGTATTTCTTCTGGCAATGACTAGACTGAGGTAAATCGTGGGGAGTCACAAGGTCTCATTGTACTGGCCAGTGAAGAGACTAATACGTAAAAGCTTGAGCTACTCAAGCCAGGCAGGGAAGCACCCATCTGCATTTAACACAGAAAGCGGGGTGGTCTTTATCCCTGTATATGCAGAAACAGAGAGAGGCAAAAAACCTTCTGCTCATTTCTTCTTCTCATTCACCTAAATTCAGATTTAGTTTGGCTATCCAGTAATATTTCCTTTCCTCTCATCTCAACAGAGTACGTCAGCAGAGACTAGATGAAGATTCAGATCTGTCTTCCATCCTCAACTCTGCCATTGACTCTGTGCATCCCCCTTAACTCATCATCATCTCAAGTTTTTGCCCTGAAACACAAGAACAATAAATAGTAATTTATAGCAAGCATTCAGATCCATACATTGGAGGTAATATTGTCTATGTGCAAAACATGAGTTGTTGTCTGTTTTCATAACTATTTATCTATTTAAACTAGCAAGACTGTCATAACAGTTTCTCCTTTAAGAAAGCATTTTAGCACATTGATTTCCACTTGTACGGATTTGGGGATTTTGCTTCTTTTTTCTGTTTTAGCAAAACAGGTTCATGTCTTCTAGCCTTGTGGCAAACTTTATGAAGACCTAAAATTCTTTAGTCTTCATAAAATTTACCACAGGGCTGGAAGACAGTCTGTTACATAGACTTCTATTTTTAAATGTTAGAAAACATAAGTGTTCCAATTGTCAAAATAGCTTTTCAGAATAAATTACCTAAGTGAAAAAAAAAAAAAGTTTAAAAACTACTGATACAGTTTTGGGCAGCACCTCCTTTTTAAAGTACAAAGGTATTTGTTGTGTGCTCAGGTCGTCAGCTTTCCACTAACGAGGCACATTGTCTCATGAACATACTTTAAGAAAAGTTAAAGGAACAAATATACTGTAGGTTGACTGGCAGTTCAAAGGCTTCAAAGTCTCTCTGGAGTCTTTTCTTCTAAAAAAATGACATTAACTATGATTCATCAATCAGTGGTTTATGTAACCTGATAGCATTTCACTTTTGCTATCCATCAAGTCCCCAAGTTTTTTGGTGTGTGATAATGTGCTTTGTGTGCAGAGATATTATCAGGCTACATACTGGTTACTAGAAAATGCTTAAAGGGGATACTCCTGGCCTTTCTAGGTACGCTTTACATAGGGACCTCTTCTAAGACAGCTCAGTCCTAAAAGGTGTGAAACATCCGAGTGGAAGCTCCAGGAGCATGGGCGAAATTTGGGGAATCAGGCACTACGCATCTATCTGTGAGCATGGCTTTCTAACTACAAACACCTCATTTTTAAAAGATGGGCAATTTTCATGGGGTCCCCCAAAACAGGTATTCTTGCTCAGAAAGGTTTAAATTGCATGAAATATAAATCCTCTTTTGACAACAGAAATTAAAGAACTGACTTCAAATAACAATGTACATTCAAGACTTTTTAATAAAAAATACCTTACCTCTATGGTGACAATTTTTATGGTGCTTCTAACAGTTGTTTATTCAACTGCTACAGACTATTATAAGCATTATAAAAGGCAATGGAATGATATATAACCTAGAGCAGTGGGCTGTAATGATCCATAACACCACGGAGAAGACTATGACTGTTTATGACAACTGCTTACAAAGTAAGTTAAGATTCTGTTAACCCTTCATAGACTTAAATTATATGAAACATTATGTTGATGTGAAATTATATTAGACATTGCCAACATTCTTCATTTTTTAACAGAATACCAATAATTATGAACAGTGTGGCAAAGTGATCATTCTCTAAACTGAAACTAGCCATTTACAGCCTGTGAGAATGCATCAGGAAGGGGGACAGGCCCTCTGTGAAGAGTAACAAAATCAAGCCTACAGTCACTAGAATCAAAGTCACTAGCCAGAGGTCTACCCTCCCCTCCAGCTGAAAATGTGGAGTAATTCTGTAAATCAAAAAAAAAAAAAAAAAGACCAGCAATCTAGACAATAGTTTATGCAATAGAAAAGACTCTAAGCCCAAAAGCAGAGCTTAAAATACCCATTGTAAATAAACACTTAGTACATACTCAACACCCACAGATTTTAAAGACACTTCTGAAGTATGTGCTTCTGCTGCTCTGCACAGGTTCTTTTCTGAATCAAACACTATGATGACTTTTCAGCTTTGTCCCATTGAAACTGTAGCATTCATTGGCGGAATATGTGTTGATATGAAATTATTTTAACATGTTAATGAGTGAAAGTTTCCAGAGCCTCATATTTTTGTCTTGAATAATACAGTGCCATCAATTTTCCACTGGAATTGGTTCAATAACAGTTTACTGCAAAAAACATCACCTTTTGAATCATTTGTGTCACTTGCAGCTCCTAAAGTATTTATGAAAGCTCACATTTAAATAATGACTTTTCCATACCATTCATGTTTTCTAAGGATTATCTCAGCCAAAAGTGGAGTGGTTGCTAAACGGATGGAAACAGCAATATTTGCTGTAAAAGACACTACCATAACAGAGCAAAAATCCGCTATTTTTTCCAGATACATAGGCTGAACTCCAAATGAATTTTTAATCACTTCTTACAGTAAAGAGAAAATTTCATGTACTGATTCATGTTCCCTGTGCTTATCAAAATCTTTTCTCAGCTCCAGGTAGAATGAAAAGGTCAGGCCTTGCACTCACACGTACAATAATCCAAGCATGCAGTAAATGCAGTCCTACTGCACTTAATTCTAAAGAAGGGCCGTCTTATTTTGCTGTCATATGTGCTGACATACCATAAATAAGTTAATTTCTGTTTCATGGTATTGTAAACGTAAATCCTCCTACGTAAGCTAGTACACTGCATTTGCCATTAGTGAAAAATTATTACTAACATGACTGATTCTCAGTTCAGCACAAATCTCCTTTTTAAAGAGCAGAGAAAATGCCACTATTAATAGCAGAGCTGTCAAGACAGCATCATCTAAAAGACTCAGAGTGTTTCAAGACAAAGCCAGATTGTCATTCTCTTGCTGCAGTTTGCAGGGGGGCAGGGCGGGGGGGAATCTGATTATAAGGAGTGAGACAGTTTAAAAGAAAACTTAGTTAAAACTTATGCACTGAATCAGGTAGGAAGGGCTGACATGATTCTGTGTAGATTTATTTTGAAAAGCAGCAGTTTCTCCTACTGGTGAATGGTTCCATTTGCTCTGTACTTACTAGCGATTCACCTCCACTAAGTCTTGGGAGCATAGAAGGTGGTTCCTGGTCTCACTGTATTTTCTACAGATGTCTGTGCTCTTTATGAGATGCTGGGGTGGGAAAGAGGGGGTGGAGAGTTCTCACAGTTACACTTAGTAAATGAGAAAACAGCACTTCTGCACATATCTAATTACTTAACCTCTTTTTCCCCTTTCAAGAGCACTCAGGGAGACCTCATTCTGCACATTCAGTAGCAGGTCCCTCTGGGGAGACCATATAGCAGTCTTCCAGTACCTAGATGGGGCCTACAGGAAAGATGGAGAGGGACTCTATCAGGGATTGTAGTGATAGGACAAGGGGTAATGTTTTTAAACTGAAAGAGAGGAGATTTAGATTAGATATTAGGAAGAAATTCTTCCCTGTGAGGGCTGCGAGACACTGGAACAGGTTGCCCAGAGAAGCTGTGGATGCCCCATCCCTGGACGTGTTCAAGATCAGGCTGGATGGGGCTTTGAGCAACCTGGTCTGGTGGGAGGTTTCCCTGCCCATGCACAGGGGGTTGGAACTTGATGATCTTTAAGATCCCTTCCAACTCTAACCATTCTATCATTCTACAATCCTATGGTAATATAGTCTCTCTGGACTCTTCTGTAAGGAGAGACCCATGCAGTGAGCCAGGATGCAAATTTACAATGCATTGAGTCCGTAAAGAAGTACTCCAAGTAAGCGCCATAGCCTTCTTTTTAGCAAAATTATTTGTTCTGCTTTAAAGTACGCATATGAGCTCATATGTTATAGGACTCCATATACAATTGCAGTAGTGGTAGGTATACATTACAGCAAAATATTTGAAAGATGAACACATTTTTACAGATTAATTCTTATAGACAGTGACTTTAGATAATTATCGTAGCAGGAAGCAATGCATGGCTTAGGTTACCAGAAAGGAAGAATAGTAGTACTATTTCATATAACTTACTTACAATTATCACTGTCTAGAGCCCTGGTGACATTGACAACCAAAGGAGAGTTCTGCTTTTGGTTGCAGAAGCAGACAGACTTATGGAAGCAGGTTGCAGAAGAGACAGGGGAAAAGAAAATCAGGAATTCAAACCTTCTGTTGTATTCAAAGGTAAATTGTTGGATACTACAAGACAGTAGAAAACATGCAATTAAAACTCTATAAACTGTAAGTAAGAGTGGCATTAGGAACTATAACTAACTCATCAATCACTGTGCTGCCAACCCTGACTTTTCTGATCTAAACATGAGGTTTATTACTCTTGCTTGGGAGATTCCCAGCTGTAGGAATTGATTCAGCACAAACTCTGCTGAGCTCATTCTTGGAGCAATCATTAGTAATAGCCCTTTGAGGCTACATCATTGTTCTGTCAATGGTGTGAGCTGAGTAGCATAATCATAAAAACTGGATCTAAGATATTGTTAATTATACAAACAATTTCTTTCCATTTGCTAGTCAATTCCATGGATGGCCACCCTTCGTTTCTGAATCACCTGTTTTTTCCACTGGGGAAGAGATTATTAACTTTGCTCCTATTATCTCTTCTGCTGTTTCTCCCACATTTCTTTCACAAGTTTAACATCAGTTTTGGGATCAAAAAGATCCCAAGAAGATCAACAAGAACAGCTCTTTGAGTTTGCATCAGTGCTGAAATGGCCCACACCAAATAGGAGTAACAAAGAAAGCTGTGCTAGCAAACCCGTACTTGATAAAACAATATTTGAACAAAGCAGATATGCATAGCTTACGTGCTAATAGTACTACTCCACACACCCGAAAGTACAAACATTGTAGTATTCATCAACATGATACCAAGCAAGGAATAATGGGAAGACAGTATTAGAACCAAAAATTTCAGACTTTGGAATCCAAATGTAAAAATTTAGGAAACAATCCAGGTTCCTAATCATAGGTGTCTAGTGTAATTTTAGACTCCTTCTGATGTTCCCCCTAGTCTGCAGTTGCTACGAGTGTCCTACTAGCCAGGTTCATGAATGTCAGCCCTGAATATCCTAGGACATCTAAAACGACAGTAGGAAACTAGGTTTAGGCACCAGATTTACTACTCTAATTTCAGATTTGGCCATTTGAACACAAGGCATTTTTTTCAGAGGTGCTGATACTATCAGTGAAACCTTTTTTTAATACTTTTGTTTCAAAGCTTGATTCAAACTTATTTAAAGGAATCAAAGGCTAACAAAATTGTTATAAAAATGAGGTAATTTTGTCAGATCACATGAAACTGTGCTCAACTCATATAACAGCTACGAGCACTGACACATGCACCTTTCTGTTTCATTACTGGTAAAATTTACAGTGATACATATTAATAATGCTGTTGCTATAATTTCTGGTTTATTCAAAAAATTGAAATAAGCTCATTTTAGGTTAATGCCTAAAGCTTTTCCTTTTCTCTTTTGACAAAACAGGCAAACTAAATCCTGAGTTATTCACACACTTCTAGTTCCTGGTAGCTGAGCAACAATGTAATTTACTGGAGACACCTACCTTACACAGCAGAAAAGCATCTGGTAAAGTGTATGAACAGGTAATATGGCTTTTTGTCATTCTCACAAATGGGAAAGAGACATCCATTACCAAAAGTCTTAATGTGTGTTATTAATGTTACGAAGCAAATGTGGAACTCAGAAATCGAAAAACAGCCATTAAAAGTGGGAAACAGCTGTCCAGCAAGTGTCAAGAATAGCCTAAGAAAAAGGTAAATATGAGAACGAGAGGGACAAAACCTTACATGTTAGGCCCTGAGCATGTTAAGAGAGCTAAAGCACCCCTGATGGAATTCATTTCACATTCATTTAGACACCTGCAGTGTAAACATCTATATCTGAGCAAGTCACCCAAGCCTGTTCTTATAGTCAAAAAGAAGAAACAGGCACAAATCACCTGAGCTATTTTAGACTTACAGATTAGAAACAGGCACTAGAATGGTCTCTCTATTAATCTCACACTTAGTCAGATAAATCCCACTCCACAGTATGTAAAAGCAGCAGACACTTGAGATGAGGCTGGTTTCCTGCTCGCCTGCTCCAGCACATTACCGTGCAGAGCATGTTCATCATCTTGCAACTCAAGACATTTCTGTAGGTAGTTTCCAGAAGGGCAACCAGGGCATTGGCATACCATATGTTCTGGATTCTTTGTAAATCTCAGCTCTGGTGTCGCCTAACCCTCATAAAGGCAAAATACTTTAGACAAATCTTTTCATACAAACTTGAACACCAGTGTAAGTATGAAAAATCACCACATAACTACTCAGGATAGAATTGGTCATGGGTTTCTTCACTGAGAATACTTGATTTTTTTCTTAGGCTGATACCATTTGTTATGTACAGTAATAAAGGGCTTTTTCTAAGATCAAGGTTAAGGAACTTTGCTAGTGATAAAAATAGCTAACCACCAAATACAACTAACCACTTTATTGAATGGTACTAATAGCCCAGTACTTTCTGCCAGTTTCTTGAAATTTGAGTTATGAATCATTCTGCCGTCAGAGATTCCACAATTTCATATTCCACTCTTGTTTGTGTGGGAAAACACTACTCCTGGTTAAGATAACTTGTAACAGAAGCTGTAATACCTTAATTTTGTTAATGTTACATCTGACTAATAGCTGGATAGACTTCTTGCTGACTCTGCCAAAATGCTATGTGGCCCAGGAAGCAGGCCATGGTCCTGGGACATCACAAGCCCAGTTTCATTGCTACAGTGCACTCAAGAATCAGACTTTCTCTTCTTCCCTCAAAGAAGAGAAAGAGTGGCTCCCCAAGGCCACCTGCAGGAGAGCTGGAATTAGGATTTGGGACCAATGTTTCTTGTTTCACTTTTCTTATGTGAACCCTTAGCCTGATACAAGCTTGACAAAACAACCATTCACTTAGCTGCCTTAAAACATTACAGATTCTGAATATTCAGTCCAGTCTTTTAAAATCTTAGAGGCAAACTGCATCTGATCTATCCATTGCTTTTCGGGAATTGAAACAACATGAGTTTGCTTTTTCACAAGAGCTGAGCATACACACCCCTACTGAGTGTCTGTGGGATGAGGATCTCTTTCCAGCCTGGAAGGCATTTTCAAGTTAAATATTCAAGCAGTGAATATTGGCTGTTGTCAATCACCAGCCAGATTATTTTCATAATTGCTTTTTTAGCACAATTCTATCTCTGTAAAATGGGTCTAATCATGCCTTCATTTCAGAGCAGTGAAATTTCTACAGTGAAAATAACACCAGAATCTTATTTCATTGTAGTCAAATGCTTCAGTGAAAATCACAACAGAAGATTCTTTGGAGAGATAAGATTGTTTCAGACGTTGCACAGAACATATTGTCATGGTGTAGACAAAACAACGCTATACTTACTTCTCTTACACTGGGACTGTCCATCCAGGGAAAGACGACAGGAATCTGGGGAGAAAAAAGTATATGACCATATCATTAAACACAGAGAGCAGCATCCCATTTTAAAAAACAAAACAAACAAAAAAACCTCCCAGACATTTCATGACTTGCTAGAATCTTATTTGCAGACTAGCTGTTGTATCAGGTTAAGAGGCTACTATCCCAGCTAAATATTCCTCCTGTATTCAACTCAAGTAGCATAGACGCCTGAAGAGAGCCAACACTGGAACTTTAGCCATTCGGTGAAAATCTGGTGTTACAGACTAAAACACCACAGGAGGCTTCCAGTTAAGGCAACGTACTGAGCATTGAAGCAGTTATGAATTAATTCATGTTCTGTGGGATATGGAAGATGCATATGATAACTTTTTATCACAGAAAACTTTGCCTGAGCTTTTGTGCCAGAGTCTTCACCTCAATAAATAATTGAAAGTCCTGTTTTCCAAAGGCATTTGAGAGAACTAATGAAACAAAGGGAGAAAAAAAAAATGCCTAATTCTCACTGAAATGGGGGAAAAAATGATTCTAATCTGTATCCTTGGAAATCTGCAATCAGGTAATTTATTAACACTGGATTTACTCTATTAGAAAGCTTTATATTTTTCCCTGAACACACTAGAGTACACTAGTGCACACTAGAGAAATAAATTTGCACATGCAGCCTTTATTCTGGCATTTCCTAATTTTTTAATCCTAGTCTTTGCCTTCTTAAAGATTAATTGACACAATTTTCATGTATGACATTAAATATCTAACAGTGTTAGTAAAACATCAGATTTTACATTAATAATGACAGAATTTTCATTCATATTCATACTTTACTGAAAACTGTACATGATTTCTACCTTGTTACTCTGATCGCCCTATCTGTCAATTTAAATAATTTTTACACTTTTCTTATTCCTCATACAGCTTTTATCCCTTCAAACATTTTTTTCTGTTTTGATCATTATATGCTTCAACAACAAGCCTCCACAACTTTAACTATTCTATCTTTTCTAAGATCTCTGTTTTCTTATATTCAATTACTGGTGATCTGGTGTTTCATTTACTCTGGCTTTCTTTATAACTTTTGTTACCTTATTTAGCCCTTGAAAACACCCACAGGGAATATTACCTCAGCATTTTATCAGAACTGTAAGATTGAGGCTAGTGTTCTGATGTGCAATCTGCTATTACAGTATCTTCACAAGGGCATCCTGCATATACAAGGTTAATATTTACCGATGTGCTAATGTAATAATGACCTATCTGCCTCTGCTCCTCTCTGGGGTACTTTCTATCTATAGGGATGGGAATTAATGACAGTGTCTCTGTGCTGCCTGATGTCAGAGCTGAGAAAGGTGTGAAGGGTATATAAGAGCCGTATTACTTGTCAGCAAGGAAAGGGGAAAAGGGATACTCCAGAGCTAGATGCAAGCGTGGAATTGTTGCATGCATCCTTCTTGCTAACACAGGCGTGCTTCTTCAGTTAGCTCTCTGACCACTAAAAGGTAAACAATTTCCTTTTTTTTTTTTCCTAACTTAAGATGCAGTGCAACAGATGTGTTTTCAGGAAAGCACATTTCTCATTATTAATCAACAGCGTTTCTCAGGAAAAGGCCAAGATAACTTCAAACTAAATTGCACCAGGGACCAGAATTTGAGGCTGGAATATGTTGGGAAATGTAAACCATGGCTAAGGGAAAGGATTGAAACTACTAGATGGAAAATGAACATTTATTGTTGAGAGCTATCTGTCTGGAACTGTGTTGTGTCACTAAACTCAGGGAGATCATTTTTTTACTCTAGCCTGTGAAAAAGACTAGCTGCTGTTTATTTAGGACAGAATGGGCATCAGTAATAGGGTATGCTGAAGAGTATTTGGGTTTGCTTTCAGTTTTGAATCGTTATCCTTTTCAGAAAGTTTGGAAGCAAAGATGTGCCACCTAAAGCTGTCAGTTTTCTTCATTGCACTTTCTGTCACTCTGAGCTGCTTGGAAGCTACACCTATTGAGAAGTGAGTAATAAATAATCACATTTATTTCTTTTTAGGGGAAAAGATGTTGAGATTATTGCATGAATCTCATTTGCTTTCATATCTCAAATAATATGAGCAAAAATAGAGCTATTCTATCTCACAGGGTATTTTATTGTTGTTTAAAGATTACTGTCTGTGGCTGATGATCTATCTGATGGTACTTCCAAGAGACAAGGATGGATATTGCCAGTAATGTCACGGAATACTTTTTCAGGACTTAATGAGGAAATGCCAGAACAACCAGCAGCAAAGACAAAAAGGTATTTGTTTGCCTTGTTTTTTCTAGTCATACCAGTTAGGATTAAATTATGAAGCAAACTTCATGCTAGTGATATTGTGTTACTTGAGACTCTTTGTGTCTGTTCTTTATCTTCAAAAGAGCTTAAAATACCCTTCTTCTTGTAATTAGAGCCATTCTGTAAGCATAAAGATCAAAGCATTCAGGGTGGAAAGGTATCTCTGGAGATAAAACTTGCAGATCATTTAACCACTTTACAATTATAATGTTTTCATAAATTAAAAAGGCTACAAATACTACATTACCTTGAGAAGAAAGGTGTGTTTTGAAAAGGCTATCTTATTTAAGTTTGTCACATTTCCAAGCCTGAAGGAAAAAAAAAAAAGAAAATATACCCTTCTTAATAGCATTAATGCTCTGCTAGAACAGAATTATTTTATAACATAACTGTTTCCTTTAAGTAACTAATTTTCATTACAGAGTCAGAATTAAATATCCATTTAATCATGGGAAGAAGGAAAAGAAGCAATTGGCTGTAGTAGAATTTAACTAGTCTGAATTGCATTCATGTTAATAAATCCATAAATCGAATTTCAGGTAACGTTTTTATGAATAAAATAGTATTTAAAAAGTATTTGCAATTTCTACTAAAAGATAATCAGCACTGAACTATTCTAATTGTTCATCAGGCTTTTGAGTGAATTTATTACAATGACAATTCTGGATAGATTCAATAACTGTACATGCCTGTATAGTTGCCTGCTTCTTTCTTTCTGAATTTATAAAAAAGAAAAAGTCATTCTCCTATGACAATTTGGCTATCTTCCAAAATATTTTGATAAAGGAGACTAAGTTCACACATTTTTACAGCTCTTACTTTAAAAAAAAAAAAAAAAAGTGTAATGCTCAAACACAAGGCATCACTTTTATGAGTGTGGTATGCCTTACCTGCTTTTTGGGGCCTTGGTTTACAATCTGTTACCAGGTGAACTGTCTCACTGAAGCACATACTCAGTTAAAGGTTACAGATCTCAGAGCTACCAGGTAGAATCGGTTCAGTAAGGCCAGACATCAGCTGGAAATCTACTAGCTTCCTGTAAGGACTGGAGTTTCAAACTTGGAGTGTCAGGGCCTGATTTTGTACCTTCAACAAAAAAGAGAATTCTGCCTTCACAACCAAATCAGGATTTCCATGAGATCCAGCTGCTGTTTGAACCTCATATGTTAAGGGCTTGATTAAACTCTTTTTAAATCAATAGAACTACCCATGGAAACCTAAGAAAAGCTATATCAAGACCTATGCAACTGCTTCCTTTAAATACAATTACATATTTAAAATACTAATTGCTTAGAAATTGCTGCCTATTTGCCGATGAAGAACCAGTATAATACAGACATTTCTCTCACAACTGCTACTCCATTTGGATTCCTAGATTAATACAAATAACACTAAAAGTATAGATGACATTTTAGATAACAGATTTAGTCAATCAATAGGAAAATGTACTCATTGCTAATTGCTCGGAGTTTGAAACTGGGAAAATGTTACTCTTCACAGTAAATTTTTGCTGCAAACTGTTGTCTACATCATGCCACATCAACATGAAGAAACCCAAGAAAATTAACAGTAACTCAATAAAGAATCTCAGCAATCAAATATTTCTGTCCAAAGGAACAACACAGTGGTCTAAGAAATAAGTTTGAAAACTCACGCTCTCTCAAGCTAACCATGGTATTGTGATGTAGAAAAAAAAATAATAATCTCATGCTACATAAATTCTGCACAGAGTTCTGTTGGATTAGACCATAAAATGTTCTCTTTAGATATGGATTCTTCCATGGACACTCTTTAAAGTCTCATCTAGCAAATTATTATCTCCTACCCCAATAGCACTTTCAAGTTGCTGGTGTTTCAACAAAGATGTGGCTGCTTTTCAACAGTGAAGAAATCTCTTTTTAGACAGAGCAAAATCTTAAGTGGCACTGAAGTGACCAGAAGCTGGCAACGCCTGCCACCTTTCATGATATGTGGAGCAGATGGGAGAAAGGGTCTCTGGCCTCAATCCACTTGCTGTGGACTGGAAGATTACTGTTCACTGCAGTAAGAGCAGGATATGATTCTGTGGGAACAAGAGAACTAAATAAATGTTAGTGATTGTCATTATGTTAGTAATCCTCATGATATCAGCAAGAGCTCTAAATAGATTTAGAAGTTCAGCTTAAAGCTAAACATTTAGTCAGTGTTTTCACTTACTGTCTTAACTATACTATCATTACAGGTTTTCCAAATGTCATAAACTGCTATGCAGAATATCAATAAAAATGACATATGACTGTTAAGGTCTTTGCATTTAAATAACCCCCATCATTAAAACTGATAATAGCATACAGCGCAAGATTTTTTTTCAGGCACAAAGTAGGTGGTGGGAAGATTGTAATGTTCCTGTATTTGTGCACATATTAAAAGAACTCCCACATTAGCACAGCTCAAATGCCTACTAGAAGTGGCACACTTGATTGCTCATCATTTGACTTAATCTTGGCTCTTTTTGTTTTACCTTAGTAGCCACCACCTGGAGAAACGGAAATGTAACACGGCTACATGTGTGACACAACGCTTGGCTGACTTTTTAGTTCGTTCCAGCGGCAACATCGGAGCAATTTATTCACATACGAATGTGGGGTCCAATACATATGGAAAGAGGGACACAGTTGGGTTTTCAAGGAGAGAACCCCAAAACAATGCACAGGTTTAGGGTGTTAAAATGACTACTGTTACAGTTTTCATTAGGAGCTCAGTTTTTAATGTATCAATAACCTCTTCGTCATTTATTACTTACACAGTCTTAACAGTGCCTTGTTTTCTGTGTGTGCGTGTGTATGGTTATGTGATTTATGTTCACCCTTTCACTATGCATGTAAAATGACATGCATAGGCTATTGTTTCAACTCCATTAAGAACTCTAGAAATCTGCTTGTCAAATTCCGTTGTTAAAAAATAAATATATATCACAATAATAAATGGAAAAGTAATTGCAACAGGGGTTTTATTATTATTATTATTATTAAAAGGATTAAAAAGAAAATCATGATGTGTATGTCTTTATAGTCACAGTTTGGCAAGAGAAAGAAATAATTTTAATTAAGACCAACAAAAATCAAAATGGTAACAGAAGTTAGGTCCTAATGAAAGTAAACCAGAAGAATCTTCTGAATTTGAAACATCTACAGCATCTTGTTTTGCACAACTGAAGGAACAACTAGATGAAATAAGATGGCTGCATTGTGCATATGGTTATACCGCTTAACTGACTGGTCTCTTTCCACGTTAATGTGCATTTAGCAAGTAGAAGTGGTCTTGTGGCACAGATTTCCCTATGTACCAAGCACGGGATTTTAAGAATTTACAGTTCTTACTTTAAGATGGTATCAGTAAAATGTGAGCATCAGTGCTTTTAAATATGAATAAAAGAAAACTCAGTTAGCAAGCTAGCAAAAAACACCTGTCCTTGGATATTCCTTTCCCTGAACTGTAGTAACAAAGGGAAGAGACAAAACCAATGAGCAGGTCAAGCATTCAAATGTATCACAGAAACAGGGTAAATTTGCCGCTGGCGTATTTACATTGCTACCAAAATCTGAGAAAACTAGTTTAGAGATGGGTGGACCTTCATGGAAATTTCACAGTGTTATTTTCTCCTACCCCAGCCCAGTATCAGTGCAGGTTTAATAAAAATGCTTGTTCCTTTATATTCTTACACAAAGTTTCATAGAGATGACATTCTATAACACAGCAATGGTTGTTTTGTCCATCATTTTCTCAGTGAAGAGTTCACTATCATCTGAAAAACATCATTGTCCAATTATGAAAAAAGTTCAGCAGAAGCTTAGTGCTGGAGAAATGAAATCTTAATAATTGCTTTTCGTTGATTTGTTTCTGTTATAAAGTATGCCTCAAAATATCGTTTTTGCTAAGTTGGATGTTAAATGGCATGTTCCCTTCATTTCACAAATAATACATGGGAATAAAAATTACTGCACAGATTTTCTACTGTAAAAGTGTTACTGATTACTCTGTTGAGAGAAGTTTCAACCTTCATCAATGTTCTAATGGATATTTATTTTTAATTTTATTGAGAAAACTATTCAGATGGTGTTAAACTTGTCTAATATTTCTGCCAGCTTGAAATGCTTTCCATTCAAATTACTTTTGAGATATATTATACACCCATTGTGTCCTTAATTTGTTTTTCAGCTAGAATAGTTACTTTTCAGAAAATAAATGAGAAAGTGACAGGATGGCTCTGAAGTGTCACTGTGAAGTTTTTTTGTAGAGGAGTAACCAAGTGGAGTTGTCCCTGTGGGCGGATGCTGATTTCTAGGCAGATCCCAACCTGAAATATGTACAATGCTTTACGCATCAGCTTTTGCTCTTTAAGCTACCATTTAACAAATCAAAACAAAGCATAGGCTGTCTATACACAGGTTTGGTGGAACTGTATACATTATATTCTGTCTTATGTACTCCTGAACCTGACGGCTTTGATACTAACATCTCTTTAACGTTTGCCCTGTTTGGCAAATACTGAAAAATGTTACTCATCTCCCAAATCGGTGAAACAAGAGATATATCAATAGCTCAGAGGGGGACCACCTCGCCTATTTTCAGCTGCTTTTTGTCTAACCAGTTGTCAGTGCTCACCTGCTATTTGGTGGAGAAAGACAGCTACCTCCAATTCATCCCAGCTTAGACATCTATTTTAGGATGGGATGAATCACACTCCTGAAGAGCCTCTATTTCTTCATTGATCATAGAAAGTGTCTAGACAATTAGCTGAAAACGGGCACTTAGCTTTAAGATAACTAGAGTTAGGTGACATGAATCCCACCCACAGTTGGTATGAACTCTTCAACCTAAAAAAATAAAAAAAAAAATAAAAAAAAGTTTGGTACAAAAAAAAACCCAAGACAACGCCTCAGGCTCCAAATCATCAGAGTGATGAGTTCTCATATCCCAAACTACATTAGTTAATTCATCAGTTGGAGCATCTTGAGAAACTACCTACACTGAGACTTGTTTCCCTGTATATACCCTTTAGAACACAACTCTGCTACCCTTCCTCCTGCTGTGTAGTTACCACCAACAGCGCTTAGACCTCTTAGAGAAGAAGGATCTAGTCATAGTAAGCCTGGGTATAAGCACAGTCCTGAGAGAATGAGCCAGGAAAAGAGTGGATTGGAAAAGAAAGAAAAAAAAGACAAAAAAAAAAAAAAAAAAAAAGAAAAAAAAGAGGAAAAAAAAGGAAAAATAAGCATTTAAACATGGATTCGTCATAACCCTAAACTGCATAACTTCAGAAATCTCAGAATATGAAGACTGCTAGGTGAAGCCTAGTTAAATAACAAAAATTAAATGCCTCTATGTATTTTTTAAAAATCCCAATATGTATTTAACTGCATCTTAGGGACATAAATATTTTTCGAGAATCAGGTCTTGCATAGCTTTGGTCCTTTTTCAATTACTCTGGATGCCCACCATCTTTCAGACAATATGCCAGAAAACAAAAAATACAAAAGAGGAAAATCAAGAATGTAGGCAATGTGATAAATAAGGCTATATTCCCTTTAAAAAAAATACTAAATCTCTGCTTTTTATTGTCTTCTATTAAGTTGTCTTTAAAAGGAACAGAATAGGGACATAATATTGAATTTCACTAGATGAGAGGGAGAAGAACAAAAATCATCAAACAAGCAAAAGGGATGTTGAAAAAAAAAGATAATATGAACATGAGGAATGTCTTAAATGGAGCAGTGGGCCCTAGGGTCTAATATTTCTCAGGAACTAGACAGCTTCATAAAAGAATTTGTATTTTTTCATGATGAATGGAGTTAAAGTAAGAAATTGATTTCACTTTTAAAAGCTTTGACTAAAATTAAGAAAGTGCACAATATTCATGCAACATAAAATGCACTTTTAATGAATAGCAAATTTTGAATGAATAATTTCAATTTCTATTAAGAAAATATAAATATTTTTCAAATAAATAAGATTCTTGGTGAGAGCTTTAAACACTAGGTTGACAAAGTTTCCTTTCGCTTTCAACAGGATAGTGTTATTAGTAGGTCTGGATTTTACTGAATGGCTTTCTAAAACTATTTGAAAGTTAATACTTTCCTGTAATGCGTTACTGAATATCCTCAGTAGCTGCCATCTTCACTTTCTAGAATTATGCTGGGTTTGAGTCAATTAGCTCACTTACAAATATAGTTTGACAGGTATGGTAGACGCTTTTTTTTCAGAGTTACAAGGTTAAGAAATTTTGTTGTCTAGCTTCATTATCATATAGAAATGGGACTGCTCTATGCTGCTTTTGCAATGCAACTAGCAAAAAGCTGTGGTTAGGTATGACACATCTCCTTGCTGCATACAGAATATAAAAATAATGGTTGAAGTAATATGAAATAGAATCTTTCCATGGGATGACAACTTCTGTTTCAGTCATCTTACTGTTATCTCTATTTTTATGCACTCAAAAAAAAAATCCTATATGGAAAAATAAAGTATTTTTGTGAAACTGTGTAAGCTTCAATAACCAAACTCAAACTCAGAACTGAAACCCACCATTTAAACTAAGCTTCAGTTTAGGAACAAAGCTCCAAGAAATCTGGATTCTCTACTGACTAGTTTTTCTGAAAATTTTAGACAAAATCGTTTCCAGCTTCAACTGCTATGAAAACTATATATCCTTAATTAGATCCAGTTAAGAGGTATTTCTCTAACTAAAACCTGTCTTCATATCAAAATGTTAAAAAAAAATCTCAAGCTAGGAATCATATATGCCATCAAAAGTTGAAAGTCATGACATCAGAAGCTCGCTAAAGAATGAGACAATGGTGATAAGACAATAGTTAAAACTGCTGTTCATTATGCAACAAATTTTCTCCTTGAATGCTAAAACATCTGAACAAAAAGAACACATTCATATGCATTTTATTCCTAACAATAGGGTTGATGTGAGTAACAATCCTGCCATAATGTCGATATTTCTTTGAAATGCTTTTATAAATACAAAACCAGTTTAATTATTCAAATTAAGAATCTTAGACCTGCCCCTACTTTAATAACATTTTTCCTCTACATTAAAAACTCTTTTTCATCAAGAATTAGAGACACTGAAACTGTTTCTTATAGGCTATTTTACCATATCCTTAATATATATGATTACTGCACAGGTAGCCCAAGATCTGCTGTGGAACAACTGGTGACACCAAGGGCGATAGAAACTGATTTAATTTAATTCCTTTAGTTCTGAGTTTTGATTAGTGCATCATCTATGTGGTTGGTTCATTGTTTTTTTTTGTTTTGTTTTTCAAAAGGAATTAAAATACTTGGATATATTAAAATAATTGGAGTTGTATTAAATAAATCTTTACCTGTATGAATTGAAATAGTTGGAACCATTTTGGAATGAAATGCTACTCAATATGATTAAAATATGATTAAAAACAGAAGCTGCTTATTATTTACACTGCCAACAAAGGAAGATCACTTTATTCAAACAGAATCAGTCCTTACTCATTAAGCAGTCCCTTTGAAAGGGGTCAAAGTGGGACTTGCCTCCACTAAGTGAACTGTGTAAAAATTTAATCAGCTTGGGATTGTCAGTCCAGCACTAAGGAAACTGACCTACTTAACTCTCAGAATATGGGTCATTTTTAAACACCATTCTTGGATGAGATCATTATTTGTGTAGGAAACCTGCCACTTAACAGAGGAATATTTTTTTTTTTAAAGATTTTTGGTTTTTTACAGAGGGGAAGGAGAAAGGGGTCATAAAAACTGGAGGAGGAGATAAATAATGTGAAGGTTGCAAAATACTTCAATCCTTTTTGCAGGAACAGTAAGCAAACAGTAGCCATTTTTCATTTCTAAAGTGTCTGCAGTGTTACTATGTAGGAAGGAGAGAGAAAAACTAAGATCCTGGGACAGTATATTCTTTCTTTTAGAGAAAATACAGATTTGAAGCAGACGGAGAGAGTGGGAGATGTTTGAGTGGATCTTAGGAGGAAAGACAGATTTCAGGACGACCATATAGTGGTATTAGAGAGATCAGAAGTTGCTATGTACACTGTAACAAAGATTTTCACATCCAGAGCAAGTTAACAGGACCAGCACTTTCTGGTCCCCTTCTGGATGCAAAAAGTGTCTTGAAAGATGCTATTGGTGCAAGTGGCTGTCTCCTGTACTTCTTGGGAGTTGCTGACTTCTTAACCAATATCAAAAATCAGGCTGGTTCCCGAGTACTTGGTGCTTCAGGCATCTGCACGCAGCACTTCCTCTCAGTCTGCTTTTTTGTTAAACTTGCTTCAGACATCCTGCAAATTTCCAGGACGAGGCATCGATGCTGCTTGCAACTGCAGGAGGAGGAGTTAAGTGGCCATAACAGGGCTAGCAGAGCCTCTGGCTGGAGGAAGCCACAGCTTCTCCTTTGCATACCCTTCCTTTTTGAGGAAGACTTATTGAGCAAAGACTTTAAAAAAAAAAATATTCTTTAATCCATAGTTACTTGTTGGTAACTCGTTTTATTATTTTTTTTAAGAAAACCTTTTCCCAAATCAAAAAGCAAAAGTTGCCACTAGTTTTTCCTACATTTTTCTTCCTAATATATTACACTAGGACTTTCCCTTTGCATGCACTCCACCTGTTACCATGCAGCTTACATGCTGAGGACAAAGCCAAACCAGATATGAGCCTGTTTGGAAAAGACCTGATAAAATTGTCGTTAGATGAACCCAGAGAACGTACACAGTAAGGAAACCTAGCATGATGCTACAACATATTTCCACAAGAGAAAAAGTTTGTGTTTTTCTCATTACTCATTCAGTGTTTTCCCAGCTCAAATCCAGGCAAATGAAGCACAGCATGGATGGCATCAATACCAGTTCTGTAAGCATGAACACATTGAGTGAGCCTAATGTAGCATAAAGCTACCAGACCATGATATCTGGAACTGAACGACAGCAGAAGTCTGCTTCATCCTAATATTCTTCCTCTTCATTCCACACCTTAGCAATATAGCTTCTGTGAATCACCACTCACAGCAGTGAACAAAAGTAATTAAAAAACCAAGTCTTCCCACATTTTTGACATTAAACAATTGGCATTGGAGATGAATGACTCTGCAAAATTATTTCTATCACCATCACCCTCCGTATTTCTTTCAGATGGATCAGCCTTAATGTCTGAAAGGAAGCTATCCACATAACTAGCCATCGTCCAGTTCAAAAGGAATCTCAAGGATAGTTAAGACAGTGGTTTTCCACAACAGTATGCTGCAAAACTGATTCCATAAAGTCAAGAGAGAAATCACCCTGTCCCTAGAAGGGTATACATGTATTCAGGTCTCATTCCAGCAGGTAAAATAATTTTACTACAGTTTACCTGATGCTTACGGGATGCTGAACTAAACGCAGGGGCCCAGCTGTCATTTTCTTGCACTTCCCTAATTTCACCACTTTTTTGCACTCCAGAATCCACAGCAAAGATACTGACTCACAAATCATCATAACTAGGGTTTGTGCTACAGAACTTCCCAGCAGTTTTTCCAGCAAGATCACTCCCACTGGAAGGGATGTTCCCCCTCTCACTCCAGAGCGCAACACAGGAGAACCTGGGTTGCAAAAGTCTTTCTCTGTCCTGTTGGAGGTTACAGGCTGAGACTCCAGGAATTGCTGCTTGGACTGGTAGTTCTATCACAGGCAAATGTCCTATTTTTTTAGGCACTGCTACTTTCCAGCCTGGGTTTTGTTCCCTTTTTTTTTCCTCCTTCTTGTCTTGGGAAAGTTTGAAGGGGGGAAGGAAGGAAGGAGGAAAAGCAAAACAAAAACAAAAAGAAAAAAAACCCTAGCCTTTGCTTTGAAAACAGTACAGCACAGTCAGCGTAACCAGCCAGAGGGAAAAATATCTAAATGTTTTTCAAGGCTATAGACAGTCACAGTTTCAAACAAACAACAGACTCTCAGTCTCATGGAGAGGCTGACTTGAATGTACAACCCAAGCAGCTATGCAGAAACAATGTGGATTCATCTAATGACCTTGCAAGGCAACATGGGACAGACGAATTTTCCAACATGAAGGCAAAAACCCCCAACCTTGAAGCAAAATGGTGGATACATTTTTGTTGCTTATAAAAAAATTCTCACCCAAAAGTCACAGAGACTTTTAGAGACCTGTATCAAAGTCTGTAAACTTAACAGATCTGTACTGTCCTTCAAAAACTTTCCATCACACATTCAGGTAGCCATTTCTTAACACGTTTAGCAAACTAGAGGGCACATCTCATTTCTAATGTGATTTTTCAGAAAAGTAATGTTTATGTTAAGATCACTATCAAGTCTGGCAGTACAAAACCTGCCTAGAATAAGAAACACAAGTAAACTAGGAAATAACTTCTGAGTCCACTTCAAAACCCCAAAACAGTGGGAGTTCAGATTGCTTACAGTACTAATAAGGGTAAAACTGAAAATTTGTGCAGCAGCAACGAGCCTTGGCATACAGACCATTTAACTGACACTCTGTATGTGTGTATGCATGCACATGTGCAAACACAGCACAGGGCAAAATTCTGCAGAGATACATATGTGAAAATGGAGAGCAGCTAAGGTAAAGGGCAGAGCTACCTTTTGCATCTTTTGAGATCAAAATGGATCCCAAGGGTTCACACCAGCATGAGAATTTCACACTTTTGTCTAACTCACAGGACTCAAAGAAGAACATAAGCTTTGGACAGGTCTTCTACACAGGAGCTAGTTTCATCCTAGAGGTAAAAATCTCATTTTCTTCATTTAATCATCTTATTAAGTAACAAGTTGGACAGAGTAAAGACTGCAGGATTTAGCCTACTGCTGCCTGGAAAGAATCAAGAATGTTATGTTTTATGAAATTCTTTTCTGTACCCTCTATTCAGAAACGCAAGGAAGAGACTCCAGTGAGATCAATCAATGGTCATAAATTTTGTTGCTCACTTATTACACTATATTTATTTATATATCCTGAAAAGTACTGGAGATTGGGTATCTGACTAACACCAAGGTTATAAATTGCTCAGAGAAGAAATCTAAACATAACTGTGAACTTCCTCCTCATGCAAACACATACATCACATTCTAATAATTTGAAGTGCAGTTCTAATCAAAAGTGATGTGAACCTTTTTTAAGTCCAGATATCTGCATCCAACACATATTCACTGATAAAAATAAGTTTCTTGAGTTTGTTGGTTTGTATTACTGCAGAATTAAAGAACTAGAGAACTAGGACAAATCACTATGACAGCGACTTTTCTTGTGCTTTCCATATCCTACATAATCTTATTTTCCCTTAAAAGTTTGCATAAAATCTTATAACTGAAATCAAAATATCCATCAAATGAGCTGGCACAGACTGTGAACTTTTTATTTTACATGCTGGGTGCTTCTAAGCCTCAAAATCTTTCTCTGAAATATCTCTTTGAAAAATGCCTGTTGTTCCAAAATGACGAAGATAAGCTAGAGACTGTGCACCCACTTCATTGTTTTCCATTGTATTTCACTCTTAAGCCTAATAAACACTGAACATAAATGAACACTGTTAACTATTTCACTGTGACTGGAAGGCAGCAAGAACATAGACATAGAAATTACAATGGTGATCTTTTGGGCAACATGTTTTGCTATCACTAGCAGCTTGGATTGTCAAAGTACTGTGGAATTGTCCTTTGCAAAAGAGAAAGTTTGATATTCAAATCCACGTGAGTCCTCAGAGATGCCAGTTGCCTGATCAATTTTTCAAAGCAAAACTGATTAACAGTCCTGTACATCATATACCAGGTGAAGTTTAAATACAAAGCAAGTCCCAACAAAGCCCAAGTGCACAAGCATAAGACAAAGCATGAATATTTTTCTAAGGATGTATGTCTCATTATCACCTTTACCATTTTCTATTTAATTGTACCTACTTGTATCAGTCACTCTTTAAGCCCGTGTACTTTTTCCCCACTTTCTACTGTAATGCTTTTACTTTTTATGTTATGCTTTTACTTTTCAATGTATTAGAGGGTATTGTTGCAGCCACAGCACGTTCCTACTGCACTTATATTTCCCCAATTTGCAACAAATAGTATTGAGACACCTAGCAAACTCTTCTAGAAATGTCAGCCTTCTGTCTACAACTCTTCCCCTAAACATTGTTTTCCATGAGATTTATCTCCACATCCTTAGTTTAGTTTGCTGTGATTTGTCTTCCCCTGCTCAATTCCTTTTATCCAGCACTTTCATTCCTTTCTCTTCTTAGAAAAGACAACCTAGGAAGAGGTTAGTCTCAGCAACATCCCTGCACATCAACAGGAGATCTTAACTTGGCAGATGCTAGTACCAGACAGGTTCCACTGCATATATTGTCTTCAAATCTGAGTGCAACCAAAAAGGACACAGCTGTAAGTTGTAAGGCAATGAAGGGGGCAGAAGTTGAAAGGGGCAGCACGAATTCTAGTGAAGTGGAGGCTTCCTATCAAGAGAACACCAGCCACTGTTGTTAGTGTGATGACTCGCAGCACAGAAGAGGAACTCAGTGAGGGAAAGGAAGAAGCACTGACAAATTAAATCCAGCCTGGTCACAGGACCTTTTCTTCAGGTACAAGATTCCTCCTTCAGCTCTATTACAAAGACCCCTTTCCCACATACTTAGCCCCCCTCATCTCCTGTCTCTTACTGTGGCTATTGCTCAGCCTGCCCAGATCTACACTTTACCAAATCCTTCCAAAACTTTTGTTCCCCAGAACTGGCATGGCCCCTGCTCTCCTGTCCCTCTAGCCTCTTGGCCCCATGTCATTCTAGAGGCGGATGACAGCTACCCCACTATGCTGTATCCCAGCAAAATACAGTACTTGAAAAATATAAATATAAATAATATAAATATAAATAGTGCTACCTGGAATAGGATTCTGCTGCAATCAGTTGCTACTGCCCAAGGAATCAAAAAAACCCGGAAGTGGTAAAACTGTCTGGATGCTTGAATACAATTACACAGCTGAAGCCATACACAAATAAAACTGTTATACTGCAAAAGTTTTGCAGTGAAACACAGAACAGCATCAGTTTCCACAAATGAGACTTAGTCATAATCGGACAGGAAATGATTGCTCTGAGTCTATGCTATGACAAGAACGCGAAAGTCACTTCTGATGGCAAGACAGAAGAGACTCGGTCCCCTCCTCATATCCCCACTACCAGAACTGATCCCTTCCTCCCTTCTACCTCCACATCATCAGCACACAGCTAGTTCCTCATAGGCAAGCCATGGGGTATTGATTACCATCCACACTCACCCTTGCTCCAGACTGCACCTGATAGATGAGCTAGAGCTGCCCGTCTAAGAGCCGCAGCCCCACACTGATTCCTGACAGACCCAGAACTGCCCAGAGACTACTTCACTCCTCCCACACCAAAGTTCACTCTATTCAGCAGAGCAGCAATGTCCAAGTTCAGTGTTCAAGCTGCTCGTCTCTCTTTCAAAGAAAACTTATGAGATAAAAGCAGCTGTGAGCCCAGGAAGGCAGCCAAGTTTGTTTGCCCTTGAAAGGAGGTGGTCATGCATGGTGAGAGATTAAACAAGCAGAGAACTCCTAAGGATATACACCCTAGTATCTTCTCTAGGTATTAGTCAAAAAATCCACAAGTTGGACAGCAAGACACCATTTTCACAATCCTGAAGTGAAGTTTTTGTGTTTTCTCAACACAAATAAAGGAAACCCTAACATAAAGGCATATACATTGCCAAGGAGGGAACACCTTATTGATGAGTTGAGGTTCCCTCTCACTAACATAATGTGTAAAAGAGTCAAGTAGTTCCTTTACTTAATGCCAGAAATGCCCTCAGAATTAATATAGTGGCAACTTCTATAAGCAACAGGGTCAGCAAAGAAGGCAAACAGCTGTGCTTAAAAAAAGTAACTTTCAGAGACAGATACCGAGATCATGAATGAGTTCATACATACATACATATATGTATGGATTTGGCCCAATTGCAGTAACATCCATAGTTGACTTGCAAGTCAGTAGAAGGGCACTTCCACTGAATAAAACCTTTGGAAAATAGAGAAGACAAGGGCAAAATGCTTGGAGAGCAGGAAAAATGTTTTCTCCCTGAGGTCACTCCTGAAGTGGGAAAAATGGAGTCAGAGAAGCCTGGTTACCCAGTGCTTTCATTTGAAAATTTCAGCCAACAGCATTATTGTAAGCTATAAAGGGAGTGAAAGACAGGGACACCTTCACACTGTGAACCCTCTGGCCAGAAAAAACTTCCAGGTAGATGACAAAGCAGAGAGTAAAGCACGCTTTCATTCACAGCATGCATGCAGTTCATCTGCTGGGGTACAGAGATCCCCACTCTGCTTTGCCTCCTTCCTTCTGCTAGGAGAGCAGCCTGGAACTGTCTGACTGCAGACACAGGGTGTTGGCAACAGGATTGAGTTTCACCCTCTTGCTCTGAGTGATGAACCGCTCCATACGGGGTCATCAGTTTCACTACATGGTTGCCACGTGTCATGCTCAGCACCTTTGTAACACAAAAGGGAAAGACAACCTCAAGGACCCTGGACCTATCTTCTGGCTGCCAGCGCACCCGGAAGACCATATCTGCACTACTACTACAATCGAGGCTGACAAGATTAAACAAATAAAGGTATACGGAAGGCATTTAGTGAACTCGCATATACACATGAGCCTATTCCTTTTTTACATTAGTCCCTGATCTCTGCACTGAGCTTCTATTTTTTCTATTACCCACTATCTCGACAACCAACCAACCCTGCTCTGACAATCAAGAAAGTTATGCTATCCAGCAGGGAGCTGCTAAGATGGTTGTGAACGTGGAGAAGTTCTTCTTTTTTACCACTGTGGCTCTATTCTTCAGAAACACTCTTACAAGCCTTTCATTTATGTTCAACTGAAATGAATCACTGAGTAAGGTTTTCTCACTAAACTAAGAAAATAGTTCATAGCCAATTAGCAAACTGGCTTCCTAGGTGAACTATCAGCAACAAGAATCAACATAACTGATTAATAAGAGTCAAGCTGTATTAGATACAGAGCAAACAATAACTCTGCAGATGTTCGTATCTGATGGCTACAGGTTTCAGAAGAACGTGAACCAGCACAATTAGTGGAAAGGCTGAGCTGGGGGAGAGTGAGTAGGAAATAATACCGCTACTGCTGTAAAGTTTCTTTAGCCACTGTGTAATCTAATCACTGCAGTGACACTCCTTTGTTTTGTAAAATACATAAAGAAGTAGAAAAACACTACCAACACAAAAATAAAAGCCTAAGTGAATGGAAAAAGAACAGTGGAAAGGGCTGAAGAGTCCTGTAACTCAATATTGTGGTGTGCATCATTTATGGGGGATGTGAGGAATGAAAATAACTGTTAATATTATTTGTGTTCGTAGCTCACATAAGACATAGGAAAAAAAGGCAAAGGGTGAAAAAAAGCACTAGGCGATGAAATGTTAATAGAAGTTACATATAGCTCTTAATAAAAAGAAAGCCATCATATGAAAAGTTGATGAGCTAGACAGAGGAGAAATTTATGTAAGGAGAAAAAAAAAAGAAAAAAGAAAAAAAGCAGAAATTGCAAATTGCAATATAATTCTTCAGCGCGTAGTCTGGAGAACAGAAAAATACTCCAAAGGTTGTTTATACCTTGAATACCCAGAGGAAAGGTAAGACAAGTTAGACTGGAAGAGACATTCAGAGGATATAGAAAATGCTAGTCAGAAGGCTGTCGAGCAATTAACTAAGGCAAAGAAATGCATTCATGTAGACCTTGCTAAGCTCTGGAAACCAGAAAAATTGAGACAAGTAGCACTCCAGTCAGACAGGGTTCTGAAATAATTTCTACCATGCCACAGAGTACATATTCCTCTGCAAACATAAATAGTAATGATGGAAACTAAAGAGCTCTATGCTATCAGGAATATAGTTCTGAATATGATCGCTCTTGTATTGCGGAAAATAACAGAAGAAACCAGCCAACAGCATAAGTAAAGGCAAAAAGCTCCTCCACAAAAGTGCCCAAGGCAATTTGGAAGTGAACATACCTGTTCCTTAAATCTAAAATTCTCATGTCCCACATGTTGAGGTATATACTTCTAGAAAAAGGGATTTACATTAAGAGAATGACATCAGAGTTTTATCTTATGACTCAGGCCATTTGAGTGAAAATTTAGTCAATTATTCATGATAGAAATAGCTTCACACTTTTTTTTTTTTTGTTTCAGGGACTGATTTGGTTCACTATGAAAATTTTATAAGCAGCACTAACTTCCAGAGGAAATACAAAATTAAAACTGTGCAGTGTCTTTCCTAGTTCATGATGGTATCTGTTAAATTCATTGTTTTAGGAGATCAATTCTCTTTTTCAAATTGAGGCATTTACAAAGGGAGCTGCTGTCATTACATCTTTGTAGCATGGAAATTACACTTCCAATATAATGCTGTGCTCTTAGGATACAGATGGAAGCAACGAGTGGCAATTTTCCTCAAAAACAGAAGGAAATTGTAACAGTTAACAGTTAGTGATATTAAGACATTTTAATACCATTCTCTTTTTACTTCCCTCTGAACAATTGCTATTCATTCATACTTTTACAAGAAGCTCTTTCAAAAAGCAAAGGCCTCTTTGAAAGTAGAACCAATTGCACTGGATGCATAATTTGTGAATTAACTTGTGAGATCATTTAAACCATGGCCAAGTAATAAACTTCCTAAAAGCTGATTATTTCAATGCTTAATGCACCTTAGGCTGTGCAGTTGCATACGAACTTCACACGTACATAGTACATGTTGAACTTCTGTTATATTCTGTCTAAATGGAGAATGTTCTAAATCTTGCCAGAAAAGACAATAACGGACCATGGTCACTGTGACCGATAATTTAAAATAAAATTTCCCCTGCCCCAAAATATAGACACTGAGATTGTACTTTTAATTACTTGGCAGTAATATTAACTACCCACATTTGAAGTGTCAGTGCTCACGACAGCTTTATTGGGGCATTCAATGAAAAAGTGAGCAATCACAAAGTCTAATTGGATTGCTTCCTGCCAGAAGGACAAACTGAGCTGAAAAATTCTGTAAACCACTGAAGTCAGAACTGAAATTTACAGGAGCTGTGGATGCTTAGTACCTCTCAAAAATGCATCATTTGCTAAAGCTGGCATATCACATTAGAAATAACAAATCTACCCCCTTTAAGACAGGAAACAAGAACTTGCTCATCTTTAAAGTCACCCCCCAAAAAACATAAATTTAAAAATAATTTAATTCAAAGCAATCATAGAGAGCTCTGCTGAACAAAATGCAATTACCCGCATGCTCAAACCAACATGTGCTTACATGCTTTGCTGATGAGATGTCTGTATTTCTCCCCTACTCATTCTGCATTCAGTTCTGCCTCAGCTACAACCCTACTCTCACTGATGCTCTTTGTCTTTCATAGAATCATAGAATGGTTAGAGTTGGAAGGGACCTTAAAGATCATCAAGTTCCAACTCCCCTGCCATGGGCAGGGACACCTCCACTAGAGCAGGTTGCTCAAAGCCCCATCCAGCCTGGCCTTAAACACTTCCAGGGATGGGGCATCCACAACTTCCCTGGGCAACCTGTTCCAGTGCTTCTCCACCCTCACAGGAAAGAATTTCCTCCTGATATCTAATCTAAATCTCCCCTCATCCAATTTAAAACCATTACCCCTTGTCCTGTCACTACCTCTCCCGACAAAGAGTCCCTCTCCGGCTCTCCTGTAGGCTCCCTTCAGATATTGGAAGGCTGCTATGAGGTTTCCCCGGAGCCTTCTCTTCTCCAGGCTGAACAACCCAAGCTCTCTCAGCCTGTCTTCATAGGAGAGGTGCTCCATCCCTCTGATCATTTTCATGGCCCTCCGCTGGACCTGTTCCAACAGGTCCATGTCCTTCCTGTGTTGAGGACTCCAGAGCTGGACACGGTACTCCAGGTGGGGTCTCACGAGCGCAGAGTAGAGGGGTAGAATCACCTCCCTCAACCTGCTGGCCACACTTCTCTTGATGCAGCCCAGGATGGGGTTGGCTTTCTGGGCTGCCAGCGCACATTGCCGGCTCATGTTGAGCTTCTCATCCACCAACACCCCCAAGTCCTCCTCCTCAGGGCTGCTCTCTAGCCATTCTCTGCCCAACCTGTATTTGTGCCTGGGATTGCCATGTCCCAGGTGTGGGACCCTGCACTTGGCCTGGTTGAACTTCATGCGATTTGTACAAGCCCATCTCTCAAGCCTGTCCAGGTCCCTCTGGATGGCATCCCTTCCCCACAGCGTGTTGACCAAGCCACCAAGCTTGGTGTCATAGGCAAACTTGCTGAGGGTGCACTCTATCCCACTGTCCATGTCTCTGACAAAGATGTTAAATAGCACTGGTCCCAGTACCGACCCCTGAAGAACTCCACTTGTCACTGGCTGCCAATTGGACATTGAACCATTGACCACAACCCTCTGAGTGCGGCCATCCAGCCAGTTCCTTATCCACCGAGTGGTCCATCCATTGAACCCATGACTTCCCAATTTTGAGACCAGGATGTCGTGCGGGACAGTGTCAAACGCTTTGCATAAGTCCAGGTAGATGACGTCTGTTGCTCTGCCCTTGTCCACCAAGCCTGTGGCAGTATTGTAAAAGGCCACCAAATTTGTCAGGCATGATTTGCCCTTGGTGAAGCCATGCTGGTTGTCTCCAATCACCTCCTTATTTTCCATGTGCCTTAGCAGAGATTCCAGGAGGATCTACTCCATGATCTCGCCAGGCACAGAGGTGAGGCTGACTGGCCTATAGTTCCCTGGGTCTTCCTTTTTTGAATATCGGGGTTATGTTCCCTTTTTTCCAGTCAGCGGGAACGTCACCAGATTGCCACGATTTCTCAAATACAATGGAAAGCGGCTTAGCAACTTTGTCCGCCAGCTCCCTCAGGACCCAGGGTGGATTTCATCAGGTCCCATGGACTTATGCACCTTCAGGTTCCCTAAGAGGTCTCGAACCTGATCTTCTCCTACTGTGGGCAGTTCTTCATTTGCAGAGCCCCTGTTTTTGCCTTCTGTGACTTGGAGTGTGGTTAGAGCCCTTGCCAGTGAAGACTGAGGCAAAAAAATTGTTCAGTAGGTCAGCCTTATCCATATCCTGGGTGGCCAGGTCTCCCGTTTCCTTCCGGAGAGGGCCCACAACTTCCCTAGTCTTGCCTTTATACCTGACATATCTGTAGAAGTTTTTCTTATTGTTTTTGATGTCCCTGGCTAGATTTAGTTCTGCCTGGGCTTTCACTTGCCTGATCTGGTTCCTGGCCACTCGGACAGTTTCTTTATATTCTGCCCATTCTACCCATCCCTGCTTCCACCCTCTAGGCCTCCTTTTTGGTCTTGAGCTTGTCCAGCAGTTCCTTGTTCATCCACACAGGCCTGCTGAATATGATTTTTCCAATACTCTTTAGATGTTCAGAACTAATATAAATGTATTTCATTTATTCATTTATCAGCAGTATTATCTGGCTATATGACTTATTTTCTAAGACAAACTATTTATAAACATATTTCTATGAATGTATGCTGTGGTAAATCACATTTCCAAATTGACCTAGATTTAACATGTTTGTATAATGTGATGTATCTTTTACAAAATGTGATTAATTCCTCCTCAGAAAAATGCGTTTATTAGCAAGGGCCTTAGGGCACCCAACAAAGTCAACAAGAGTCTTTCTCTTGATTTAAAGCACACCATTCTCTTATCATTCTCTACGCTAAAATGGACATTGCTTGTTGTGTTAGCATAGCAAACATCCAACAAGAAATACTGGAGTATATGAAATAGCATATTTATTTCTAAAATTACCTTTAAGGAGAAAGGTTTGTTTATGGATGTGATGAGAAAGGAACAAGGGACAGTCTCCAGTTTCTCACTGCTTTATTTGTGGTAACTTTAAAGGGTACTGTATCTAAATAAAGTAAAAACTGTCAGAATCAGGCTGCAAAAGATGTGTTATTTCGTGTTCTTGCATTTCTTAAGATCACATATTGTAAAAAAAAGGAAGATTACAGATCATTTTAAACAAGAAATCTGCTCCCTAGTTTGTAAACTAAGATGGCTTGCAGCCAAAAGAACTGTGCTGATTTACACTCCTGGCTCAGTCTTTGTTTTTGTCACTACTAAATTCACATCGATTCTGTATTTACTTAAGAATATTTTCCAAAACTGTTAAAAACAAATGCAAAAAATGGCTGTAACTTGAAAGATATTTTCCAAATGTGTATTCTCAAAGGTAATGACCTTATTATTCACACTTACGTAAGGCCACATTTTCTGATCCCAGTAAGGTGATTGTTAAGGCCACGATTATTCTGTCAAACAAGGTTTTGATTTTAAACCTTGACCAACATATTTATAATTATATGAATTCTGCCCAAAAGATACGGCCATGCTGACCTTTTCAGAGAAATGACAAAGGAGAAACCAATTCTGATATCTTCCTGCTATTAGAAAAAAATTCATGTTCCAAAAACTTGAGATCAAGTTGAGCCTCTGATGCACCAGCAAAGCTAGATGACAGCATCTGTGTTAAAATGAATCATCAAAAGGGACTAATGAAAAAAACATTGCAGCAGAGTTTCTCCCTCTGCAAATGATTCATAAATCTAATCTTAGGGAAGAAAGAAAGAAAATAAGAAAAGAATAAAGGTAGAAAGTTGTGCAGTTGGAAAGTAAGAGGCCAGAAGACAAGAAGTATGCTTTTCTTTGAGTACCACTGTTAACTTTTTGATGGGTAGTTATATACTGACTATACCTGCTCAGGAAATGATGTATTGCTTACTATGGTGATTAAATTCATTTAACATGCACCAATTTTTCCTCCACTTCAATACTGTTCAAAGATCAGTCTAAACAGACCTCATCTAAGATGCCAGACCTCTAAAACAGTCTTCTTACAAATAGACACCGAAGAAACACTTGCCATTTTCCTTTATATCAGACCGGCCAGAGACTTAAGACAGGCAATATTCAGTCCTCATCATGTCAGAATTACAATCACTATTCCTCTGCTATTATTCATATCAGAATTAATAAGGTGCTCCTACAATAACACAATAACTAGCAAAAGCAAGGGAAGCAGAATCTGGTCATTAAGGTTTCGTTTCTCATGAATCTCAGAGTTTAAAGAGGAACTTGCAAACTACTAGAAAGAGGACATATTTGACTTGCTGAGTGAAATATGCACTAGTCTTTAGACAGCTCTAGGGTATAAATTTATAGAACTGCCTCATTTTAGTAAATAAATGAATGTTATTTCTAAAGATATTTATGAAGTTGCTAAGTGCAGTTTTCCTTTCAGTCTCAGTCTGGTGCTGGTGGAATTCTGATTTGTCAGACTTACTATTTTTAAAAATAATAGCCTTAAAATGTTGTGGGATTTTTGTTTTTTGTTTGTTTTTTCACTTTGTGTGTGAGAGTATACAAGTTGTCTATTGGGATCTCTATGTTAAAGACAAAGATGCCACAAGTAATTTAGAGACCATTCAAAACCATGTAAGTAAAGCCACCAGGTATGTCCTATAACTGGTAGTTAAATCACTAGATTTTCTAAACCCACTGTTCTGACGGATGGCTGTATCAGAATTTATCTCCAGCTGCAAAGCTCTCTTGCTCAGTATGTCTCCTGAGTAATCTCTGCGTCTGCACATGTTAAAAAAAAAACCCAGTAATTATACACCTTATTCAATTTACTTTCACAAGGGCTTACTTCTGGGTTTTTTTCTGTTCTCCTGCAAGAACAAGATTAGAGATACACATGATACTTGAAGAAGTCTCGTATCCTATGTTAAAATATTTCTCCATTGCTTAGTATTTACACTGTCATTGCTGTAGGAAATCATGGTCAGAGAATCATGGTCAGGTAGCAAGAACCAACGTCATTGAAATTTTGGATATTAAAATATAGTCCTATCTATCTACTTAGGAGTGTAACAGCACTTTCCTCTTCCTAGCAACAGTCATTCAGTATGGTTTGAATTCCACATCAGCCAGTGCTGCTTTTTCAGGTGCAAGCTTTGTATTTATCCAGAGATACATGCTGGAAAACAGATATGTTTGATAAATACATGCAGAGTTATCAGACCATGCAAAACTTGACAATATTCCAGTAATAATTTTGTTTTGTGTAGTTCAAGAGTTGACTCTATAAAATGAAGAAGAACGTGGTCTATACTGAACCTGTGAGAAAACTACAGTCACTACGGAATATTTCTACCATCTCTGCAAACAGACAGAAGCATGTGGTACCAATTTCATTAAGTCCTCAGTTACAGTAAGTTGAGACAGGCTTACCACTTCTGTACAGATGAAAGTCACACACAAAAATAAGAGGATATCGTCTTTGTTCCGTTCCTCAGTCTGAATGATCAGGGATGATCAAGCTCCACTTCCAGAACTCCAAATCATAGTAAGACTTCTTGCCATCACTTGCCTACCTATGAAACACCTAAAGCATTTTGAGATCCTGAGATGAAAGTGGCCTCAAAACATTATAGAAATAACTGACACAGAACACTGTAAAAACCAGAAGAATAAAAGGGTTAAGTAAATTAATTTAAGGCAAATCTATTTTATAGTCATGATGCTATTAAATACCCTGGTTTAGACTGCAACCTCTTACTCTGGAAGTTTCTTAACCAAAGACTCTGAAAGCCTGGAAGAATATTCCAGAGGAAGGTCACCGTGTCCTTTCTCTAATTTGATGTATCGTCAGAGACTAGATGACAGTCTGGAAGAGCCTTTCATCCAACCCTGTATGACTGTTCTTATGCACACATGGAAGAAGTACACTGTATTTCATTTCTGTTGCGCTGTATTTTTTTAAACTTATGGAAAAACTACAGTCAGAGTTTTATAAGTATCCATATATATAATTACCTGTATATATCCCACTTTGCCATACACTACAGACACCATCACAGATATCATCACAGAGCATGGTGTTCTACTTGTAGTAAGAAGCCATGTAATGTAACAAACTTAAGATTTTAGAGTTTTAGAATACTACATAGAAATCACGCACTGAATGAAATTCTTAATGGCAAGGCATCTGTGACAGCAAAGCAGAAAATAAATCTAATGTATAATACGCACTATAGTTGTTCATCATAAGCCCCTAGAGAAATGACAGAAATATAAAGCAGTTCACAAAAGAAGTTTCTGTCTCAGTTCTGATGGTTTCATTTATCAACAAACAAGTTTAGCTCCATGACAATACTACATTAAGGGAACTATTAAGCTAAATGTGACCAAATGTTATTTGTTTTACCTATCAAAACTTATTACTGTCAGAACCGCTGCCAACATCACGGGCTTGGAAAGAGAGACTCAAAAGCTGGTTGTTTTAAACTATTCTTTTAAAAATACAGTTAACAAACAGCAGGGATAGAAGTTTGGTTTTTTTCCCTTACCTTGTGCTTCTATGACAAGTCAGAAAATAGAATAAAACTTAAAAAAACTTAAAGGTTAAATCCTTATTGTAGATGAAAATCACCCTGGGGAGAATTACATGTACATCACTAAATCACCACTGAACATTTTATATATATCTGTGAATACGCTGAGCTGCCTCAACACATCAACATAGGGCCATCGCTAGGACCAGCTGGGGAGTTACTCCTAGGATGAATAGCTAAAACTGATCTACAGATATAAGATGTTTGAAACACCTGGTTTAGTATTATCCACAAAATTATGTTCCATGTTATTTATCATTTCTTCCAGACCGCAGAGGGTAAAAATCTTGGCCCCCATGCAGAGGGATGAGGGGCATCTCTGACTGCATCTAAACTACCAGTTTCCTCCTGGGTTGATGCTAGTAGACTTTCAGGGAGAAGGCAGCAAAAGTATTTGGAGGGTGGCTCATAACATCTTTTGGCAGCAGTCCCTGCAGCAAACTACTCCCAGCATTGCACCTGCTCTTGATCTCAGCAGGAACTTGTTGCCTAAGTCCAGGAGGCAACCCAAAAGCAAACTAACCTCTACACAGTGAGGATGACTAGAGGACTAGAAGATGGGTAAGAGGTGCGAAGAACTGGAAATGAACAAAACATGCACGCAAAACCACTTCTGTCAGGCACTAACAGGCCTTAATTCCCCCAACTGCCCTCACCTGTGACCCCACACACAGTCTGCCTGGAAGCCCCACTGAAGCCCTGGCTGGGCTTTAGTGTACATGTACCTGTCTCTGGATGGGTCTTGGGCCTCCCCTGTAATCGTATGTCCTGGAAGGATTCCCTGCATGGATCTGGCTCATCACATACCACACCCAGGGCCACAATTAAGCCCCTAGCCAGGACCTGCCCTCCATGTTCAGCCCCATGGGGCTATGCCAGTGGCTGAGGGGAGCAGCCTGTGTGTGGGTCACCCCAACTCCAGGCTTGTGCCCCCTCCAGGGGCAACTCTGCTCTAAAAGCTCCCTCATGGGTTGCTCCAGCTGGTGGAGCTGAGTGCCTGGCCCCCAGGCCACCCAGGACCCACCCCAGCACCCAAGGGACCCTGTGTTCCTTGGTCAGCTTTCCTGCCCCACATACTCCTCCAGGGCTCCTCAGCGGAGGCTCAGTTCCCTCTGTGTGCTTGGCTTCAGCGACCTTGGCCTGGCCCCGTGGCTCTGACCCAGTACACTCCGAGGGCTGAGGAGAGGGAACCAGGAGGTCTTAATGGCCCATGGGTCCTGATGCCCCATTTCACCTCAGGCTGAAGCCTCCAGCCTTGCCCGTGCTATGCTGTAGGTGTGGCTGTGCCCAGTTTAATCTCTGTCCTGCCCCCTGGACACACTGCAGACCTACGCCATCGCTCTGCCTCCATCTGCTCTCCAGCAGCCTCCCGATATGGGATCATCCCCTGCTCAGGGCTGCCCCATGGGGCCTGCGGCTGCCACTGGCCTATCAAGCTGCTGGGGTCCATGATGGGGCAGCTCCCTGCCCGCCATGCCCCTGGCAGCCAGGCTCTCCCTGCCCCCTGGCAATGGCTGTGGGAGTAAGGCATCCTCCTTAGGCCTACAGCTCAGGATCCTAAGTAGGAGGAAATGTGGGCTGAAATATCAAAGCTTCTTGCAGGACAAACTGGTTTTGACTCATCTGGCCCTTAAAAGCTTTCGAAACGAGCTCAGCCCAAACCCAGGGGTTCAGGCACAAGGGCAGGTTTACTGAGGAAAAGATGAGCGGCAGCTATTTCTGCTGTTAGTTTTGTGTAAAGCAACCCTGATTTCCACAACGGTCAATAAAACACCTCTTAAACAGTACCTATAAATTTTGAAATGTTTGGAGGATGAAAAATCCTTCTGTCCGTAATTTAGCTCAATTATCTTCACAGGACAGGCTGCCCCGGGGCTGAATCCTGCCAAGCACTGTGTGTCCTCCACTGCCCGCAGGCGAGAGTGCTCTCCTCACAAGGTGTCATTCAATGCTTCGCTTCTGCTCTGCCAACAAAGTCTTTATATCAGCTTTGAAAGGACTAGATTTTATTTTTAATAGTTCAGAGAAAGGATTGTTCTGAGAACATCATTTCTAAGTGCTCGGGACACCAGGAAACAAGCCAGACGAAGTGACGCTTGCCAGCTAGATGATACTAGAGAGCGGGGGAGGGAGGGACAAACACACCTATAAAAATAAAGCTATGGGGAAAATTGTATTTTCTATCCTGAAAGCAAATCACTCACCAAAGCTGAATTGCAAGCCAGACAATTTGCTGAGGTGGCTCTGGGCTTGACCTACCTGGAGCCAGGCTTCTGCTCATTGACGGTCCAGGGGCAGTGCAGGTGACAAAGGGAAGTGGGTGGCTGGCAAGGGAGCAGTGTCACTGCCCCCAGTACTGTAAATTTTCCTGGCAGAATTAATCCAGGCTGGCACGGGCAGGCACAATTAATGGGAAGTGACATGGCTGTGATCTGATAATGAGGTAACAGAACAGAACTGTCAGAGTGCTTCCTGGGGCAATGACAAATGATGTCATCTCTATTTCAGGATATTTCAGGATGTTTCAGGTGGAAAGCAAGCTTTCACCACACAAATTATGGAATGAGAATGAAAAGGTATTATACCCAAGAGTAACAAAAAAAAAAAATCAGGTTACTGTTATATTGAATATGTTTGGACTTGCATTCTTGCTATATAGCACCTCATCGTGCACACAGAAAATCTCTGTACTCTTTTCCCTAGGTGGATCCTAGCTGAGCCCCACAGGTTTTGCTCAGCATCTAGGTACATATCCATCCCAACTATTATTTTGCTCTCAACATGGTTGATTTACAATGGGTGAGTTAGAGGGTGGCTAGGAGATACAAGACTCAGGTAATCCTTAAATGTTATTCATGATGTTATTCCCCATTTCTGGGTTTTTCAAGTCTCTAGTACACACTTTTCTGTGTGCTTTCTATTCCCCAAAGATGACAATTTATATGTCCATTTCATAGCTTAATAAATCAGTCCAGACTATCAGCAAAACCTCTAGACCTCCAGCTCATCCCCGCTCTGCCAAGCCAAGAATTTTTCTGGTGTGCAGCTGGCTGGGAAGCCAAATGCATGAATTACTGGTGACAACTAAAAGGTATGTGTTCGGTCCCACAATTGAAAGGTAAATTACAAGTCTAGTAGGGCTTCTGTCCTGTTAAACAGTTACAATTGCTCCTTGGGGAGAGGGACCAAGGCAGTGTAGAGTAGACCAAGCCCTGGTGAGGGTGCCTCATCTACTGGCGAGGGGCAGACACAGGTTCACATACCTCTTGCATCTTCTTGATCCTCATTAAGCAGTGACAGAAACTAAGGAATGCCAGCCTCTGTTGTCAAAATTTTCACGCTGTCCCAGAGCTTATGAATTCCCTTGAATCAGACAACCCAGAATCTGTGGGAGACAAACTTTTAACCATTATGTCATATCACAAGTACAAGAAAAGGCAATAAGGGGGAAAATTGACAAATGATACAGCACAAGCCTAACTAACATACTTTCATTATACAGGTTGCAAATTTCCAGAATGTTTGATATACTATAAGAAAGTATTTTAGCTTCCTTTAGCAGTCAGTAGGTCCAATTATACTGTTCATACATCTTTTCTCACATATCTATAAATTCTGAGTTTGCTTAGGTATTTGCTGTTTTCCAGTCAATCCTAAAGAAAAGGGAAGCTGTCAAGATTTCATTTTTAAAAGCTAGCACTCGCACAAGCCAATGAAATAATAACCTGGTCACACATAGGGTGCTACATCAATATTGTATTTGGCAAATACATCAATCTCAGAACAAATCATATTATTAATGAGTATGTAAATAAAATAGCCCCCATGCAGATTAGCATCTCCTTCACACCAGGAGGTTAAAAATAAGTACCTTGTCCCCTTGCAAAAAAAAATGAAAATGGTACAACAATTGCATGGTGTTTCTCCAAATTAGCTACTCACATACAAGTGCCTTACAAATAAACAATTAATTCAAAGGACTTCATATGGCATGCATAGGAGTATTCCCCATCCCTCAAGGCCCCATCCGTGGAAGTGTTCAAGACCAGGCTGGATGGGGCTTTGAGCAACCTGATCTAGTGGGAGGTGTCCTGGCCCATGGCAGGGGGGTTGGAACTAGATGATCTTTAAAGTCCCTTCCAACTCTAACCATTCTATGATACAGGACATTACTAATTTCCCTTTTCTCTGAGCCCCAGGGTTTTGTGGCTCATTGAAGCATTTTCTGACTGTGAATTACTAAAGAGACCATCAGACTCACAGGTCCTCTCAGACACGTCAAGACTCATGAGAAGTGGGAGATGGGCTCCTGCTCTCCCATCTCATGCCCCTCACTGCAGTGTCAACACTTTGCAATCGCTGTAATTTCCACTGTTTTCTTTGGCCCACAGGCACTTGTGACTGCAGCACAGCTGATCAACGTACCTCCAACTCACCAGCTAGAACTAGTTATTCTCTCAGACAGGCAGAGAATATGAAACAGTGCTGTAGCCTGAGCTCCTCCCATAATACGAAATTTAGGGCAGAGGAGTGACTGCCATGTCAGTTAACAAGCAGATATCCATTTACCCCTTAACTGGCATCTGTCCCCTGCCTGGAGCTTGAGAGAAGAATCCCACACACTGGGTTTGCTTTTAGCCCTGCACGCACCATGCAGAGGGCAGCGGCTGTGATCAGACACATGCCATGTGTAGCACTTGTCCCAAAGACCTGTGTACATCTCCCCACCACCCTGCAACCCCTGCCAGTGGCACTGGGCCTGCTCCTGGAAAGGCATTTTAGCCTGTATGGGACTACTCACAAATGAAGTGCTCTTTAGCGGGCCCACATCTTTTCTGCTTCCACCTAACAGAGGAAAACAAAGATTAATGTTCCAGTAAAAGCCATACCAAAATAAACCTCCCAGAGCTCCCTGGTAATAATGTTTACTCATGTTCGCAGAAATGAAAGCAGAACCCAGTCAACATGTTTTCACTGGCAAGTTCCTGAACTTTTTTGCTAATTGCTGTGCTTTCAACTGATAAAAATATGACAACACAACGCATTCATTTAGCTGGTATTTAATTATCTGCTAATTTATTTTCAAGTCTAATACATGAAGTTTAAAATGCTTGGCACACAGATGTTTCTTGAGAGAAAATCCTAGTAGCAATCATTTCAGAAATAAAGAAAACACACTGATATCTGGATATCTCCTTACAGAACACATCAAAATCAGCTAAAACATATACTGTGTCTGAATGCACAGAAGTGACAATAGAATGCATCAGCGTATTACAAAGGCATTTCCAAGCAGCCTAGCAATGCCAGCCTGGAGACCACTGTACACGGAGGAGTTAGCCATACCCACAGAGCAGTTGTCCCGGTTCGGCAGGTCCAGGCAGGTTGTGGTGCAGGTAACAGCCTGGCCTGCCTTCAGGCTAGGCTGGGCTGGGCTGGGCTGGGCTGGGCTGCACACATCCCTCGGCCACAAGATGAACTTAGCCAGCTGATTGCAATCAAGGAGTCCATGCTCAGCTCCCACTCAGTACCAGCGACTACACCACCTGTGTGACCTTGCCTTTATCTGACAGTGCAGCAACGGGTTCTCATGAGAACATCCTTTTTGTTTGACGGTCGAAATGATGAATAGAAATGTTTTCCTGACGAAAAATCCTGTAAGAGCTCCAAAGAATGCAGTGTTGGGTAACCTTTCCACTGACAGGACCTGCACAGCTTGCTGTGCCCTGACGGGAGGCCCATCCAGACCGATGCTGCCCAGCCCGGCATTCCCACCTTCCGGAGGGACGTAAGATTATTCGCGCGTACCCTCTTCTGCCCTATGGCCTTACCTCCCATAGATGCCACTTTATGCGGCACCTCACCCTTCTCTTACCGGGACCATAACGAAGCACCACGGGTGGGATCCCGCGGGAAACGCCGCTCTGGAGCGGCCAGGGGGCAGCGGGGAGGTGTGCGGGTGCCCGGCTGCCTCCCTCACCCCCACGCCGCTGGGGTTCGGGGTTCGACCCCGGGGGACCGACCGCTCTCTCCCCGCGGTGGGGCGGCAGCCCGGCAGAGCGCGGCCGGGACTGAAGGAGGCGGCGTGACCCGGCTTTCCTCGGCCCCGACAGGGAGCCGCGTCCCCCGCCGGGGAACCCGCCTTTCAGCGAGCGTCCCCGCCGCTCCCGGAGGAGCGGTGGCTTCTTCGATGGGGGCTGCCCGTGGAAGGGCGGTGCGGGACGCTGCCGTCGCCCTGGGGACCGCGGCGGGCTCGCCGCTGGGGCTGCTGCAAAAGAGCCGCCGGCGCCGTGCCTGCCTTCGGTTGTCAGCGGCTGTCCTTGAGCAGGGGTGTCCCCTTTAGCGGTCCCCCAGCTTCCCCCAGCGCTGGGCCGCAACGGTAACAGGATGAGGGGACGGGCGGCCCCTCCCCGAGACAGCTGGTAAGGGGCTGGATGGGAAGCTGGCGTGTAAGCAATGCACTATGGTTCTTCTATGGCTCAACTGCTATGGCATCTAGACCCTAATTGATGAAAATACGACCCATTGCACCGAGAATAAGGTCATGAATATTACCACGTTGGGGGGGTAGGAGGGAGCAGATAAATTGGATCAAGAAGTTTGTCGCAGCCAGAGGGATGCACAGTATGATGTGGAGTACGGGAGTGCTCCAATCTATTGTGGGGGGTCAAACAGGAAAGGCCTTTAATGCCACTGGTGAGAAATGCCTAATTTATTGCCTAATGGGGAAAACACTCCTTCAGGGCCTGGCCCACCCCAGCCAAGGTGCTGGTAGTTGGACGTCTGTGAGCACTGCAGTGTGCTCCTTGGCTTGGTGTGCATGGCTGCCGGGCCACCGGTCCCTCCTGGACCATTACCCAGGGTGTGAAGCAGGGCTGCTGGTGGGCAGCTTTCCCCTGGCACAGCCCTGCTGGGCCCATGAGAAACTGGCTGGATCCTGGCGTGTGAGAGCAAAGTCTGGGAGCAAACCTGCAGACAGTCAGAGGGCTGGCAGCTGAAGTAAAGCTTTTAGGCATCCTCTGGCAAGCACCCTGCTGGGCTCCAGATGGGCAGCACCTGGTGCAGAGGAGTGTTAAACCCTCTATCTGATGGTTAATGCAGGCATATGCCTCTGGGTCGTGAATTGCGAGTGACTGCTGCTTACCCCTAACGGGTGTCCTTTTCATCAATGTCCATTTCATCAATGTGCAATTAAAGTGTAATTAATCCATGTGCATTTTTCATAATGTTATGGCTCATGTGTTTTCATATTGCCCTGCAATTGTCTGGCAGGACCAGCTGCCCCAAGGAGCTTATTCAGAAGTGTCAGAAAAGGAAGCCCCCCTCACACAGAGGCTGCCTTCTTTGGCAACATAATTTCTTGTGTGTTTTCATACTGCTTTGTGATTTTTGACGCTGTCAAGCCCATATGATCTCAGAGTTCCCTGCGGCAGATTGGCCGCCCATTTCATTTGGTCCATAGACAAAAATTAAATTTTTATTTTATGTATATAGATAAAGCATTATATAGGTACAGATATGGTTATCTATTGATCCATTTTATATATGCAGAGAAAGTAAATACACAGGAGTGTAAAAATATGGATATATAATTTACACCTAGATACACTTTATATGTGTGTACCTACAGTATATATCTGCAAAGGTATATAAATTCAATATATACATATCCATAAAAGTGTAGGTAGAAAATGTATAAAGCATCCTTTAATAAGAGCTAAAGAAATGAAGAGTTGACATTTACATGTCAATAGAAAGGAATTAAATAAAAGTAAAAAGCAGGTTCAACAGAGTCAGAGCCCAATACTCTCTAACCAGGTTCTTTTAGAAATTCCATGCATGGATGGTGTAATGTTTAATATCAAATTTACTTTACTCAGCTCCTGGAGCTGAGTGAACAGTCACAGCTCCTCAGTGCAAGAGCAACATGGACATACTGGAGAGAGTCTAACAAAGGGCCATGAAGATGATTAAGTGTCTGGAGTATTTTTTCTATAAGGAAAGGCTGAGAGAGCTGGGTCTGTTTAGCCTTATTAATGCATATAAATACCTGAAGAGAGGGTGTGGAAAGGATGGAGCCACGCTCTCTTCAGTGGTGCCCAGTGACAGGATGAGAGGCAATGGGCACAAGCTGAAACAAAAGAGGTTCTGTCTGAACATCAGGACATACTTTTTATCTGTGAGGGTGACCAAGCACTGGCACAGATTGCCCAGGGAGGTTGTGGAGTCTCCATCTTTGGAGATACTCAAAAGTCATCTGGACACGGTCCTGGGCAACCAGCTCTAGCTGGCCCTGCTTGAGGAGGGATGTTGGACCAGATGACCTCTGGAAGTCCTTTCCAACCTCAACCATTCTGCGATTCTGTGAATATCCCTTTGGTCAGTTTGGGTCAGCTGTCCTGGCTATGTCCCCTCCCAACCCCCTGCTCATCCCCAGGCTACTGGCCTTTGGTGGGAAGGAGTTGGAGAGACAGTACTGGTCAGCAACAGCCAAAGCACTGATGAGTTATCAACACCCTTCTAGCTACAAAGCACAGCACTGTATGGGCTGCTATGAGGAAAGTTAACTCCATCCCAAACAGATCCAATATGAAGCCTTGACATGGCTGGGGCAGCAGGAATGTCAAAAGGGCAGAGGGTGTTACAAAAGTGGGGGAGACAAACAGAACACACTGGACAGCTTCAGTCCTAGGAGGTTCATCAAGGGGCCACCTGCACACCCCCTGACCCATGCAAAGGAGAAACTAGTCCTGTGAGCTGGGCGTAGAGCTGAACCCTGTCAGAGTCCAGTACTCTCTGACCAGAGTCTTTTAGATATTCCATACGAGAAGGGTTTAATGTTTTCATAATCAAATTTACTTATTTGAAGATATTTGACATCACCCAGGGTTTTGATTTAGCAGAGTGACACGGCAGTGTACTGAAGGCATAATACAAGCACAATACAGCATTTGCAGTCCACAGCTGGATCACAGTACAAACGCGATTCCTGCTACTGGTCTCTATATGCTCATCATCACAGCACTGGACATTCCCAGCTGCTGGGAAGGAATATGTGGGTTGGAGCAAGCTCAAGCCTGTTGCTCTCTTCAAGGTTCATTTTGTTAGTTGCTCTGTTTTTAATTTGGGCAGAGCCACTGTGGTGAGCTGGCCTCAGCTGATCAAATAAACTACTATTGAGAACAGATCAATCAATATGATGTCCCACGATTGTTAACTGTTATAAATCCCCTAATATGCTCCAATTAATCTGTTATCTCAAACCCTTCAAGCTGCATGTTGGGCACCAAAAAGGACAGTTGTGGTTTAACCCAGCAGGCAGCCAAACACCATGTAGCTACTTGCTTCCTCCAACGCACACAACGGGATGGGAAAGAGAATTAGAGAAAAAAAGGTAACATTTGCAGGTTGAGATAAAAACAGTTTAATAGGACAGCACTAAGGAAGAGAAAATAATAATAATGATAAAAGAAAATACAGAACAAGTGATACCCAATGCTCAGCACCTGCTGACCAATGTCCAGCCTATTCCCAAGCAGTGATCATCAATTTGATTCCTGCCTCCCAGTCAACCCCTATTTATATACTGAGCATGATGTCTAGGGTATGGAATATGTCTTTGGCCAGCTTGGGTCAGTTGTCCTGTCTATGCTCCCTCTCAACTTCTATGGGAAGCTGAAAAAGTTCTTGACTGCTTAGCAACAACCAAAAATATTACTGTGTTATCAACATTATTCTCATCCTAAATCCAAACCATAACACTATACCAGCTGCTAGTAAGAAAGTTAACTCTATCCCAGCCAAAACCAGGTACCATGTCACCACAAAATTTGTCTTTCAAAGCCTAAGATGGTGTTTTGGACAGTGGCATGGTTTACAGGGTGTTTTTCTAGGCAACCAGTAGTTGCTTCCACCATGGTGAGTATGTAGCACTTGCCTTGGGCTATTTGTGGCAGTAGTCCAATAGAGTCAATTTGCCAGGCCTCACCGTATCAAAAACCCAGCCACCACCCTCTGCCCCAGGGAGATTTTACTCTTGTGGCTCACTTGATTGCAGCAAATGTTTCACATTCATGAGTGACCTGTGTGGTAGCCTCCACGGTCAGGTTCACACCTTGATCACAAGCCCATCTGTATGTTGCATCTCTCCCTAGATGTCCTGATGTTTCATGGGCCCATTGAGCTGCAAATAGGTCGCCCAGTCCAGGTCCACCTGAGCTATTTCGATTTTCACAGCCTTGTCTCCGTGTTCATTGTTTCAATGTCCTTGAGTGGCACAGCTTTTGGGCGTGTGAGCACTTGACATGATGTACAGGTACATGATGTACATCATGTACATGATGTACCTTTAGAGCCATGTTTTCTACCCCAGCAGTGATGTCCTGACACAATGCAGCAACCCAGATGGGTTTACTTCTGCGCTGCCAATTGGTCTTCTTCCACTGCTGTAGCCACGCCCTAGGGCATTAGCCACTGTTCAGGAGTCAGTATAGAGATAGAGTGCTGGCCACTTTTCTCGTTTAGCAATCTCTAGGGCTAGTTGGATGGCTTTCACTTCTGCAAACTGACTTTACTCACTGTGTGAGCCAACACACGCAGGAGACAACCACCACAAAACCATGAATGAAATGCATAGACTAAATTTATTTTTGCTACCTCGTGAACTTGGGGGACCTCCAAAACAGCACCTGGGCAGAGGCACACAAGCGGGAAAGCAGGCACCACAGAGCTCGGTCCTTGCTAGAAAGTTTTTAAATCTGCTGCTTTCACCTGTCTATCAGGGATTCACTCAAGTGTAGTTTACTACTGTGCTTTGATCTTTCCGACAGCAGGGCAGGAATATCAAGCGTGTTCAATAGGGTGCCTCTGAGTCTATCACAGGCCTATGTTATCTAAACACAGATGTTCTACTTGTCAAGCACACAAGACTAAACAACAATTAGTATGATATGTGTGTTTTTCTACACCTCAGCTGCAGGACACTTGAGCATGTTTATAATCCTCCTCGCCAATCTTCCATTATTTTCCCACACTCCTTCAGTGGCTTCAATGACTTGTTGGGTGGGACTCCACACAGCAGCTTTCCTCTTCTGACAGTTTCCTACCACACGACAAGATCCATCATTCAACAAAGCATAATGCCTTTCACCTGCTGATAACTGATTATATGGTGGTGTATCTTGGGCTTGACCCATCTCCTCAGGCAATGCTCCAAAAATCTCTGACTTCTGGCCTCTCCATGTTCTCTTTGAGAATTCCTGGGCGGCTGGATTTCCCCAGTTGAACTCATTGCGTGATGAGTGCTACCCACTTACTCCATGTAGCACTGGTTGCATGTTGTATAAAGTGGATGCTTCCTTTGAACACCCAGTGTAGCATGGGCAATCATGGTGCCGAGAGATATGCTTCTGTATGAACAACTTCTGAAGCAGCTAGAACCCCCTCATACGCTGCTGGTATCTCCTTTTCAGTTGGGTTGCAGTGGGCTTCTGATCCTCAATATCCCTGGCTCCAAAACCCTAATGGTCATAGAATCATAAAATTGTTTTGGTTGGAATATACCTTTAAGATCAAGTCCAACCATTAACCTACACTGCCAAGTTACCACTAAACCATGTCCCTCACTTAACACTATATCTAGGTGTCTTTTAAATACCTCCAGGAATGGCAACTCAACCACTTTCCTGGGCAGCCTGTTCCAATGCTTGACAACCCTTTTTGTGAAGACATTTTTCCTAATATCTAATCTGAACCTCCCCTGGTGCAACTTGAGGCCATTTCCTCTTGTCCTATCACCTGTTACTTGGGAGAGGAGACCAAATCCCCCCACCTTGCTACAACCTCCTTTCAGGTAGTTGTAGAGAGTGATAAAGTCTCCCCTCAGCCTCCTTTTCTCCAGGCTGAACACCCCCAGTTCCCACAGCCACTCCTCATAAGAATGAACAGAAAGTTGGCTCTGCTCCACCCCAAACCAGGACATTCCACCCCTTATTCCATACCATTTGCATCATGCTTAAATCACTAATACTTCTTATCCATCAGGTATATACATATGCAGATATATATATATATACACAGATCAGTCATTTATGATTTATCTTCATACACAAGAGTTTGTTAAGTCCATTTAGTTCATAATTGCTCAGTCTCATCTATTGTAGCAGACTCAGGATTGAATATTCTCACCAAGAGTTAAATTTCCTGGAGGTATACATTGAATTTCTCCATTCTCCAGCATCACCCGCCAAGTGCATTCGGTCCTTGAGCAAAAACAGTCCCATGAATGGGTTTGCCTTTGCCTGAGGCAGGAAAAACCCAAACAGTTTTACCCAACATACTCTTTTCATGCACCACAGGGACTTTATCCCCTTCTACACTATGTAAAAGGTCTGATTGAGCAGGACCAGCTTGATTGATGGATCCCCTGGTATTAACTAACCAGGTAGCTCGTGCTAAATGCTTGTCCCAATTTTTAAAGGAACCACCCATTGCTTTCAGGGTGGTTTGTAATAGTCCATTGTATCGCTCAATTTTCCCTGACGCTGGTGCATGATAGGAAATATGATATACTCACTCAATGCCATGCTCTTTTGCCCAAGTATTTACAAGATTGTTTTTGAATTGAGTCCCATTGTCTGACTCAATTCTTTCTGGAGTACCATGTCGCTATGAGACTTGCCTTTCAAGGCCCAGGATGGTATTCCAGGCAGTGGAATGGGGCAAGGCATAGGTTTCCAACCATCTGGTTCTTCTTTCCACTATTGTAAGCACATAATGCTTACCCTGGTGGGTTTGAGGGAGTGTGATATAGCCAATTTGCCATGCCTCCCCATACTTATATTTTAACCATCATCCCACATACAACAAAGGTTTGCTTTCTTGATTTCGGTGCATGTTTCACAGTCACGGATAACCTGCGCAGTAGCGTCCATGATTAAATCCACCCCTCGGTCACGGGCCCAATTATATGTTGCATCTCTTCCTTGATGACCTGAAGTATCATGGGCCCACCGAGCTAAAAATAGCTCCCCTTTATGTTACCAGTCCGAATCTGTCTGGAAAATCTTAGGAGCCTGATCCATTTGCTGATTGTTTTGATGTTCCTCAGTGGTCCGACCCATGGGTACGTGGACATGGCACCCCTTCATGACTAGTTTCTCTAGCTGGTCAGCAATATCTTTCAGCAGCATAATTCAGCAGCCCAAATGGGTTTACTTTTGTGCTGCCAGTTGGTCTGCTTCCTCTGCTTTTACCACCCCCACAGAGCATTTGCCACCACCCATGACTCAGTATAGGGCTAGAGTATTGGCCGCTTTTCTCTTTCAGCAATGTCTAAGGCCAGCTGGATGGCTTTTACCTCTGCAAATTGACTCGATTCACCTTGTCCTTCAGTCGCTTCTGCAACTCACCATGTAGGACTCCATACAGTAGCTTTCCACCTTCGATGTTTCCCTACAACATGACAAGATCCATCAGTGAACAGGGCATACTGTTTCTCATTATCTGAAAGTTCATTATATGGTGGGGCTTCTTCAGCACGTGTCACCACCTCATCTAGTGGCATTGTGAAGTCTTCGCCTTTGGGCCAGTTTGTGATTACTTCTACAATTCCTGGACAATTTGGGTTTCCTATTCGAGCTCGCTGTGTGATTAAGGCAACCCACTTACTCCAGGTAGCATCGGTGGCATGATGAGTAGAAGGAACTTCACCCTTGAACATCCAGCCCAGTACTGGTAATCAGGGCGCCAGGAGGAGGTGGGCTTCAGTACCGATTACCTCTGAAGCAGCTCTAACTCCTTCATATGCTGCCAAGATTTCTTTCTCAGTTGGGGTATAGCTGGCCCCAGAGCCTTTGTATTCTCGACTCTGGAATCCTAGGGGTCGACCCCGAGTCTCCCCTGGTGCTTTATGCCACAGGGTCTGTGTAGGGCCATTGTCCCCAGCTACCGTGTAGAGCACATTTTTAATGTCCCATCCTGTTCAGACCAGTCCAAGGGCTACTGCATACACAATCTCTGGTTTAATTTGCTCAAAGGCCTGCTGTTTCTCAGGACCCCACGTAAACTCATTTTTCTTTTGAGTCACTTCATACAGAGGTCTCACAATCTGACTATAACCTGGAAAATGCATTCCCCAGAAACCCGCAACACCTAAAAAGGCTTGTGTTTCCTTTTTGTTAGTCGGTGGGGACACAGATGTTATTTTGTTAATCACATCCGTTGGAATCTGGCAATGCCCATCTTGCCACTTAATTCCCAAGAACTGGACGTCTCATGCAGGTCCCTTGACCTTACCTCTTTTTACAGCAAAACCTGCTGTCAGAAAAATCTTGGTTATTTTCTTACCTTTCTTGAAAACTTCTTCTGCTGTATTACCCCACACAATGATGTCATCAATGTATTGCAGGTGTTCTGGAGCTCCACCCTTCTCCAGTCCAGTCTGGATCAGTCCATGGCAAATAGTAGGGCTGTGTTTCCACCCCTGGGACAGTCAATTCCAGGTGTACTGGACACCCCTCCAGGTGAAAGCAAACTGTGGCCTGCACTCTGCTGCTAAAGGGGTAGAGAAAAATGCATTAGCAATGTCAATTGTGGCATACTACTTGGCTGCCTTTGACTCCAGTTCATATTGTAGTTCTAATGTGTGTGCCACTGCAGCACTCAATGGTGGTGTGACTTCATTTAGGCCCCAGTAGTCTACTGTTCACTGCCAGTCTCTCAGACTTTCTCACTGGCCATATAGGGCTGTTAAATGATAGAATGGTTCAGGTTGGAAAGGACCTTAAAGATCATTGAGTTCCAGCCCCTCTGCCATGGGCAGGGACACCTCCCACTAGACCAGGTTGCTCAAAGCCCCGTCCAACCTGGTCTTGAACATTTTGAGGGATGGGACATCCACAACTTCTCTGGGTAACCTGTTCCAGTGCCTCACAACCCTCACAGTAAAGAATTTAATGCAATCATAGAATTGTCTAGGTTGGAAGGGACCTTTAAGATCATCTAGTCCAACCATCAACCTAACTCTGATAAAAACCATCACCGAACCATGTCACTAAGCACTATGTCAACCTGTCTTTTAAATACCTCCAGGGGTGGTGCCTCAACCACTTCCCTGGGCAGCCCATTCCAAGGCTTAATAACCCTTTCAGGGTAAAAATTTTTCCTGATATCCAATCTGAACCTCCCCTGGCGCAACTTGAGGTCATTTCCTCTTGTCCTATTGCCTGTGACTTGGGAGAAGAGACCGAACCCCATCTCTACAACCTCCTTTCAGGGAGTTGAAGAGAGCAATGAGGTCTCCCCTCAGCCTCCTTTTCTCTAGGCTGAACAACCCCAGCTCCCTCAGCCTCTCCTCATAAGACTTATTCTTCAGACTGCAATTATGCTGCATGTAAAAAAAAGTCTTTATCTCACACAGAACTGCTACATGGAGCCTCACAGTATTGCTTTGGATCTCTGCATGCTGTATACCAGTGAATATGAAGTGCCAGACGTTTCTGCCCTCCAGCAGTGCTAGAGCTCCTCTTTGTCTACTACATCACATAACTGGACTGTTTGCTGAAATTTGCACCACCCTGTCTTAGGGTATGTGGGACTAGGAAAGGAACCTGATGGCAAGACATCTCTGATGGTCCTAGCTCCAAGGTGACTGCTATCCTACGCTTATTCTCACAATCAATATTTGTTTTATTACTCTTGTATTATTAATTTTAGTAATTGGGGTTTTTTTGTAAAATAATTTTTCTAGTAGCCAAAAAAAATTCCTGGTAAAATCTGCAACTTACAGTGCCTGTAGGAAAGGTCAACTGTATGTGGATCAAGGGGTGGAAGTTAGTCATCCTGTCCGGAAGATCATTGTACATCGAGGAGTTAGTGATCCACAACACAGCTGACCTGGGTTGGCCCAAGCCTTTGCTGTGCTGTACGCTGCTGCACATACAGCCTGGTCTGCCTTCGGGCTGGGCTGGGCTGCGTGCATCCCTTGGCCACAGGATTAATTTAGCCACCTAATTGCAATCAAGGAGCCTGTTGCCAGCTCCCATTCAGTACTGGTGATTATATCACCTGTGTGGCCTTGCCTTCATCTGATGGTGTAGCAACGGGTTCTCATGTGAACATTCTTTTTGTTTGACAGTCGAGATCATGAGTAGAAATGTTTTCTTGTTAAAAAAAAAATCCTGTAAGAGCTTAAAAGACCACAGCGTTGGGTAACCTTTCCACGAATGGGATCTGTATGGTGTGCCTTCTTTGGAGACCTGTCCAATGCTGCACAACTCGGGGCCCCCAGCATCTGGAGGGAAGTGAGATTATCCGTCCTGTCCTCTTTTTGTTACAGTGTTAGCTCCAATAAATGTCATTTTAAGCAATACTTTACAGAGTCATGAGTGCTTTTCTTACTGGAATCATACTGACCCAGCACCTCCTGGTGCCAAAACATTCAGGTGTTTTGCCAGAAGCAAGTCTGTCATTTTAAAAGTCATTCAGATTAACCACAATAATAATATTACATCTTCTGCTTTTATGTGAACCAAGTACTAACTGACAAAAAATCTTGGAATCTTTAATGTCGCTCAGCCTGTAAAACATTTTGGGCTCTTTGAAGACATTACCACTTTTCTGATCCCTTTCCAAAGGCCAATCAAATAGTATATGACTTTCAGTTCATCTTTATCACTCAGTCAGTGGACTGGGCATCTCTTGCCTCGCTCTGCTCTCATTTCATGAACAGTTTTTCCACCTGCTTGAAGAATAGAAGGCAGGGAAAGAAAAAGAATTCCTTATAGTACGTATCTCTATAGAGACGTTATTGTCTTACTCTGTACATTAATTCATTATTTATGAGTGATACATTACTTATATTCCTGGGCAAAACTTACCATCTTGGCCCAAATCAACAAAGGCCTATGGATATTTGAAGTGCCCAAACACTCATAGAGAAGGAAGGGTGATGGAAATACGAAGTGCGTTACCACTGGCAGGCAGCGTGGCTGGCTTTTCGCGACAGGGCCATGATCTGGCAGGCCTTGCTCCGCGCCAAAGCACGCTGGCCAGTCAGCAGAGGACGCAGGGTGGCAGGGACCCGGTCAACCTGTAACTGTACATGCCATTGTTCCATTCGTAGAAAATAAGGATATAGAAAAAAAAAAAGACTTTGCTTTACAGACAAGTGGATTTCTTCCGGTATTTCAGTGAGGACTCCCCCAGATCAATACCTAATCCAGCTGTGTCCAGCAGCAAGGGTTTGGCTACCGGAGTTTGGGGTGATTATGAGAGTCACATTTACGTTTAGAATGTGAATGCTAGATAAGTAAAGCCACGCATTGAAGGTTCTGTGACCATGCACAGAGAGGAGTGACATGGGCACCATGATGGGTCCGCAGTGGTTTTCAGAGTTCCTCAGAGAACTTTTAGAGAGCACGTTTAATAAAGAATAAAATCTACTTAATGACTGTCATTTACTGCCATGGTGTCACGTCCTCTGCTATTCCTCTCCTATGCATATGCACTAAGCTTGGTAAGAAGTGTCAGGAATGAATTTGCAATGGGTTACTGATACTAAAGCCGAGTTCATTACATCCCCTACACAAACTAAACGCTATTAATCTTGAAAATTTTTCACAGTTCTCCACTTCTTAGGAAGTGCCAGTTAGGAACCAAAAAGGTATGCTCTAATTGTGAGCAACTATTTTCAAAGTCTTAATTCGCCCCATTGTATCTGAAATTGCTTTCTACATTTTTCGTGAATGGAGGCAGTAACAACTTTTGTTGGTTTGCACAAGCAAGCGCTCTAAGTAAAATGAGATTTTCTCCCATCATTTATTGTATACTATGGAATAAAATCCTTGGAAGGTATTCTTGTACTTGATGACGCAAGTCTACCCAATTTCTTGCACCATTTAGGTCAGGTCATTTACTCAGGTAATTTACAGTGGAATGGGATGTGTTCAGAGAACAGAATTTAGTTTATGACCAAGACGGCCAGCAATTGTCTGGATTGTGAAATTACCTTCAATGCTAGGGAAAAAAAAAGAAGTGACTTCTTTAAAAAAAGACAAAATGAAAGCATTTATACGTAACTGCCATTAGGAGGTGACTGTTTTGAAGACTGTGATTGATGTCCCGATAGCTACGGGAATGTTTGAACAGGCATCGGCCATAAAATAGTTTCATTTTCTGTGGTGCACACAATGAGTAGTTTTATCTTTTATAGCTTATCCCTTCCTCCAAGAGTTAAAAAAGCATTGAATGTCAGAGTTGGAATGAAAAGCACACTTACTAATATACTGAAAACTCTAAGGTAAACCAGACTGCAAAAGCTTCATCTCATTTTAAGCAGCTCATCTCAGAGTACACACATTGCTGGGTGTTTATCATGTCAATTTATTTCCTTACTTTGACACACTTCTCATGTTACAGTAGAATCATAGAAACATAGAATGGTTTGGGTTGGAAGGGACCTCAAAGATCATCAGGTTCCAACCCCCTGCCCTGGGCAGGGACACCTCCTACCAGACCAGGTTGCTCAAAGCCCCATCCAGCCTGGCCTTGAACCCCTCCTGGGATGGGGCAGCCACAGCTTCTCTGGGCAACCTGGGCCGGGGTCTCACCACCCTCACAGGAAAGAAGTTCTTCCTAGTATTTAATCCAAATCTACCCTCTTCCAAAAACCATTAAAAACCATTGCCCTTTGTCCTATCACTAGGCTCCCTGATGAAGAGTCCCTTCCCATCTTCCACTAGGTCCCCCACGTAGGATAGGATAGGATGGGATGGGATAGGATAGCATAGGATGGGATGGGATAGGAAAGTACCATATTTATTATCCAAGTCTCAAAAACAAAGAAAGAGAACACTAAGTCATTTGCCCGCATGAGCAAGGAGAAGACTGAAGAGGATTCCCCACCACCGGCCGGGAAGTACCAGGTGCCTCCCGAGGGCAACACCTTGGGGGGGGGGGGGTTACAGGTAGGGAGAGCAGCATCTCAGGAACAGCAGCTCGATGTTCATCTTCACACCATGGCCTAAGTTATACTTTTAGTATTGTGTCCATCAATTGACGGGAGCAGGGCAGAGGCCTGGGGAAAACACAATCTCTCACATTTCCATGTTTCTTTTTCCTGGTAAGGAATGAGTAAAGAATGAAGAAAGGCACGAACACATATAATTATTTTTTTTCCTTAATTTTTATCTTAACCATTTGCTACCTGGTCTCTTTGGTCCCTTGACAAAGTCCATCAAAATCTGTCCCCCTTCCCCCCAGCGTTCGGGCACCAGCAAAAAGAGAAACTAACCGCCAAATTAAAAATAAATAAATAAATAAATACATTTATTTTAGGGGTAAAACCTGTTTTGGGGCCCTACCCCATCTGGGCCCTGCCCTGGCGCCGCGGGAGGGGCGCCCCCGCCCCGCCGGCGGAGGAGCTTTGGGCGCTACCGGGCACCGTAGGCGGAGCAGCGGAGCCACCGCCGGCTTCCGCTCCCCGGCCCAGACTCGGCAGTGGATCAGGAGCGGGCAGGAAAATGGCAGTCGCCCCCGGCCTTGCGCGGAGCCGGTTCGTGGTGGTGGGCGGAGGGATCGCAGGGGTTACCTGCGCGGAGAAGGTAAGGGCCTCTGCCCGCCCCCCCCCCGGCTGCAGGAGGGCTCTGGGGCGGGAGCGCCATGTTGGCCCCGAACGGCAGCCTCGGCCCTGCCTTCTCTCGGCCCCGGCGCTAGGCGGGGTGGGTGGGTGTCATTTCAGCCGGGGGTCATAAGTCCGGAGCTCGACCTTTGGGCTGCCGGAGGAGGCTTTGCCGTCTCATGGCGTTACCGTCACTTGAGGGTGTCAGGGCCGTGCGCAGGCGGTGAGGCCTGCGGGCCCGCCAGCCGTGCGGGGGGGACACCGGCCTGCACGGCTGTAGAGGCCGCTCAGGTATAAATAAATATTATACTTCGAGGCATAAATACTTTCAGGGTCAACTTAGGAATTTCTCTAAAAACAGTTCATTAGATTTATATAGCAATTGCAAAAATATTCTCCATTACATAGTAATTACTTACTCTGTCGTAGCCCCTGCCTCCCAATTTTTTACAAATATTTCGTCCCACAGAAAAAAAAAACACAGAAAACCCCACAAACCAAACTAAAACCCACACAAATAGACCCCAAACACAGCCCCAGGGAGGAAATATTATCTATAATATTTTATCTGTGCAGAAATATTCCTCAAGAGGTCAAAACTGTCCTGCAAATAACCTGATAAGGGTTTATGACCGCTTCATAAAAAGGGGATTAAAACTCTGTAACTTGAGAGAGCTGGCATTCTGTCTGCTAGTCAAGAGGTCAGAAACTTGAATCCCTCGTAGCCAGTAAGGATTGTACCGTAACTAAGGTGAAGGCTGCTACGATGTTTAAAAAACATTTTTTTTTTTTTCCTTTTATAAAAATATTGCTCTGTTTTTATTGGGTGGGCCCATGTTTAGGGCTGCACACCTGTCGAGACTGTCAATCTCTTCAGCTTTCCGTAGCTCAAGCTCTTAATTTGTTTTTTCTTGGTTTCAAGGTAGTTGGTGTTTTTAAAGTAACAGTAACTGGAGGTAATTTTGTACCTACAGCATGGAATAAAATTATGCAGATATTAATTCAGTGAAGAATATTTTAACTGTTAAAACTACAAAGCGGTGTAAAGACTGTGTTTCAGATGCATTTGTTCTCTGATGATGAAGTGGTATTATTTCATTTCTGACATTGTATAAACCACATGCAGAGCAAATTATAAAAAGTATTGATACCATTCTCCATCTTTATGGAATTGGTTTGTTTCTACCATTTATTAGTTTGAGGGTCTTTTTCTTCATGGTTAATGTAATATGTGGGCTCTGGTACTACAGACACTTTAAATGCTATATTAATATGAGTAATCCCTTAAAAGTTGATTAAACTTCACATAATTAAAGCTCTTGTGTGTCCCTACTCTTTGCAAGAGTAAGATTTGGGTCAATATTTAATATTCCCAGAGACTTTATGTTTTCATGGAAATAATTTAGAATTGCATCTAATTGCTATGATCCTGTTTTGTAATACAGTTATTTCCAATACATCATATTGGATGTCTGTAGTCTTTGAGGTTGCTATAAAAGGTACTAAAATTTATTTTTTTGTTTAGGATGCTTTCTGCTGTGTTAGTGCCACAGGGTTTGGGCTTTGTTTTGTTCCAAAGCTCACAGAGTGTGCCACTTACTGCTCTAATTCACATCTCTTTTCTTATGCTCTTTCCTTTCCTTCCCATTACTTTTTTTCCTGGAAAACCAAAATCAGATTGTTATGTGATGGCAGAGACTTGCTGCTTTTTCTCATCTCTTAGTACTGCAGGAAGCACAGTTAGCAGTGAGTATTAGTGGTCTTCTAGAATACATTTTAATACACCGAGTCCATTAGAAGTGGCACTTGGTGTTCTAGAAGGATTTTTGTGTTGTACATCCGTAGCTGGGGGCACGCTTTAAATAAAAGAGGAAGATTGAACACAATTTTTCTCAGTCCTGAATTTCAGCAAGTACAATTCTGTGGAACATAGTGGCAATAAACAGCTTGTCCATCATATTGCATTTTGGGTATGCATTATATGATGTCTCATAGTTCAGACTTCTCGGGCAGCTATCTGAGAACAACTGTTGTATCAGGTCTGTCTCAAAAAAATTCTGATAGGATTAGTTACTTTTTGAGTACATTTTGAAATACCTGACAAAATGTCTTAAAGGCTGAATTTTTCTTAAAAGCTTGAGTTAGATTTATTTTCTCTGTCACAAAATGTTGCATGTCTTATAATTTCTACCTTTCATGCTTATATTGCAACATTTCTTTCTGGATTATAATGACTCATGCATTCCCATGCGCATGGATAAATCTAGTATTCTATTATCTGGCAGATTTTTAATTTTAGTATTTTAAAAGGTTAAAAAATGCAGTAATCTTAATAATAGTGAATGAAAGTTTCAAACAACCATTAAATCTTAGTAAGAGGGCAGGGGTAAGCATTTGAGCATGTGTAAGTAAACCAGAGTACATGATGTCAGTCTTAAAACTTTGGTTTACAGTGCATATCTGATGATTACTACATAGAATCACAGAATGGGTTTGGGTTGGAAGGGACCTTTAAAGATCATTTAGTTCCAGCCTCCCTGTGATGGGCAGGGACATCTTCCACTATACCAGGTTGCTCAAAGCCCTATCCAACCTGGCCTTGAACAATTTCAGTGATGGGGCATCCACAGCTTCTCTGGGCAACTTGTTCCAGTACCTCACCACCCTCACAGTAAAGAATTTCTTACTTAAAACTAGTCTAAACCCACCCTCTTTCAGTTTAAAACTGTTACCCCTAGTCCTGTCACTACAGGCCCTGGTAAAAAGTTTCTCTCCGTCTTTCTTGTGAGCTCCCTCTATATATTGAAAGGCCATGATAAGGTCTCCCTGGAGCCTTCTCTTCTCCAGGCTGAACAACCCCAGCTCTCCCAGCCTGTCCTCGTAGGAGAGGTGCTCCAGCCCTCTGACTATTGACTGTGGCCCTACTCTGGACCTGTTCAAACAGGTCCGTGTCTTAATCCATTCATCCCCCAGTCTGTACTGATACTGTTGATTGCCATGACCCAGGTGCAGGGCTTTGCACTTGGCTTTGTTGAACTCCATGAGGTTCACATGGGCCCACTCCTCAAGCCTGTCCAGGTCCCTCTGGATGGCATCCCTTCCCTCTAACTAACGGACTGCACCATTTAGTTTGATATTGTCTGTAAATTGCTGAGGGTGCAGTCAATTCCACTATGTCATTAATAAAGATACTGAACATGATCATGTGCTGTCTGTAGCATTCTGTATTTTTTCTGATGCTTATTCGATACAGCTGGGAGCAACTGCTGCAGCACAGTGTGTTACATGTCAACCTTTCTTCCTGTTGTCTGTCAGTACAATGCGTACAGCTATAATATGTGTGAAACATGTTAGGGATTCATGCTATGAAGTGTGGGTTACATTTAGTTTTACATAGCATCGTTAAATTAATTTGTATTTTCCAACAGTATGACCACGTGAACCTCCCTTAGACTGGCAACAGGGTTTCACCACTTTCAGTTTCAGATTACTATGTTAGATTGCTCCTACCTGAGGTACAGGAGTACATGATAGTCTGTTTATAGCTCAGTTGTTCATATACAATGGGAAATATGCTTCTCAGTGGCTTATACAACTGTTCTGTCCATCTGTAGAATGCTGGTGACAAGGAGCCCTGGATTTTGTCTTTTCCTCAGAGATGAGTGGTTTGTGCTTGACAGAGCTGATTTATTTTCTGTGGCAGAGCAATGCACATTTAAAATGGGAACTCTTCTATTTGGCTTAGGGCCTGTAAAAGTCTTGTATTGCTTAGTAGCGCTCTGAAGATGATAATCCATTTATCAGTTTAGTAAACAACATTTAAAAATTATCAATAGGAATCAGCATTTCCCCTGTCAAAATGAGTAATTAGTCACTGCTCTGCCATAAAAAAATGTACATCAGGCAACTGGGTGTCTCCAGAAATCACAGTAGTCTGTAGTCGTAGTCTGTTCCTACAGTTGGCCTTTAGACTACTGTAAGAATAGTTTTTTGAGTAGTCGTTTATACCATAGCTGCAGTTCTTGAGGATATATTTGTGTGTGAATGAGTTAAAATCTTGGGTCTCCAAACTGGCTGAAATGGACTGACTCCATTTCAGTCATTACCCTTCCATAATCTTGAAGTAGTCTCTGTCCAATAGGATTCGACAAGACCGAAGTAATGTATTAACATGTATTACTTTTCGCCAATAATTTTATTGTCTTAAAGTCAAAGTCTATTAATGACTGTATTCACTCATCATGATTTCTGTTTCTTTACAAGCTGGCCATGGAATTCCCATCAGAAGACATTTTTTTAATGACAGCTTCTCCAGTTATAAAAGCTGTAACGAATTTCAAACAGGTAAGAGAAACTTAGTTTTTATTAGGGTAAGAGCTTTTTAGAAGTTTTTACATGTACAGATAACTTAGAACCTAATCCTGGTTCTAAATTATAGAATTAAAATTTAGAATTACAAGAAGGGATATAGAAGGGATATATAGAATTATATAGAAGGGATATATAGAATTATATAGAAGGGATGCCTACTGTGAAATTGCCTTCATCTTTATCTGCATCTCCAGCTGCTGGTGATTCAGTGACCTCTTCCCTGCTGGCTTGAAAAAGAAAATCAAATCCATGCAGGAGTTCCGGTTTCTGGCTAGAGGTTCATAAGCTAGTTTTGCAGAGGTACTCAGATCTTGGAAAGCACTGCTCTTTTTCCCACTCTGAGGGAACTTTAAACACTACTGTAGGACACGGAAAGAGCTGGAGACAGGATTGCGCAGAACTTGCAGATTTGCAGATATTGAGATTGCGCAAAGCTGCCAGCCAGTAAGAAGTTAGGTTTTACCTCTCAGGGATCCCTAAGTTAAGACACCTAGAGCTGGGCTTCCACCTGACACCTATATTCATGACTCTCTTTCTGAAACATGGTATCTAACAGGTGAGGCATATCTCATGACAAGAAAGACCACTCTGCAGTTTATCCGACAGCCTGGTTTTAACATGATTCTTCCTGGTGTATGAATGCTGTCGTGGTTTCATCCGAATTTACTGAAAGCAGACTGACGGATGGCCCTTCCTCTCCCCTCCTCCCCCCCCCCAAAAGAGAGAGAGAGGAGAGAAAGAGATAAGGAGATTCGAAGTTTAGAATGAACTAAACTACTTTAATGAAGAATTAATATTAAAATAAAAATAAAGAAGAAAATAATGAAATAGAGACAATATATACGAAACCGTATCAAGCTCCCAGGATGACAGTCACGTCACAGGCGGTCCAGACTGGACTCAGCGACAGATGGGAACTGGATTCCAGCTCTGGAGTCAGGAACACACAGATCGGGATCAAAGGCAGATGAACAGACAGAGTCCCCTCTGGACGTTGGCCATCACAGGAGGGGAGCTGACCCTTTGATCCCTCAGCTTTTATACTGAGCATGGGGCAGATGGGATGGAATACCTCAGTTCAGGTTTGGGTCAGGTTTGGGTCACCTCTCCTGTCCACTCCTCCCCACCGATGTGACCCCTCTATGTTTTTTCCATTTCCGACCCTCTAAGGGGGCAAATAACAAAATTGGCTGCCCTTGGTTGTTACAGCAATAAGGATAAGCAGGGCCTCTCTGCACACCATTCCTTGGCATGGAGCGCAAACATTGGGCTTATCATTCTGAGAACGAGCAGTTTTCTCCACAATATACCATTAATTTCAGAGTTAGAGGAGGCCTGGCTAGGATGTAAAATTACAGAACAGAAAATTGGTTCGGTTGTACTTCAAACTGGGACAGAATGCCTAATTCAAATCACTGCAGGGGGGAAATAAAGCATAGAGAGATTTGAACAGCATTTCTTTGTGTTTTGTGGCTGTAATTGGCTATCAGCATCTCTTTTTTTTTCACACTGCATTTTTTGTCTAGGGCTAATGGGACGCTTAGAACATAGATGAGACACTGAGAGCTCTATGTGAGACTGGTAGAGTAACGCTCAACTAAAGAATATCTTCTGAGCTTGAGAGTGCTGACAGTAGGGTCATGAGCATCCAGGAAAGACATTCACACATCACAGAGATGTGAAGTCTGTAATTCGCATCAGCGGAAGTTTTAGTATCTGAAGAATAAGGGAATAGCTAAACACGATTTGAAGGCAGCAGCATCTAGGTTTTTGACATGAGCATCTTCATTTCTTTCTAAATTGCAGGCGTGGTATGGCTTCTGGTTCCTAGCTGTGTTCCAGACTCTTTGAATATTCAACATAACTGACTTGAATGTTTTCCCAGTTCTGGTTTGCCTCTTTCCTTTTTCGTTTGGTTGGTTGCTGGTGGTGATGGTGGTGTGGGTTTTTTTGCTCCATCAGTTTCTGAAATATCAGATAGTGACTATGGATGAGATGCTAACTGAGTAAATACTTTAAGGTGATCTTGAATCTGTTTTGCATAAGCACTTGTCTTACACATCCTGCTTTACAAGCTGAACAACAGTTCAGCTGACATAAGCACCAACTACCTGCAACAAGAGGTTTTTGAATCATTAGGTTTTTGGAGAAAATGTCACCAGACTTTTTTTTTTTTTTAGTATTTATTCCAGACTATTCTTTAAGCTATTTTTACCAAAAAAATTTTTCCCCAAATGCCAAGGAGCAGAAGGTGTTGCATGGGAGAACCTTATTGAGTTATTTTATCAATGTTATAACAAACAGAAAACCAGGGTATTAACACTGCATCAGGTAAGTTAAGTAAGTAAAAAGCAGTGTTAACAACTCTAATAATATCAGCTATTTGTGGAATAAAGCATTATAGCAGTTAGGGCAGCCATCATGGTTCTCCATTTTTGCTTAATTTCTAGCTTTAGAATTAAAATTCTCTGTACTACTTTGATTCTTTACCAGGAATACGCCATGAAAAGATTCTGTATATAAAAAGGAACATGTAACAAGCGGTAACGTGTTTTGAGACAATATGGGGTTTGTGTTGTGACTTCTTTAGAAGCTTTAGAAAAAGAGATGAATAAGTTATTCATATTTTTAAATACTTGTTGTCTTCCTACAGGTCTCCAAAACACTTGAGGAATTTGATGTAGAAGAGCAGCCAAGTTCTGTATTAGAGAAACGATATCGCAATATTAAAGTTATACAGTCTGGAGTAAAACAATTGAAAAGTGATGAACATGTAAGCTGATGTTTTTCTCTTTCACTTTTCTGTGGTTTTTCAAATTATTTAAAAAAAAATCTAAGAAATGAGTGAGTATTTTGGGCATGAAATTCTGCTGAAGAACATTCTGGTTAAAGTGTTAAGTTACCAAAATTTCAAGAAAATACTTCCTAACTTTAATTTCACTTATCACAGTGTTATTCAAGTAGAAGTATATGCAGGGGACATAATTGTTGATCAAAAATCACTTCTTAATTAAGAAACCATATCTTTTAGATTTAAATCTTTGACACCTTAGAGATATATCGCTGAATACCTGATTAGAATAGCAGAGAAACCAGTCAATGAAACCAATACTGTACATCAATATAGGTGTCAAAATTCCTGTAACCCTTGATGGGAGATCTCTTTGATTCCTGAATTACTGCTTGTTGCTACAGAGACCAAAGTATTAACAACTTTATGATAAAAAACTTAATAATTCTGGAAAGAACCAACATTTCCACCTTTTCTTCTTTCTTTTTAGCAGGAAATGCGTTGCAAGTATGAGCAGTGTACAGCACATACAGATCTTTTTTAGTGTCTGTGTCGACTCGACACATTATTTTTCGCTTCAGCATTTATCAGAAATTCACATTCAGATCCAAAATTGGTTTTGCTCATTTTAAGTCACAGAGATATGATTCCAGTTAGATTATAATTTGCTAATAGTCTGAATTGAATTATATTCTTGTATCATTATTAGAATGTTTTAGTTCTGGTATGTCTCCGTGAACAAGAATATTTCATGGATACGGATTTGGAGGATCTTTTGCCTCTGTTTTCCAAAAACCTTTAAAAACTCTCTTTGTGCAAACTCGCTGTAAACTATTTAGCTTATAATTTAGAAAACAACAAATAGGGTCATTAAATGTTATATTTTAAGTATTGCTTGCTAACAGAATGATGTAGCTTCTTTAATGACTGCCCTTTAACAAAGAACAGAATTTGCGATCTTTTCAAGTTATATTCCAGCCTGTGCGTAGTTAAGTGAATATGGGTCTGCTGTTGTTGAAATGTTTTGAATGAGATTCTTAATTGCTACCATATAGTACTGCATAGGTCTGCACCTGTTACTGGGGTGGGGGAACATGTCACATAGAAAATCGGTTCTTTTAGCACAGATAGTGAGTACAGAGTGTCACCAAGTGGTAATCTTCGTATTTAATCTTCGAGTGCACTGTATGCGCTTTCCATTTTATCCATCAGGTAATGTCCTATATGTAGGCTTGTAAGTCTGTGGTGAGTGTAACGCAACTAAATCACACACAATCAAGGTGAGTATGAAGGCTTGCTCTTTAAGAAGCCGGGTACAGCTTTTAATATCTGCAAAATACGATGACGTTAAGGAAAAAAAAATACCTTATGTTCTCTTGGATGTCTTTAGTTGTTTTTTCTTCTCTCTTAATTTTTACAGAAAATTTTCACTGAAGATGGGAAAGAATATATGTATGAAAAACTTTGCCTGTGTGCTGGAGCAAAACCAAAACTAATTTTTGAAGGAAACCCATATGTGTTAGGAATCCGGGATACTGACAGTGCACAGGTAAACGTGTTTTGGATAATACATTCCTGCTTCTGACGCAAAATACTAAAAATGGTTGTGGAGTGAAATGGAGAAACGTAAGATGATGTTTGTTGTTCTATCTCCTTAAATAGGAACACTTTCAGTAGCAGAGAAATAGCCTTAAAATGCCATTAAATAAATTAACTAGTCATTAAATTTATTAAGTTTATAGATAGCTCATAGACAATGTTTCTAACACGATAATCTAGAATAAATGGTATTCTTTTTACCCTGCAGGCAGAAGACAATCTGAAAACATAGAAGTAGGCACCACTAGAAACTTTCCTGAGAAGGTGTATCTGGTACAGGGTACGAAGGGTTACTTCTCACAGTGGAAAGCTATGGAAGGACACTTTTTTTCTAGTTCTACTGTAGCCTCTCCTCATGGTACAGAAGAGTTACCACTGAAGGCAAGGAAGAGGAAAAATTTTCACATGAGGAAATAATAGACTAAAACTTCAGCTTGGAAGTAGAAAGTGAGGTTTCGCTGCTGTGTAGAATTAGAGGAGGCAAGGTGAAAGTAAACGCTGCTTCTCCGTAACATAAGAATTGTAATTCATCAAATGAAGTTTGATGCTGAAAATAAAAAAGGAGTTATTTTTTCAAGGAAACTGAAGTGAAACTATGAAATTGTTGTTATTTGGTTTGAATATTAAAACTTTACCTGAGTTTAAAAAAAAAAAAGGAAAAAAAAAAAAAGGATAGAGGAGAAGAGGGAAGAAAAAACACACAAAAAAAGACAGCCCTTGATAAATTGATCTTACCTAAATTGAAGAGAAAGATGCCACCTGAGTGGCACAAGCAATGTCTGGAACCTGTGATGGTGTTTCAGGATAGTGTTGTCATATGCTTGTTGTCTTCTGATGGTCTTCCCTGTGCATCCACTGTTGGCCACTGTGGGAAACAATAGACTGGGCTATCATTTGTCAGAACTGATGTTGAACTTTGACTGAAAATACTTGTTTCTGAGTTTGGGGTTTGGTTTTTTTTTTTAATGGCGATTGGTTGCATTCACTAGTCCCTCTGATACAACTTCAGTATCCTTCTCTGAAGGGATTAAAGAACTGCAGTTTTCATGATGTTTTACAGTTTAGAGGTTCTCTGATACAATTAGTCAGGTAAACCGGAAGCTTGGATGAACAGATTTTCGTGTAATTGCAATAGTTGTTCTGATAGTTGTGATTCTTCATTTGTTTGAAAGAAAATAGTTGAAGTGGTTACATTATGATCCAAAAATATACTGTCTGGGCTATATCTTTTTTTATTTCTCTCTCTGCAAGGATAGATTCAGAGACTTGTTTCTTTCTGAAAGTTTATTGCATAAATAAAACCGGTTCTTTGATGGGCTACAAATTATTTTTTAAAATTCCTGATTTTTGATCAGGAATTTTCAAATTCCTAAAATTCTGTATCTTTGCCTTTTTGATGTTATGCCAATTGCTGTGAAAGTTACACAAGTCGTGATAAAACTGGATTAATAGGTTTCACAAAGCCAATGGTCCCAAGGACAGAAAAGTCTCCTTGATTCTATAAAGGGGTCTGTCAAACTGACTTAAATGTAGTTAGTGAACTTTTCCTGTCTCAATTTGAGACTTGCAAGGCTGTATCATTAACTTCATCCCTCAATGTGATAGAACTTCACAGGTTTCATTAGCTTCTGTAACAGATCTTAGCGTAAGTAAATGCGCATCAGTAGTCTGAGAAAATCAAAATAAGAAGACTAAGAGCAAGAAAATATAGAAAAGGATGTAATTAATCAGTGTGAATGATATAAGTTCTAATTGACTTTTTCTTTCTTAATGCAGGCTTTTCAGAAGAAATTGGCTCAAGCTGAGAGAATAGTAGTGGTAGGAAACGGTGGCATTGCACTTGAATTAGTGTAAGTAAATGACTAAAGTTTTAAAGATAAATATGCGAATAAAATCTTTAACAGTTCCATGTTAAATCTAGTGTACTAAATTACCCTCATTAGTAATGAGTTTGGGAGAAGGTTGACTTATAAAATTGTAACTCTTAAACCATTTAGTAGCAAAATCGATTACAATATTTTTTTTCCACAGTATAGTACCTTTTACTGTCACATAAAATTCAGCAAGCTTCAGACCAAGCTTTGACACAGATATTAAGTATATACAGTGTTTTTCTGATTTGGTACCAACAAAGATTTCTGTTAAGGCTACTAAAGGCAATACTTAAGTTACAAAACTTGTGAGACTTCTGGAGACAAAAGATGTAAGAGGAATAGAGAGGCAGCTTATCTTGCACCCAGCCTAATTTCAGTTGATGGAGCTTTTGAAATGTCTCGCACGGCCTTTGTCACAGGTAGGATATTGAACCCTGTGGTCCTGCAGTCTGCTAGATTACAGCAACATCTTTTCTACACAACTAGATGGTCTTGGTTTGTGTTGCAGGGAATCACTTTTTCAATTGCATTAAGTTTTCCTTTGCATGTCTCTATCCAGTTCATGTTCCAGTTAACACAAACAAGATCCAAATGCCTGTTCTTAGCAGTGGGCAATCTGGCAAAAATGCATGTTTTTTTCATTGTGGGGAGCAGGAAATACTAAGAAGTATTATTATTATTATCATTATTATAAATTTGATCTGCCTCCCCTCACACCCTGGGAACAGTTCACCTGAGGTTGTGCTGGTGAGAAAGTATGACCTGTCAACTTGAAGAGTTTTGTTTTGTTTTTTTTAATGTGTTCCTTATGTAAATATTTAGAAGCAGTAGTGGATTTGATAGGTTTAAAAGTCTTGGATGCCTTATTTCTAGCTTCTGGAATGAAACCTGGCATGCTTCTAGTTGTGTTGCTAAGAGTCAGATCCTTTTTGGTCACTTTAACCATTGTTTAAATGTCCACAGGTATGTTATTCAAGGCTGCGAAGTAATTTGGGCTATCAAAGACAAAGCCATTGGGAACACTTTTTTTGATGCGGGAGCAGCTGAATTTCTCATTCCAAAGCTAACCGCTGAAAAACGAGAGACTCCAATTGCGTGTAAAAGAACCAAGTATACAATGGAAGGTAAGGGAAGGGATTGGAGCATCTCCCTTATGAAGAAAGGCTGAGAGAGCTGGGACTCTTTAGTCTGGAGAAGAGAAGGCTGAGGGGAGACCTTATTAATGCCTATAAGTATCTCAAGGGTGGGTTGAAGGAGGAGGGAGCCAGACTCTTTCCAGTGGTTCCCAGTGACAGGACGAGGGGCAACGGGCACAAGCTGGAACATGGGAGGTTCCACTTGAATATGAGAAAGAATTTCTTCACGGTGAGGGTGACAGAGCCCTGGAACAGGCTGCCCAGGGAGGGTGTGGAGTCCCCTTCTTTGGAGATTTTCAAGACCCGCCTGGATGCAGTCCTGAGTAGCATTCTCTACGCAATCCTGCTTCAGCAGGGGAGTTGGACTAGATGATCTATACGGTCCCTTCCAACTCTAAAAAAATTCAGTGAAATTCAGTGAAAGGTGGTTTAGTCTTCTAACACTGTAGCAGCAGCGTTTAATATTAAAGATAGTCCTATGATCAGTTAATGTAACAGGCCATAAATAAGGTTTACTGTTACCATCAATAGCGTTTCCTCCTTTAAAAAAAAAAAAAAAAGGAAAAAAGCGATATGAAAACCCATCCAGAAGTAATGGGACACACAACAGCACGTAATACACTTACCTAAAATCTGTAAAAAATGTCCTTATTTTTATATCCGTGCCAATTTTACATTTCATTTCCTGAATTCCATCTGCTGAAGAACCTGTTCTGTCATTCTTAGTGTTTTTCTAACCTATGTCAGCATTGAGTAGGAAGGTGCACTCCTGTAATAAGCTATTGGAGGACCAGGTGACACCTCACAGAACATTATTACAGATGCAGTGAAACTTAATAGATGCGGTCTTAGTAACAAGAGTTAACTGGAACTGCATGAACAAATATTACATGAACATATATATGACTAAAACAATAGCAAAAAGAAGAGCATGGTTCTAGACTTCAAGATGGAAGAATAAATTGTAAAAGAATCAGCCTAAACATCACAAAATTGCACCCAATGTTCTTCAAATTTATCATGGTATTTTAGAATTTGCACTTTCGTGCAGTGGAGGGGACAGTGCACACCTGCTAGCAGATGGACTTTAAATATTTAATTAAATTTAAATATTAGCAGTAATATTAAGCAATTAAGTCTACAGTGGGTCTCCAGAAGCCTGGTGCTGTTGGAGTCTGACTGTTATGGGTCCAGGCAGGCACCTAACGGTGGCATGGTTGTTTTGGAGATGAGTGAAATAATGAAAGGCATCAAGTTGAAAGGTGTGAAAAATACTGGCTTGGAGTCTGATTTGTCTGCAGATTAATGGGTTTTGGAACATTACGCGTTTTTGTCTTCCCTTCTGGCAAACAGGTCATATTTCTCTTAATTGAGAATCCTTCAGAAGAATTGGAAGTGGGCAACATGGGTTTACCAAGGGTAAATCATGCTTGACCAATCTGATAGCCTTCTATGATGCCATAACTGGTTGGCTGGATGAGGGGAGGGCAGCAGATGTCATCTACCTTGACTTCAGCAAGGCTTTTGACACTGTCTCCCATAACATCCTCATTGGAAAACTAAGGAAGTGTGGGCTGGATGAGGGGACAGTGAGGTGGATTGAGAACTGGCTGTGTGACAGGACCCAAAGGGTAATGGTTAATGGAACAGGTTCAAGCTGGAGGCCTGTAACCAGTGGTGTCCCCCAGGGGTCAATACTTGGTCCAGTCCTGTTCAACATATTCATCAGTGACCTGGACGAGGGGACAGAGTGTATCCTCAGCAAGTTTGCTGATGATACCAAGTTGGGTGGGGTGGCTGACACCCTGGAGGGCCGTGCTGCCATCCAGAGAGACCTGGACAGGCTGGGCAAGGAAGAACCTCATGAGGTTCAACAGGGAAAAGTGTAAAGTGCTACACCTGGGGAAGAAGAATGTCAGGCACCAATACAGGTTAGGCGTGGACCTGCTGGAGCCAAGCTCCGAAGAGAAAGATCTGGGCGTCCTGGTAGACAGCAAAATGACAATGAGCAAGCAGTGTGCTCTTGTGGCCAGGAAGGCCAACGGAATCCTGGGCTGCATAGGGAAGAGTGTGGCCAGTAGGTTGAGGGAAGTCATTCTCCCCCTCTACTCTGCACTGGTGAGGCCACAACTGGAATACTGCATCCAGTTCTGGGCTCCCCAATTCAAGAGGGATAGGGAACTACTGGAAAGAGTCCAGCGAAGGGCAACAAAGATGATTAAGGGATTGGAGCATCTCCCTTATGAAGAAAGGCTGAGAGAGCTGGGGCTCTTTAGCCTGGAGAAGAGAAGGCTGAGGGGAGACCTTATTAACGCCTATAAGTATCTCAAGGGTGGGTTGAAGGAGGAGGGAGCCAGACTCTTTCCAGTGGTTCCCAGTGACAGGACGAGGGGCAACGGGCACAAGCTGGAACATGGGAGGTTCCACTCGAATATGAGAAAGAATTTCTTCACGGTGAGGGTGACAGAGCCCTGGAACAGGCTGCCCAGGGAGGGTGTGGAGTCCCCTTCTTTGGAGATTTTCAAGACCCGCCTGGATGCAGTCCTGAGTAGCATTCTCTAGGCAATCCTGCTTCAGCAGGGGAGTTGGACTAGATGATCTATACGGTCCCTTCCAACTCTAAAAAAATTCAGTGAAAATTCAGTGAAATTCTGCAGGCAATGAAGTATGCAGGTTAAATCTGATATTATTTATCTCTTTCCTTCAGGAAGTGAGGAAATGGAGAGACCTGCAGCAGCATCTGACAAACTGGGCAGTGCCTTAGGCCCTGATTGGCACGAGGGCTTACATCTTAAAGGGACTAAAGAGGTATGGTTGTAATCTTGCTCACGTTTGTTTAACTGTTGCTTTAAGTGGGTAAGGATGACAGAATGTGAAACGTCACATGCAGGATTCTTAGAAAAATAAAAATAAAATGTGTTTGAACTGATTCTTCTGTCAGAATTAAGCAGGAAAATATGTTAATAATAACAAAGTAATTTTCTGCTTGAAGAAGAAGGTCCACTGGTATGGTTTCAGCAATTTGCTCTTCAGATTTATGTATAAATGATGGTTTGCATCTTTCTGTAGGACTGGTGTCGATCCTAGCTTTCACCAGAAGCAGTAGTACCTCTACTGTACTGATTTTAGCTGCCATACGTACATTTTCTTCTGTAAAAAACAGGACACTAGGATTTGTACAGAGGTACAGGGAACATCGGTCTTCTGTCACAGCAGATCATGAAATGTGAAATCAGCAGTGGGCAAATCCTCACATTTCATGGTTTTCATCAAGTTTATTTATTAATTTCTTAGCTCTTAGGTGTTTGCATCTGCTACACACATTTTAAAAAAAAAAAAAGCCTTTCAGAGGTGATCAGTCATAGATTCTACCAGAAATGGCTTTACAGTGCCAACTAAAGGATATTTAGAATATTCAGCAGATTAATTAGTGGCGTTTTGGCTGTTGAAGGCTATGGAAACGTGTTTGTGTAGTGGAGAATAAAACAGTTCTAGGCCTGAATCCACAAAATACTTTAGAGAAACAGGTAACTTTCCAACTTCTGTCTTGAGCTCAGAATAAGAGTAAGTGGTTGAAATATGCGTTGATCGAACAGGATATATTTTCTTTTTACAGCATTTAGAACATAAACTTATTGTTATCAGAATTTAATTCTTCATAGAAAAATGAAGGATTTGAAATCCATAAAGACAGAAAAGATGAGTTTACTTTTTTTTCTGTTCTAATAAGTTCTGAATTCTCTTCCTGTAAACTCAGGGGAACTTGAGTATGTTTTCTGGCATGCCAGAAAAATATAAATTGTCATGAAATTTCAAGGAACTTCAGAGATTTGCTGGAAAAGCAGGTAAATTGCCATTTGCTGTGATTAGATCTGTGCCAGAAAAGGGAAAAAGTGTGAGAACTCAGCTAATGTGTCATACTTTAGGATGGGATATTTGTTTGGTTTGGGGTTTGGTTGGGTTTTTTTCTGGTTTAGTAACAAGTCGATTCAGGTGACGGTATACGTGCTATTAAAAAATAGTTATTGGTTATCATTATGTTTACAATTTTGTCAATCTTTCTTTAGTTTTCTCATAAAGTACATATTGAAAGACTATGTGAAGTAAAGAAAATACACTTACAGCAAGAATTTATACAACTGCAACGGACTTTGACTTTTCCCAAGGATGAGAAAAATGTAGAACCAGATGAGGGTAGGTACCAGTGCTGATGAGAAATAACGCATTGAAGATAAAGCAATGCTGGAGCTTGTTTGATCTTGTTTGCTGTTTTAGAGCAAATACAGATTTGGAAAAAAATCCTTTATTTCTATAAAGTAAATGGAGCTCTAGGAGTTTATAGTAGTTGAGAATTTGATTAATGGTCTACAGTTGAATTGTAAAATGTTATGGGTCAGACCGTTTTCCCACAGTGTCACCTGTATCCTGTGTGCAAAATATTCCCTCCATGTGTCCAATAAAACTATGTATTAATAGTGGAGTTAAAAGAGAAGCAAAAAAAGACCCCAAAAAACTATTTAGTGTCAAAACTGATGTAATCCTTTGAAGAAAATAGAAGAAAATATCACTTGTTTCATGAATAATTCTATCTATAAATTCCACTGAATGGAAATTAATATTTAAAATATTATTTTAGTAGCCAGTTACTTTCAGCATAAGATTCTAGGAAGTCAAATCACTGATATTTTTTTGCTTTTAAGGCATTTCCTGTGCATCTGTAAATTTATATGTAAAAGAGTATTTGGCAATGGGTCTGAAGCAGTGGCAGGACACAGTATTTTTCCCTTACAAATGAGGGCTTTGGTTTAGGAAAATTCCAGAGAAAGTTAGTAGTAGGACTTGCTTGGAGCTAAGCTCCAAAATCTCATTTTTCTAGTCCTGAGTGAAGGTAAGAAATGTTAGAGGTAATCTCTGTTTTGGGGAGTTTTTAAATTTATTTTTATTTTTTTCCCTACCTAATCAATTAGATATTTCAAAAGATAGGGTTTTTTTTCTTTTTCTTTTTTTTTTTTTTTTTTTTTTTTTAAATTTCATGTCTTGTAAGAAGACATAATTACTAAAATAACTTCCGTTACATTCTCAGGGCAAAATTTTCCCCTTTTTCAGTGCTTTGGCCTGTATATGTAGAATTAACGAATGGAAAAATTTATGGATGCGATTTCATTGTCAGTGCAACTGGAGTTGTGCCAAATGTTGAACCATTTATTGATGGCAACAATGTAAGTATACCGATTTCTTTGGAAGTTTAAGCTGTTTTTCTTAAGTGAGGTGAAATAAGCTCTTTCAGCTGGTTTATGCTTCTGACATGAAACATTGATTGATAAAGGGTTTGAATGTTGTACAGCATGTAAGAATTGTTGATACTGGAAATGCCTAACACGATAAAAATTAATTTCATTGATGTTCTTAGCTTATTATATTCCTACTCATAATATGTACTGATACAATATACACTGTTAAGATTAAGCCTATACAAAGAGAGAAAAACATCTGTAGAATTGAGTAACGTGGCAAAAATTTAGAATAGCTTTTGTGTTAATTCTGCACCATGTTCTTATCTTACAAATCTTAAAATTTTCTCCTGGGAAGGAAACAGTTATTTCCAATAATTTTCATCTAGGAAAACTGAGTTATAAAGATGCTCATATTCATTGAGGGAAGTCACACTTTGAATCGGCATCCAAAGGTGGATGATGATTAGGGAGTTCATAGCTGCCATGTGAATTTCCAGGCCTTGAGGTCATCCTGTCTCCATGCCAGGTGGTGGGGGTTAACCCCAGCCGGCAGCGCAGCAGCTTGCTCACTCCCCCAGTGGGATGGGGGAAGAGTCAGAAGGGTTAAAAGTGAGAAAACTCACGGGTTGAGATAAAGACGGTTTAGTCAAAGCAGAAGCTGCGCGTGCAAGCAGAGCAAAATAAGGAATTCATCCACTATTTCCCACGGGCAGGAAAGCAGGGCTTATCATACGTAATGGTGACTTGGAAAGACGAGCACCAAAATTATGAATGCCCCCACTTCCTCCTCCTATTGCAGAGCACAACATCCTATGGCTGGGGTACCCCTTTGGTCAGCGGGGGTCAGCTGCCCCAGCTGGGTCCCCTCCCAACCTCTTGTGCACCCCCAGCCTTACTGCTGGCAGGGCACCGTGGGACACAAAAGGCTGTGAGGCTGTCGAAGCGCTGCTCGGCGACACCTAAAACACCCCTGTGGTTTTTTTAGGAGTCTGCCATTAAAACATAACAAATGAAATGAGTGCTAAACATGGATGAAGTGGAATCACTTAGTTTAAATGATTATTTTTCTTATTGCTGATCTCTGCAAACACTTCAGTTTGCTATAGGTGAAGATGGAGGTCTTAAAGTGGATAAACACATGCGCACATCCCTGCCAGCTATCTACGCAGCTGGGGATATCTGCACAGCGTCGTGGGAACCTAGTCCAGTGTGGCATCAGGTAAATCAAGTCATACCATTGTGCGCTCAGCGGTGGTCTGACCTACAAAGCGAATTACACGCCGTTACACTGACGGGAGAAAATAAAGTTCAATTGAAGCGGAAACCACTGACCAAGGAGATAATCCTGGGTGTGTTGATGACATAATTTTATCTCAGTGGCTGAAAGCCAAGCTGTTCAGCCTTTCTGAGTGTAACGAAAGGTGTAGCGTGCATTGATGAGACAGTGAGTGTTGGGCATTGCACAGTGACACGGATCTGTGGTTTTAAGTCTTTTTTTTTTTTTTTTTTTTTCCTTAGATGAGACTGTGGACTCAAGCCAGGCAGATGGGATGGTACGCAGCAAAATGCATGGCGGCGGATACTTCAGGGGAACCTGTTGATCTGGATTTCAGCTTTGAACTATTTGCTCATGTTACAAAATTTTTCAATTACAAGGTAAAGTAAATACAGTTTAATAGTCTTTAGGCACTGAGTAACACACGTTGCTTGCTTATATTCACTTGCCAACACTGAGCAGATGCTTTGATATTGATGAAACAGTTTTTTCTATAAAATAATTAATATTAGTTTAGATTTTCTCCATTCATGCTAACTTTGAATGCTGAAACTGAAGAGGGCAAAGATCTTTACAGATACACAGGGAAGCTGTGGCTGCCCCATCCCTGGAGGGGTTCAAGGCCAGGCTGGATGGGGCTTGGAGCAACCTGGGCTGGTGGGAGGTGTCCCTGCAGGGGGTTGGAACTTGATGATCTTTAAGGTCACTTCCAACCTAAACCATTCCATGATTCTATGATTCTATATTACAAATTTTAATTGGTGATGAATGGCACTCATCTATTTTGCATCTCTATATATTCCATTTCATTAAGGTTCTGTTCATAGTTAAATTCAATACAGTTCAGCACAGTAACTGGTTCATTACTGGTTTTTTGTGTATGATAATTCAAGGTGAATATTTTTAATTCTGTTGTGGGTTTGAAAGCTGATGAAGGGGGGATGTTCCCTAGGGACAAAGATTTTCCTTTTAACGTTCCTAAGCTTCAAACGACTGATGTAATCAGCAGAAATACTAAAAGCCACCGCAGTGACCTTACCAGTGCTTTTTCTTGTTCCTTCTCTTAGGTGGTGGTTCTGGGAAAATATAATGCTCAGGGCTTGGGTTTAGACCATGAACTGCTGCTGAGATGTACCAAGGGACAAGAGTATGTTAAAGTTGTGATGCAGAATGGCCGAATGATGGGAGCTGTGCTGATTGGTGAAACGGCCTTGGAAGAAACCTTTGAAAACTTAATTTTAAATCAAATGGATCTTTCAGCCTATGGTGAAGATCTCCTGAATCCGGATATTGATATAGAAGATTATTTTGATTGAACAAAACCCCATTTCCATTCTGTATAAAGTTTTGACACCGAGTAGTATGGCTTACAAAACTGTTTCTTCAGGATTAACAGAAATGAGGGATAAGTGCAATTCCTTACTAAGATCTTGCGTTGATCTTGTCAAAATACTGACTGGCAAATTAAATTAATCTGTGTGGAAACAGCAACAAAAACAAGTGGATTAGCATTGACAAAGAATTTTTGTCTAAATTAGATGACTGTATGAGAACAGGGCTCTAACAGTCTTAACAAGCGGGCTTCACTGTGCTATTAAGATAGCCCTGCCTTCGTTTGAACACGAGGTAGCCTTCAGTTTTAAAAGTAAACTTGTTAAAGCAGGTGCCTGCCTCATAACTCCCTTCTTCCCCAGACTATGCATAATTCACCTGCTGTGGTTACCAGAGCCTGGTTTCCCCGTGCCTTACTGTTGTGCATGTTCCTCATCTCAACCAGGAAGCCGCCCTTGATGCGATGGTGCTGCCTTACCTGCCTAAAGCTACCTCTGGGCTTGGGGTGTGTGAGTACTGGCTCGGGCGCGAAAGCCACTGCTTCCTAAGGCCCATGTGAACCTCTACAAGGCAGTCAGGCAACGCATTAACATCCCAGTAGCTCCCCTCTGCTACCTCTGAGTACCTGCCCCAGGTTTCAAGACTTCTGTTCCAGCTACTGGTACCATTTCTGTCGAGCTGGCTCAGATTAACAGGGAACATCTTTAGGGCACAGGGTGCTCAGAGCTCTGCCTGGAATGTGGTCTGCAAATACATGGCAAGACAGATGCTTTATATTTTTTTATTGTTTTCCTAAGTTTATTACTGAAATAAATGTATTTGCTACTCAGCTGAGCACAGAACCTTTGACTGAGGAAAGCCAGGATGAGATGTCAGTTGAGAGCAGCTTTTTTACTGCTTGTCGCTTGAGCTGTGCAGGTGCTGTGGTAGAGCTGCACTGGTGCATCCTGTCTCATTGCCCCCAGGATCAGTGTGCAGCACGCGCCAAGGAAAGGCTGACACACCAGCACTGCTGGATGGCGCCTGCAGCGGTCTTCCCTGGCAAGAGCCTGTGGAGCAGGCTGCTGGATCCAGATGAAGTGGGAGATGGCACTGCATGCAATTTTGCATGGGAGTCCCACATCCTGATGGGATTCTTAGTAGACAACTATTACAGTCGCTTAATGAAAACCTTCATGGATAGTATGTGTCTTGGCCACTTTCTGCCCTCTCCTCATCTCCACTGTCACGTGTACCGGTTCCGGGAAGGAATTTTTGCAGGTACGAAACTCCAGTTTGACTTGTGGTAACTAGTGACAAAATACCTACTATTAAGTTGCCACTGGGGGTTTAAGCTGTTTGTTTCCAGTTGTAACTAGCTCTCTGCCTGTATGTTTAGTTCCACAAGATGCACTTTAATAATAGTGCTATGTACAGACAGGCTCGCTTCAATCGAGTTCCTTCTTTTTTAGTTCTTAGGCGTAATTTAGTATCTAGGTGATAAAGCCCAAGATTTTAAGCTATTCCATAATGTCCTCTCTGTATTCCATAGTGCCATCCATGGACATCGGGTTGTTTCACACTGGCTTTTGGGCTAGTTCTACAATTGCTATTTGGGAGTTGCTGTTTGTTTAGGGTCAAACTGGGAACAGTCTGTTGTACTCCACTAAATGCAAAGTTGGCAGCGCATACTGGGAATTCTCTTGGAAAATCACTATTTTTTTAAGAGAATGACTGTTCAGTTAAATAAATCTGTTCCACTTTTGGCAAAGTTTTCAGTTAAATGATGGGTGAAATACTGACCTTTAGTCACTGACAAGATTCTACCAGAAAAATAAAGATGAAGAGCGTGTTCTTAATCACGTTTGGTTTATATTTAAGTTGGTATACATCTGAATGTGTGTGTGGGAAACCAAAATGAAATGTACCAGAACTGAAGTTCATAATGAGCTTGAACTTGCCTTACTGATCATTGGCTGCTATGATCTTAAAAAAATAAACCAATTAAAAATCTACTCTGGCATTCAGCCTCATGTGTACCTCAGCAAATGCTTGATGGCGGCAGTTAACTGTTGGGTCTTTCCCAGTCTGGCAGCACAGCTACACGTTCCTGGAAACACTGACCAAAGGACATCAACAGGTATATATTTCTACTTTCCATACAGTTAAATATTCTCCCTGCTGAAATGGGAGGCAAAAGAATTCCGTAGCGGAAGATTTTCTTCAGTCCCTAGAGAGTGCTGAGGAAAGAGACTGTGACCCTTGGTGTACAATGGCCACAGTTCAGCCAGCAGGATGGGGTTAGGTTAACAGGTTAGGTTAACAGGTTAGGTTAGGCGTGGAAAGAAAAAAGCTTCGTGGCACACACTTAATTGCTCACTGCAGAAGGTAGGACTGGGCAACTAAAAAAATGTTGATGCCTTTCTAGAAAAAAAAAAAAAGGCAAAAAAGTATCAGTTTCAATATAGTTCCAAAACTCAGAATTAAAATTCGACTATAATTTCTGAATTACCAAATTCCCACTACTTGTGAAAACATCTTAAAACCAACTTCTGTCTTCTGTTCCACTTGTAATTTGTAATCTTGAGTGATTTTTATCATCTTTCTTCTCTCAACTATTATCATTTTGACAGAGCTTGCATTGAACCTGCGTATTCTGGACAGGCAGTGCTCACCCAGACGGGTATTTAACTGCCGTCAGCCACTCGGCTTTGTGGGATGAGGTAAGGTAAGAACATCTGCAGCACTAAGCACTGGCGCTCTCTTACCTTGACAGAACCACGACGTTACGTGAAAGGAACCGTACGTGAGTCAAGAGAGACAGGTTGCTCTTTGAAATGGCAGAGATGCACTACTCTGAGCCACAGCAAGCAGCGATACTCTCCTGGACTTGGCTTTCTCTTTTTTTTCCTCTTAGCAAACAGATAGGTGGGGTAGCAGAGTTAAGAGATTGGAAATCAGAAACCTCCCAAAGATTAAGTTTAATGTATCCCACGTTTAGGGCTTAAAGGCTGTAACTTCCAATACAGTCATGTTCTAGTGCTTACAGAGCAGAAGGGTATTTCTCAGGACAACCAGGGTCACTTCTAATCAGAATAGAGATCTGTAGTCAGAATATAAGCCAATTCAACAGGCGGAGGAGGGGAAAAAAACAGGAGAGCAAAGTATTTTTTGAGTGGCCTTTTTTTGTATTTCCCATATAGAGCATAACTTTTGTAAAAGGGAATGGCTGAGGTCAAGAAAAGCTGTCTTGTTTTTAAATATAAATTTAGGTACTTCTGAAAAGCACAGAAGTAGTAATTTTCTACTTGAGTAACAAGCTAGAGAAATCCAGTTCTGAGAGCAACAGACATATTTTAAAGGAATAAATATATACAATATTTCACAAAAATCTCTACAAGTCAGCAGTAGTGCAATGTTGTCACAATGCCCTGTTGAAATTCTTCTCTGAAGTACACTCAAGTACTCAGACATGCTGTAGTAGGTGTAAGTATTGCAGAAACAGGCCCCATCTCTGCTCAAAACTGTAGTGGCAGTGATGCCCGCGTGGGCTGGAACAACTGCCCCTGGCACAGCAGAGGCTTTGATCCGCGGTGGCTCCAGAGGAAGGGTGCTGCTGCTGCAGCAGCCCAGGCCTCCAGCCGCCTGATGTCCCTCCCTGGGGCCGGGGACAGCAGTGAGAGCTGTGCTCTGGTTGCGGTGCCAAGTTGCTGGGTGAAGGAGCTGCAGGAGGAGGTGAGCAGCCTGCGTAGCAGTCAGGAGGAGGAACAGGACATGGCAGGGTCTTCATAGAGACCCTGCAGAGCTAAGGAGCACCCAAGCCCTGTGCTGCAAAGGGGGGAAAACCTTGAGACTACCCTCATAGGAACAGTGGATTCAGACTCCCACAGGAGGCAAGGCTGGAAACCTCTTGCTTCCAGCAACACAAAAGGGCTCCTTTTCTGCCTGCAGCTCTGCCATTGCAGAGTAGGTACAGTGCCCTAAGAAAGATGATGATGACAACTCCACCAAGGAATGCATTGATGTCAGCTGAATCTAAGCCAAGTGTTCACACAATGAAGAAAAGGGAAATGAGAGTTACCAGAAAATCCCTCCTGTAAGGGACAGAGGCTCTCATTGACTTGGAGACATCAACAGGTTTGTTTTTTACCAGGCGCCCAGATTCCAGATGTTGCTCAGTGACTCTGTGATTTAGACCTTTAAACTCAACATAGACGTGAGGAAGACCTAGTAGAACCTTGGACCTGAGGAGAGAAGATTTCAGCCTGTTCAGGGATCTGCTTGTCAGGATCCCAGTGAGGCTGCCCTGGAAGGCAAAGGGGCTCAAGGAGAGCTGCTTGATTTCCAAACCACAACCTCCTCAAAGCACAAATAGTCTATTCCTCTGTGCAGAAGGTAAAGCAAGCATGGCTGAAGGCCAGCCCAGGTGAACAGAGAGCTCCTCGGCTAGCTCAAACACAAAAAGGAGGCAGAAGGTACAAGATAACCAGAATAGAGACACTGCTTCAGCACACAGGGAGGGAGTTAGAAAAGTCAGTGCTCAGCTGGAGGTGGAACTAGCAAAGGATGTGAAAGGCAGTAAGAAGAGCTTCTGTAAGTACCTAAGCAGCAAAAGGAATGGTAAGGAAAGTATGGTCCCACTACTCAGAGGAGTTAGTGACACAGGACATGGAAAAGACTGAGGTACTCATATTTTTTGCCTCGTTTTCACTGGTAGGGTTTGCCCTCAGACCTCTCAGGTCCCCAAGCCTACTTGCTGTCTGTGGGAGTAAAGCAGTAGGGGAAGGTGGAGTTACAGATCATACACAAACCCACAGGAGTGGATGGGCTGCACTGAAGGGCACTCAGGAATCTAGCTGAGGTCAGTGCAAGACTCACTTCTGAAAGGACTTGGAGACTGGGGGAGGTTCCTGATGAGTGGGAAAAGGCCAATATCTCATCCCTCTGCAAAAAAGAGGGCCTAAGGAGTTACATACCAGTCAGCTTCACCTCAGCCTCCAGCAAACTTAAGGAGCAAATACTACCAGGAGACATTTTTCAGAAGGTGATTGGGAACAGCCAGCTAGAGCTACCAGAAGCAAAGCATACCTGATCAACCAGACTGACTGAGATAACTGCCTGTGTGAATAAGGGGGTAGCAATGGATGTTGTATACCTTGACTTTAGGAAGGCTTTTGACGTGAGCTCCTATAACTTCCTTACTTTCCTTATCAGAGAGATATAGACTGGTACAACAAGGTAGGTCAAAAGTTGTCTGGACCACCTGGTACAAAGAACTGGGATCTGTGGTACGGAGTCCAATGGGTGGCCATTTTCTAGTGGCAACGCTCACAGATTGATTCTGGGTCCAATACAATTTAGGGTCTTTAATTTAACAATCTAGATACAGGGATGGAGCATGCTCCAGCCCGTCTGCAGACAATACCAAGGTTGGGAGAGCTGTTGATATATTGGAGAGCAGGGCTGCTATTCAGAGGGACCTAGACAGGGTGGAAATGGGCTGCCAGGGACCTTTAAGTTAAGGGCAAAAGCGAAGTCCTGTACCTGGGATGGAGTAACACCATGCAACAGTAGAGGCTGGGGCTGAACTGGTTAGAAAGCATCTTTGCAGAAAAGGACCCAAGTTCCCAGTAGATAACAAGCTGAACATGAACTGGCAGTGTGCCTCTGCAGCAAAGATGATAACAGGATAGTAGAGGGTATTAACAAGAATGTAACCAACAGTTTGGGGGAAATGACTCTTTCTGGGTATTCAGCACTTGTGAGATTACAGCTAGAGTGCTGGGCTAAGTTTTGCACTTCTCAGTAGGAGAAACACACTGACACAATGGATTGAGTCTAGCAGAGGGCTAACAAGCTGCCTAGACACTCAGAGAGGAGAAGCAGGGGCTTAGAGAGGAGAAACAGAGAACTGGATTTCTTCCAGATTAAAAAAGAAAAAAGCCAGGGGGGAGGCAGAGTGATTGTTGTGATCTTGCTGTTGACTTCAACCACCTAATGGAAGAGAATAGCAGCAATGGGGCCAGACTCTTCTCAGAAGAGCACAGTGGTAGGACAAGAGGCCACAGAGAAGTTGCAACACAGGAGATAACAATTAGCTCTAAGAAAAAACCTTTTTTCTTTTTTTGGTCATGAAGGTGGTCAAACACTGGAGCAGATGCTCTAGGGGTTGTGGAATCTCCATCCTTGGGGATGGTCAAAACTTAACCACCCAGCCCTGAGCACTCTGTTCCAACTGGACCTGCTTTCAGCAGGAGGTTGAACTAGACGGTCTCTCGAACTCCCTTCCAGCCTGCGTGATTCTGCAATAGTGTTACCGTACACTACCCTCCCAAAAGAGTTAAAAAGGCAACATGGTAATTATTTACATTTTGTAGTCAGTCATTGTTGTATCATAAGATATGCACCAGTTATTTTGATACAAAGCATTTTTCCCCCTTGACTAATAGACTTTTTCAAGATACTTGTTTCCCTGTTGTGTTTTTTTGTTTGGTTGGTTTTTTAATTAAAAAAAATGGACAAAAAAATACAATTACTAAAACACAAACAGAACTTACACACTGCATTATCCATGGAGAAGCAAACATGATTGAATCCTAAACGTAGTCTGTGAAACTCAGTCAAGAACTACTGGTTGGTCATCTCCACCTGCCTGAAGCTTAAGCTTCTTTGCTTTTAAGTTAGACCCAGAGTTAGGCCGTTTACGTCCCTGTGAGTTCTTCACTGTTGAATCTTGGACAGTCTTTGAAATAGTCTGAGCATTTTCTCTGCTTCCTTTTGAATTCGAAGATTGAGATGGTTTGTCCTGTAGGTTATAAACAATTCTATTAAAATTCTAACATTGTTTTCCTTCTTTTTCAGTGTTCCCACACAAGAGAGGAGATAATGAGATCTATTTTAAATCCTGTTGATTGCATTACTATTGAGCAGATACCTATTAGATAACTTAAAATAAACTATAATTGAAAAGATATGTATATAGCAAGTCAGTACAGATATAAATACCTTGTAAACATTTTTCTTGTGTGTTATCCCCTGTATAGTGATGACATGTGCCTCGTTTTTCAGCAAACTTGCTTTTGGTCCTATCTTCAGGTAGGATATTGTAGCAAAAGCTGTGAAGCTGAAGTCTTCCCTGCATAATTTAAATCAGTGTTACAAGAGAAGGCTGAAGACAGAGACAGGCTAGACCATGCAGGGGAAAAATGGGACACATTGATCTTTCTGATGATGTTCCAAATAACAGCTTAATTCTGCTTTATCTATTCAAGTGGATAGTCACTTAATTTAGAGTGAGTCTTGACAACACTTAACTTAGTTAAGTTTGTGGACCTTTACATACACACACGTCAATCTGTTGGAAAACATGGAGAAAAATGAGGAAAAAAAGATGTAATAGAGTCATCTGCTCACCCTCCTAGAGTGTAAAAAGTCAACTGTACAAATAGATGCAAAAAAAAAAAAGACAAAAATAAAAGGATTAAATACTTGATTTGTACATATTCTTGGAACTTCTAAAACTATATGAAAAGACAAATCACACACCATACAGACAGCCAGGTTACAGGAGAAGCACTCTTGTTATTTTCACTATGATTTTTTAAAATTTCTGAGTACCACCTTCCACATTAACCAGCCTGTCTTGACTTAGACTTCATCTGAGCAACCCAATTTGCTTTGTTAACCATGGAATGTAAATGGACTCTGTATAAACAGCAGATTTCTCCAAAATGAAGACTACTGCAGATTTAAAGGTTCAACCTGAATACAGAAGACCCCAGCTTTTTAAAACCGCAAGAGATGCAGCATTTCAAATGTTTCTCCAATTTCTGTTTTAACTTTTTGAAGTAGAAATATAGTAATCTTTTGAGGTTTTTTTAAAATACATTAAATGCATCTGAAATAAAGGCTAAAAATGAGACTACAGAATGTATCCTATCTATATATACTACACAAAAGTAACATGAGAGTAAAGAAAAATGACTGCTAGATGTTAAAAAAAAAAGTAGCCATCTTACATACTTCAGATACTGCTGCAGCAGTAAATGGGCAATAATTCTCTCCAGCTCCTCTCGAGGGTGCTTTGGTGGAGTAACTTCAGCCACCCTGAATTTTGATACACCTTTCCCAGACCACGCATCGATTAATTTCAGTGGGGTGAGTTTCTCACTCATGCTTTCAGCTTGCTCAAGTATCTTGACTAGATCCCTGCAGTATCCTGTTATGTCCATTTTCTCACATGCTACAAATAAAAGTGAAGTAACATTTAAATAGCAAGTTATTTATATTTTTTTTAGATAGTATCCATATATACATTAGGCATATACATATAGATGCACTTTTACATATTTATAGGTATATGTGTACATCTATAAATATATATCTATGTGCCATATAATAGCAATGCTTTTTTGTTTGTTTGTTTTTAAACTATAACTTAAAGAATACAGCTGTAACTTTCCCTCCATCAAATTAGGATATATTTGTAAAGAAACTTTCATCTTTGTAGTGCATTATTAAAAACTCCAACCCTGCAAACATTTTTTCACGTAATTAAAGTTTCAAACCACATGAATTATTTCAAAGAAGCATTTACGAAGCATAAAATTTGTAAAGTAGCTACTGTGTTACTGCGCAGCTGGATTCCTTTTCCTCACCCATAATATTTATTATGGAAAGATTAAAGAGCAAAGAGGAATTGAAGAATATAAGCAGGACATTTCTTCTCTCAACAAACTTACACACAAAATGAGACAGAAAAAAGGTAATAATTTCATTATACGAATTAGCTTCATCATATATAAAATGAGACAGAAAAAAAGGTAATAATTTCATTATACAAATTAGCTTCATCATATATAAAATGAGACAGAAAAAAAGTAATAATTTCATTATACAAATTATCTTCATCATGAATAATTATTCCGAGCACTAACACATCCATATAGCACATAATGATCATGCTTCTACCCCACAATCAGATCATGGCATAGAATTACCCCAACTGCCTTCTCCAATACTAAGAATTAAGTACTGAAAAACTAGTACTACCACTAGGTTTCCTCAAACCTCGCTTATGTATCAAAAGGCCCTGGGGGTAAACCAGCAGTAAACAGGACTTCTGTAAGTCTTGGGTACAAGCCAGCTCCATACTCAACCTCTGATCCCAGTATAAATTTCAACTAAGCCCCATTTCCAACTACAAGATAACAAGATACTGTTATTTGCATGATTTTTTAAAACAGTTTTATCATATAGTTATAACTAACTGTAAAGAAAAAAAAAGAAGTTAAATATCTTTGTTTTGTCTACTTTACCCCCCCCAAAAAATATACACGGAAATAAAGTCCAGTTATGAAGAACAGTTTTGAATACAGAGTTGTTGCTAAGATTTTTAAGTGCTGATCACTACGTTATCCAAATGCTTTGCAACAGATATGAGGTATGAGGAGATGATATTTTCCACATATTACAATTCACCTGGTCCTCAAAGAAATTTAAGATGGTTTTGTGTGTCCAGTTAAAGGTGCTCAAGACCAACTGTTTCTTGGCACTCTTTTCAGAGCTTTCTAGCTTTGTATGGGATTTCCCATGTCTATACCAGAGCTCTCACTTAGATGCAATTGATACTTTGTGCATCTTCAGAGACTTACAGCTTTCTGGATGGGTACCAAAAATGACAGTTAAAGCAGCCAATGATCACCCACAAAAGCGTAGTTTAAACTAGCTAGCCAACAGTGCCCACAATGTTTGTGGGCAAAGCAGCAGAAGAACTTATGTCCCAGAATTGCATTCTGCTGAAACCATCCTCCTTTACCATGTAGCAGGTCCTGTTTCAGCTCATCTCCCAAGTTCCCTCTATGTCTCGCCCACATGCTTTTCCTCTTATGATCCCAACTTTCTTCCAAAGGAAGAGCACACACTAGACAAACGTTCTGCTGTTTGGGCTAATACACAGCAAAATCCTTAATTAGCGTGCTCAGTTGCTCTGCACAACTGTCAGGCACAGTCCTGACACAGGCGGGTCTCATGAGCACACAGCACTGAAATCCTCAGAGACTTTACCAGGCAAGTTGTGAAAGGACATGTGCAAACTGTGTCTTCTCAGAGCCTAAGTGTGAACAGTTTGGCATGCAGAGAGCAAGAGGCTCCTTCTCAAAATAAAGCTTTCACATCCCCCCCAAAAAAATATCCTGAAACAAAACCTAACACATACCAAAATCGTTTTAAAAACAGGTAAGGCAATCCCGCCCTTGCCCCAGAGCTTCATTGGCTGAGCCTGAAAGATACCAAAGTGTTAGGCCTCAGGCAAAAAGCCAAACCAGGAAGAGTCCTGCTAAACACCTTGAATTTGGCAAAACTAAGTCACTAAAAACCAATTTTCATAACAACAGAACCTTGGAAACAGGCAGTACCATGAGCACACTTTACAGAAGTTGTTCACAGTTTGTCTAAATTAGGTATTTCTTTAAGCCAACCTTTTCCATGTTCTCTGTCCTTTGTTATAAAAACCAATTTACTTACAGTTCTCTCTACAGCAGTTATCACACATTCTGTTGCAGTTTGCAGAATCCCATACTTCATCAAAATGATGGGCTATGAGGACCCGGCGACACCTGAAAGAATAGAGAGCGACAAGGGAACTATAGAACATAAATGTATGCACCTGTGTCATAAATCCTGAAAGCAGCAAAAAGGTGGTCCTCTGGGTCAGCTCCTATCTCAAAACAAGCATGAAGAATTAGCTCAGGAAAAATCAGAAAAACACTGCAATACAGTACTCCCTGTCAGTTATGCTAATAGGAGTAATTAGTAGCTTTCAGCAATACTGAACACTGCTGTAGGAATAGTTTGGTTAAATCAAAGTAAGTATAATCTGCAATTCCAATAGAATGAAAAATCTTAAGAATATGAACTCATTCTTAGACTGTGGCCAACAAAGGCTATACTGAAGACACGAGTTGTCCACAACGTAGATACAAGTGTTTTCCATGAAGTATTCAATACAGCTCACTCAGTGCAGTGGAGGAAGCATTATACACATGCAGATTACTGTATAGCCATAAAACACTGGTACCTTACAGTAAAAAACAAAGCACTGCACTATTTGCTCTGAATGGGATTTGAAATACAAACACTGTTTGTTGACAGGTATTTTAACTGTCTAACTATATTAACGTTAACTGCTTCCAGAACTTTATCCTGAAGCTGGCAAGCAACACACCAACATTTAGTTGTATGCAAGAGGACACATACTAAGCAGCCAAACCACAAACTCCAAACTCCAGACTGTTACAATGCTAGTGTTTCCATAAAGTGGTGGGTTGGTTTTTTTTGTTCTGCTGTTATTTTTATGGGGATTTTTTTTTAGTGCTTTTGTTATTATTTTTTTTAAACACCCTCTAAAAAACCCAACAAAAGTAGCTTAACTATTTAAAAACTAAGCAGCCAAGCCACCACAGTAACTTACTTGTTCATATTCTGGCAGTAAGACACCATATCATACAGCTTCTCTTGCCCTACATTTTCCATCACTACCATTGAGCTGATTCTGAATATATCTCCAAAACCATAATACAAAATGCAGTCAGCTTTTTGGTCATCTCTACCTGCAATGCAGTAAAATAAACAAAAAATGTAGACTTTAATCTTTAGAAGAGATTTACTTTAGGCATAGCATTTTCTGATACAAATTCTTATCTGCATGGGCTTCTGCAGCCCCTATATAGAGAGTGCATGACTGTAATAGTACCAAGCAAAACATATTAGCCAATAGAACATAGCATGATACAGACTAGAAATAAAATAGATCTACAAGAGTCTTCTACAATTACAGAATCAGGCAAACTGAAAATACTACACAATGAAGATTTTGACTCTTAACAACTGAAAAAATATTGATGTCATAGAAAAAGTCAGTGAAATCACCATTTTCTCACCCAAACACCCCACGGAAAATCCTAGCCAAATTCATCTTGAAGCCTAATTCTTATTTGATTTAAAGACTTTGTGAGCTTCAAAGACCTTATTAGTTACTAATGGTAATAAATAATTACGTATGGTTTAACAAAATTTTCCATTTAAAACCAACTGTGTCTTCTACAGCTGAACTTAGATCATCTCTTCCTTCCCATTGCCCACCCTTTCCAGCAGTGTGCTGACGGGTACCCTTCTGCTGTTTACAAGATCCAGAGAGCAGAAAAGCTCTAAACCCCCTCATTTTTTTAAAAATTTAACATATAACAGAAAGGAACTACTTTACTTGGATGGGCGGGCAAGGGTAAAAAAAAAGGTTTCATAATCTAAGTAGTATGTTCAGGCAAATGAGTAGCAGCACTTAGTTAATTCCCCACCCAGAAGAACCTCATTTATATCGAGTTATGAAAAAGAAACACACAAAAGCTTGCTCTAATCACCTCAAGTTGATAAACATAGTGAAACAACCATTTCAGCACCTATACAGCCCTTGTCTCTAGCATAAGTAGATGCAAACTCCCACAAACTTTGGATGACTTGTATTTTTTAGGCCAGCATTAAAGCCAATTTCTATCATACAGGCATAGTTAAAATCTCAAGCAATTTCCCCTCAGGGTCTTTAAAAATCTTTCCTCCACATGGATTCAAATCTGTCTTTGAAGAATAATGCATGAGGTCAAAAAAACCCAAAGCAAAACAAAACACTACAAAACTTTTTTTTAAGCCATAATAGTTATTTAGTACTGCTATACACTGATCAATCTTTAAAATTCCTTGCTCCAGACTCCCAATCCTACTTGTATTTCGGTGGCCACTGAAATTAACACAGCAGTTAGAATCACAGAATGGTTAGAGTTGGAAGGGACCTTAAAGATCATCAAGTTCCAACCCCCCTGCCATGGGCAGGGACACCTCCCACCAGACCAGGTTGCTCAAAGCCCCATCCAGCCTGGCCTTAAACACTTCCAGGGATGGGGCATCCACAACTTCCCTGGGCAACCTGTTCCAGTGCTTCTCCACCCTCACAGGAAAGAATTTCCTCCTGATATCTAATCTAAAGCTCCCCTCTTCCAATTTAAAACCATTACCCCTTGTCCTGTCACTACCTCTCCTGACAAAGAGTCCCTCTCCGGCTCTCCTGTAGGCTCCCTTCAGATATTGGAAGGCTACTATGAGGTCTCCCCGGAGCCTTCTCTTCTCCAGGCTGAACAACCCAAGCTCTCTCAGCCTGTCTTCATAGGGGAGGTGCTCCATCCCTCTGATCATTTTCGTGGCCCTCCGCTGGACCTGTTCCAACAGGTCCATGTCCTTCCTGTGTTGAGGACTCCAGAGCTGGACAAAGTATTCCAGGTGGGGTCTCACGAGCGCAGAGTAGAGGGGTAGAATCACCTCCCTCAACCTGCTGGCCACACTTCTCTTGATGCAGCCCAGGATGCGGTTGGCTTTCTGGGCTGCCAGCACACATTGCCGGCTCATGTTGAGCTTCTCATCCACCAACACCCCCAAGTCCTCCTCCTCAGGGCTGCTCTCTAGCCATTCTCCGCCCAACCTGTATTTGTGCCTGGGATTGCCATGTCCCAGGTGTGGGACCCTGCACTTGGCCTGGTTGAACTTCATGCGATTTGCACGAGCCCATCTCTCAAGCCTGTCCAGGTCCCTCTGGATGGCATCCCTTCCCCACAGCGTGTTGACCAAGCCACCAAGCTTGGTGTCATAGGCAAACTTGCTGAGGGTGCACTCTATCCCACTGTCCATGTCTCTGACAAAGATGTTAAATAGCACTGGTCCCAGTATCGACCCCTGAGGAACTCCACTCGTCACTGGCCGCCAACTGGATATTGAGCCGTTGACCACAACCCTTTGAGTGCGGCCATCCAGCCAGTTCCTTATCCACCAAGTGGTCCATCCATTGAACCCATGACTTCCCAATTTTGAGACCAGGATGTCGTGCGGGACAGTGTCAAATGTTTTGCATAAGTCCAGGTAGATGACGTCTGTTGCTCTGCCCTTGTCCACCAAGCCTGTGGCAGTATTGTAAAAGGCCATCAAATTTGTCAGGCACGATTTGCCCTTGGTGAAGCTATGCTGGCTGTCTCCAATTAGACATCATCTGTAGACAATGTGAGCAAGTAATGTGTTCCAGCTGCTATGCAAAGGAAAAATTAAATCCTTTCTGTAATATATATCCAATCATGTCATGAAATTACTCTGGTAAGCCACGGATGTCACAAAAATCAAGTAATTAAAAAAATGCAGAGTAAGAGGCTAGGTGCCTAGTTATTCTTTGCTACACTGCACTACAGAGGCCTAAGATCATTAATGTTATTATGATTTGCTTTAAAGCCTCTTTACAGAGGCAGAGTGGCATTATACGCTTTAGAACCTGTCTCAAAGACAAGACACTTTGTGCAAATGGCTGAAATCAAAGTATAATATTATTGGTTTAACAGATGTAAACGGCTACTTTGCAAAAGCCATTTCCTACAATACCTGCACGTCCACTCTCTTGGTAGTAGTTCTCCATGGATTTGCTCATAGAATGATGAATTACAAACCTCACATCAGGTTTATCAATTCCCATGCCAAAAGCAACAGTCGCCACTACAACCTAAAATAAGATTAAGAAACCATCAAGGTACCAAAACACAATTTGTTTAAATGAGACATAAAAGTTTATGAAGAGTATCTACTTTACCTGGAGTTGATTCGCTGCCCACCCTTTATGAACTTTGGTCTTATGTTTAGCATCCATGTTTGCATGGTAAGTCCCTGCTTTAATTCCTAATTTCTGCAAACTCATAGTAACTTGTTCAGAATCCTTCTGAGAAAAACAGTAAATGATTCCTGCACAAAAGTGAAAGATGCCTTATTGTAATGTCTTAAAAGAATACTTAAAAACAACTTTGAGAGTTTTATTAACTTAAAAATAAATAACAAAACCAGTAAACAATCTCTGTGCCTATTCAGTCTGCAGTATTGGTAGCCATGAATGAAACTTCAATTATCAGCTTTGACTCGGAAGTTAAAGAGAAAATATGGGTGCCAATCCACATAATCATGGAAATATTAATGTTCAAGGAAGACAATGGTTATTAATGCTTATGTAAAGGGGTGCTGTTGCTTATGACATCTATGACATCTCACCTGAGGTTTCAGATAAATCTGCTTTTTGTCATCAGTCAGTCTCTGCTAAGCCAAGGATTACACACAGACCCACGCAATTTATGATCCTCTTAGCACACTTTGCACTCAGGGAGCTGCTCAGCACAGCCACACAGATCTGCAGCACAGACAGGGACAGACTGCTGCTCTGCTCCAGAAAATTGGGTTCTGTTGCCTTTGTAATATGGCCCTCCTCTTTATTTGCAGTACGTAATTTATTGATTCATAAAGTCCAACTTTTACAGTTCTGCATTCATCACGAAAGCGCAATTCACCCCACCCCCATGTTGAGCACTGAATAAAAAATTAATCTTATGATGAAATACAAAAAAGTAGTGTTAGACAGTAAGTAACCCGACACATATATACTAAATGGCATGTGTGATTTAAGAACAGATAACCTTTTTGAGCCTTGTTTTTACAATCTTAACAATTGCTATTATTCTTATCTATGTAACCATTGTTCCATATACATCACAGCATTCTATTTCAATACTTCAAAAAATATAAGTAAACTGTAAAGACATTTAAACACTAATGACTCGAAAGAGTAATTACTCACGGTATGGATCTTACTAAATGTCATTTCTGCTTAATGTATGGTGAAAGTAGAATTTCTCTACACGTTTCAGGAGCACTTGAAAACATCCCTGTAATGCTGTAGAGAATAACTTTAAAAAAAAAATAAAATAAAAAATTACCTGAAAGTCCTTTGTATCTTCCATTAATGATCTTAACTATGTCCTCAATGAAATCTTCATTATTTGGAGGCTTATGTCGAACCTCAAAAATATAATAAACACATGCCAAAGTTCTTCAAGCTGGCACACAATCTGTCAAACAATCCTATGATTCTACTTCTTCCAGTACAATAAACACAATTCTGCCATTTAACAAAAATTACTAGATTCTCTTTGTGTAGTCAGATTACATCTCAAAAGTCCATAGGAAAAAAAAATGCGCAAAAGTTTTTTCATGAAGAACAGTAAGAGAAGCTGTGGTCAAACTGAAAATACTGTATAACACAACAATTCACAATATTTTGCCATCATATGACCTGTTTTCCAACAGTCTGGAAGCAGTCTGAGTTTCCTACCTACCTCTCCCCTCTACACAGTCCTATCTACTAAGCCTTGCTAACAGAGACAGAGCAGCCCAAGTTCCTCTGCAGACAACAGTAAGTTCAGCAAGATGAAATCATGAAAGAACGCCACCATTCAGTTGAAAAGCTATTTATTATTAAAATGTATAATTGAAAAATCTAGTCTAAAATTCAACAACTGTAACTTACAGAAGATAATATGACTGCAATGCAGTCAAAAAAACAGGTAATAAGACATACCTCATAGTAAAGATTGGGCCGATTGAAAGATGCAGTAAAGGTAATGCACTTCTGAACATGCAAAATTTTCTGAGCATCCTTTAAAACATGATTTGTGGCAGTTGCTGTCAATCCAATCAAGGGAGCATTGGGAAACTGTCTTTTCAAGATACCAAGAGACTTGTAGTCTAAGCAAAAAAAAAAAAAAAAAAAAAATTGGAAAGAAAAAGATTTCTCCATAGATCCAAAGTTAAAAAAGATAGTAATCTAGACAGCATTCAATGGAGTAATACTGCAATAAATGTTATTATTGATCAATTTACTACAGAAATAATTTATACATCCAAATGAAGTAATAAAAAGGTTGTCTATATCAAAATAGATCCTTTCTCTTCTAACCAAATTTTAAAAAAGCAGCCACAATTCAGAAGGCAAAACATATTGAAATAGAAGTTCTTAAAAAGGTAGAAAAATATAAGTGGCATCACATTAACTAACATTCAGGTTATTTTGCAGGCCTGTTTTTACACACAGCTTTTCAGTAAACACAGCTTTGCTAATAAACAAGCAATGTGGAATGTGGATACATAGGCCAGACCGTACTAAGGAAAGACTGTAAAGACTCAGTGCTGACAATCACTTGCTGCCTTACAACAGAAATGCAGCCAGAGATACATATCCAATTTCCACATTACCTGCTTAACTGGCCTGGCTCTTTGCTCAGACACCACTTTCTAACAACACTGCAAAGGCTGACTTTATGGTTACTATTGCTTCAAATCAGATGTTCTTTCAAAGGCAAAGAAACTGTAAGCAGTAATCAACAGTCTTCTACAACTAACAAGATAGGAAAGAAACTGAAGCACAATTTCTTTTCCTGCAAGTCAAGGGCATTTGTTTCAATTTGCTTTAGAAGTGACTAAAATACATCACATGAATTTACAAAACGCTCTCCCTGTCACCCAGGGAGCAGTGTACAGAATAACACTTTTTCATGTAGCAGTAGATTAAAGATGACTGTACTGTAAATATTAAAGATAGCAGCCAAAACCTTTCATTTTATTAAGCTCCAGTAAAAGTAAACGGATTTAGGAGTTTTTCAAAATACTGACAGCAAAATCTACATTGAAGTCACGCCCATTTGCATGACCTTAGCTTCTGGACAAGAATATAGTTATTTGTGAATTAAATTTAAAGCCCTTGAGCTAACATAGGTACTTGCCATACACTAAGTATTTACTTAACACATGAAGAAGGCACTTGGCTTTATTTCAAGCCTACCTCATTATTTATTGATGTCTGAATAACACTGCAAACTGGATTTCTAATGAACATACCAGGCCTGAAGTCATGGCCCCATTGACTACAGCAATGGACCTCATCTACAGCAATGCGAGCAAGACACCCTGCTTGATAAGCTTTCTCTAGCTTTGACATGAACATTTTGCTTTTTGCAATCTTCTCCGGGGTCACATAAATGAGCTTCAGTTGCGAATTTCTGTCTAGCATTTCCGTATGAACCCACTTCACATGTTCCTGTTCAAAACAAAAATTACAGGGGCTAACATACTAGGACAACACACTGAAGTTCCTTAGTGCTAAGATTCTTAAGACGTAATTAACAGTTCAAAAGGAGTAACTAACAGAGACTGATAAACTGTTACACAGTATTTACTGTAAGTCTATATATATTACACTACTGTAATTATATTACTGTATATATTAATATATTATTATATATTATTATATTACTGTAATTTACTGTAAGTCTTTGCAGAAGACCATTATATATAAAATGTTAATACTTGGAAAATCTGTCACAGAACTTTGATAAAGCAAACTATTGAATATTTGTCATGAGCAACCTGCTCTAGTGGAGGTGTCCCTGCCCATGGCAGGGGGGTTGGAACTCAATGATCTTTAAGGTCCCTTCCAACTCTAACCATTCTATGATTCTATGCGGTATCAGCATTTTCCCAATAAACACAATAAATGCATGGACCAAACAAGCCTGTGGTATAACAAGTGTAAAATAATTTCTTACACACAATTGTAATCTTTATTACTGAGTTTTGAGTGCACTCTACCTCAAAGTAGGCTCCAAGTTTGGCACATTGCATCAAGCCACTAACTTATCAAATCCAGTGCCACGTGCAAGTTAACGACCGTGGCCTCTTGCCAGTCAGGAATAGATATCGCACTGTAAGAAGCAACTGCCTAACGACAGACTGGGAAATAAGCTGCTTCTCGGTCTCTGGATCAAACAGCCTACCATCCTAAAGTAAGATAAATAATTATATGCACTGCTCAACATGTTACTAGGGGACAAAAATCACCTACTCCAATATTCTTTTAAGTCGAGAAACTGTGTAAAAATCTACAACACATGTCAGCCAAAGGTACTTCACATCCTCTAAATAGTCCCATGAAATCTATTTATTCCGTGAAAGGTGTTGGCTTACATACGTTTTTGTCATTAAATCAAGAATGCAAGATACTTATTCGCACTATCCGTATCACAGCACGTAGCTGGCAAGATACTGCTGACAGAATGGCATTAGCTGATAGAACTGCCATTCATTCAGTATTCATAAATAACAGACAGAGGCAATATGCTGGCACATACACCACAAAAGCCATGATGACTTGGCAGTTAAACATACCTTACTGCTCGAGGCATTTAATAAAGCTGCAGAAATACCAAGCTGTTCCAAAACCATGAGCTGATCTTCCATAAGTGATATCAAAGGACATATCACGAGCGTGAAACCTGTAACAATCAATCACTGTGCAAACTGAACAGTTCAGATGTCAGAAATATCTCCTCTAACACTTTTTATTAATGCATTGGCCTTGTTCTGAAGGAACTGCCAAACGTGAGCTTAAGCTTCATACACAGTATCAGATTTCCCTCCTAGATAGCTGATAAGCGTGTGCCAGGTCACACAGGGATACTTCTGACCAAATGCCTGTGACACGCACCTTCTCTTCGAATCTAGACCACAAACAACTGAGCTGTAACAAATGGAGTGTAAGAACTAGTACACAAAACAAAGAAAGCTGGATTCACATCTGTGTCGTGAGGTGCTAATTTACCACACAACTAAGCAACGCTAGGTATTGGTAAATTTGGTCTTTGTAAATAAGTAAACTTCCATGCAATTGAATAGATTATTTAAAAACAAAAAACAAAAACAAAAAACAAAAACAAAAAACAAAAACAAAACTTAGAAACTAGAACTGAACACGTTTAAAAAATTAATACACAAAGTCTCTCCTAAATAATCTGAAGCTAAAACCTTACAGTTGAACAGACAAAAAACAGATAGCCATACTTTAATAATTTACAGTCTGTATATTGAATTAAAAGGAAAAGAAAGGAAAAAAGAGTGAAAAACTTTTAAAAAGTTCTTTCACTGTTTAATAATATAACGTATTGAGAGGAACCTAGATAAATCTAAATCACATCTGAAGGGCACATTTATTTTGAAGTTGCTATTGCTCCTTCAGAGAAAATAAAGTAAGAGAGCAAAGCAAATATTTCTAGTAAATCTTTCTCTCATATCTTTGCTCTTTTTTTCCCCCATATTGTGATATTAGATACCAATACAATGTTCATTCTCCAAATAACTATAAAAGGGATAAAATAAATCCAACTGTTTATGGACCTTTTCTTCCCTTACATACCATCAGAACAAACCGCTGGTAACTGATAGCAAAGGCTCTTTCCACCACCTGTAGGCATGACAAGAAATATGTCCTTTCCTGCCATTGCAGCATTTACTGTTTCAAGTTGCAAGGACCTAAACTTCTGGAGTTTAAACTTGCTCTGCAGTGCACTTTTTATCTTCTCATACCATGGAAAATCTGTTAAAGGAAAAAAAACCAAACACGTTTCATAACCAAATTTGTTCAAATGTAAGAAGGGAGGGCAATTTACACATATAATAACTAAATCTGGAAGCAATACTGTTTTAGATCTGGGAAAGTGTTCAAAGATTCAAAAATGGCACACAAAAACCCACACACAACCCAAGTCTGTATAAACCAATTTCTAGGGTGGACCTTTGAAAACACTATGAAATTTAAACACAACCCACCTCCAGGCTTTCACTGAGGATGAAGATGCAGATGAAGAACTTCAAAGTGCTAATGATCAAGTTAACTGATCAGTCCAAAATTAAATGGAAATGAGAAACCCACCTTGAAAATAAATAAAACCAGACACTGAGCCCTACAGCAGTCTCACTGCTAAATTGCCCAAATGCTTCCCTCATACAAATGCAGTAATTACAAACAGGATAATGAAGGCTACCATTTTTTCCATATATTCCAGAGATAATAAGCATTAACAAAAAAAAAAAAAAAATAGGGGGGAGGGGGTTTAATCTTCCCCTATATATATATCTCTCTCTCTCTATAATCACCCCAACATGCTTATAATAGTTTTTCTTTTCTTCAATAAAGCGCTACAGACTGCATCATTTAGAGATAATACTGTAAAAACTGAAATTTCACGTGCATCAGGAAGCTTACTAATCAATTTCATATCATTAAAATTAAAATGCAGAAAAAATGTGGAACTCCAGGTTACACCACATGCAGGGCAAGAATTAACTCTGGGATTTGACGTGACATTGCTTCCTAATTGCTACAGAGAGCACAGCCAAGGTCCAACGCTCTCTGAAACCAAGAAAAACCTACCACTGACTTCAGTGAGCTTTATACTGGGACCAAATTTAGCTACTCCTCTTATTCAAGATGCACAGCATCTGATTGCAAAGATATTAGTTTTCAAAGCATAGGAGGAGAGAATTAGGCACAAAGCCACCCAAAACAGATTGATTTGTTCAATAGCATCAATTTGCTATTATAAAATACCAGTATTCTTACATATGCATAACACTTTTCTCAAACACAGACAAATATGGATTAGACTACAAAATTAACTTCATTTTTAAAAAATAAAAAAAAAGAATATATGCAATAAATACAGGCAGAAATTAGCAATGTATTTCGAAATTGCAAGTGAAGTAAAAGAGGAGGGGAAAAATTACAATAAAAAGATCTGAATTGAACTTGGCTAGGCATCACACAGTCAAGACCCACCAACTACCCAGGACTTCAGTTAATGTTTAACAGCAGCCCTAACACCACCATGGGCCAGTTGCCACTTGGACTAACTCTAGCATACTTAGGTATTCTACGTTACTTTTGGCAGTCAGCATCCATCTGATTTGCATTAATTTGGTAAGATAGTGAGGCTACATAACAGTTAATTTAGTAAGACAGTGAGGTAGACACAATCATGTCCTACAGAAACACAAAGACAGCAAGAAGTAACTTTGAGAGTGCAACATTGTTATCAAATCCTGAAAAGATCCAGAGTAATTTTTTTTAGAACATAAATAAACATGGAATATAAGTATTGCAATATACCCAGGTTTACTCTGGGATTCTTATAGCAAATCGAATCAAGTTGTGACTTTGCAACAAGAAAAGAATAAAAGTAGTTATAACAGTCCATTCTTGTGATAATTCTGCCCAGAACAACTCACATTAGTATTTAGGAATGTCCAGAGAGTTAAGTACAAAATTAAATAGGACAGTATCATTATCCAAACAAAACTCCATATGAACACATTTTTCCCCTACTGAATTATTTTACTCTTCTGTTAGAATATTTGATATTGACTCTGCAAACCTTTTTTGTTCCATGCCTCAGCTGATGTTTCAGTGTCTTTACTTCCACCTGCCTCCAAGTCTCCTGAGGACTGCTTTATCAGGTTCTTTACCCTCATCTTCTTTTCAAGGAGTTCCTGCTGTTTATCCACAAGCTCCTGAATCTGCATCTCCACTGCTTGCAGCTCATTTTCAATGGAAACCAGTACCTCCTCTAGCACTGAAGGGAAAAGCAAGGTGAAGGCAGAATAGAGACTACAGTAACATGCTAAACCCAGATTTAAATGATATTTTATTTAATTTGTTGATTGACAACAGTCAAAATTAAACACAACCCAAAAACAACCTAGAGAAACAGTCTGACAGACCCACTGATAAGATTACAACATCTAATATTGTGTATGCCATGTAAAAACACAGCAAGGCTTAACAACGTATTTCTTATATTAGTAGGTCATATGTGTATGCAGGTATAATGTAAATTGTAATCTCTGATGAGAGATATACAACACTAAGTTGCCTGTGTTGATTAATAGAGAAAAAAATATATCACAATTTAGTTTCTCGAAATCAGTGCCCCTCTGGAGAAACACTTGAAATTGTTTTCTCTTCTGCAGATGTAGTCAAGCAGTGAAAAGCATATTGCATCTGCCCTGATATTAAAGCTGCAAGTGTTAAAATGAAGATGAGTACTCCAGCCAATTCCAAGGTGAGCACAACATTAGAACATTTTTAATAGAAAGCATTTACATGTGAGAAGCAACATTAATCTTAGCAGATAAAGGTCTTCTGAAGATGAAAATAGGGACATGAGCAAAAAGCTACATTTCATGCACCCGGATCTCCCTCCTATGCAGGACCAGAGGATCTGCTGAACGTCAAGGTTTGAACACAGAGGACAAAAGCTTTTGCTAACACAAGCTATTCTACTGATCTGAAAAATCTGAAGCAAATACTCCCCAAAAGCTTGGGTTAAATAAGTGAATCTTGGGCAGGAATTTGCCTCTTTACATCCTAATATGCATCTGTGTGAATTACAGATTGTGTTGTAGAATCCGATCCCCAGGGTTTAAAAGAATAATTAACACATACCGCCACAGCATGCCAGGCCTGTATCGCTATTTCAGAGCCAGGTCAGAAAAGCATAAGAATAAATGTCTTCCTCAGCCTCACCCCACAAAAAGAGAGATTTTGGTCCAAGCACAGCAGATATGATAATCTGCTATGGAAGCAAAATTATGATATGGAAAGAGACATCCTCATTACAAATAGCACAAAATGGGGACATTTGTCTTCCTAAACGCCCACTGTTACTCAGCATGAAAGAGTTGAAACTATCTTAAAATATGAATCATATTTTCAAAATATTGAAAACCAAGTGACTTCCTTGACAAACATGCTTTTTAGTTTTTAGTCTAAGAAACAAAAAGTTATCCAGTTTGAACTTTTTCTTCAAATCTGAAGTATAACATAAGACCCCACAAGCTGAAGTATAATAATATAGATCCCACAAACTCTTTTCTGCATATATTAAATTCACATAAATAAGAATCAATAACATCAGGTGATTGTGTCTGTTAGCTAAAAGATAGCGAAATTAATATATTGAATACTAATTTTGGATTACCTGCAACAGCTGCCATCTTTGGAAATTTGAGAATGTTATCCTTCAGAGATCTTATTTAACCAAGTTACCATCCCTAAGAATAAAATAAATTTAAAAAACAAACAAACAAACAAATATTTCATTAGAAATCCTTCTACACTTAGAACAAATTTACTACAAGATGTTATCCGTTAGTATAGAAGGTGTTAATATAACAGTTTAAGTACTAGCTCATTTAATCTGCCTGTATAAATATGCCCAACTAGATGACAACACACTTTTTCCCTTGTGCAAAAGGGGCAGATAGTAACTCACAACCAATTCCTAAGGCTATAGGAATTCAGCAGTCTTCTAAATGAAAACAAGTGAATTTTGACCAACTCATAATTTTCTACAAGAAGCATGGTCCATTATAATAATAGTCCAGTCATTCACCTACCTTCAACCTATCTTTTTTTTCATCTCTGACTATTTTACAGAATTATATTGTGCCCCTTAGAAAAGTAGCCACCATAAAACCTAGAGGATCTTCTAGGAGGAAGTTGAAAGGTAGTTTGGTTCAGAGAAGAGGAACCATTTTTGGCTAGGTCATCAGTGAGATGAACTTAGAATTCTACTTACTGGCTAATTTTTTGAACAATATTCTTTCTTGTATTATATGCTAACAATACAAAACTCAAGAAACTTGATATTCTCTCACCCTTGTTGAATTCTGAACTATTTATTGTATACACGGGACTCAAATCTGAGGGAAGGTGACAGGGAACAAATTCAGCAGACTCTCACTGTATGCTGCTCCTAACATAAATATTTCACTGCGTCCCTATAAATGGGGGGAAAATACATGCAAAAAAGAATGTGTGAATAAAACACTGTTTTTTTCCAGAAGAGGTTATAATTAAAAAATAACCTAAAGACCCACACTTCAGAAAGAAGTTGATTACTGCATAAGATAATTCAGTAGCATCCAGGTTACCCGCATAATTTGAGTTACTCAGTTCTGCCTTTATACCACCTGCCACTTGCACAAACATATTTGGAAATATTAGTCTCCCTAAAGTACATAGCAACGAGGGGTATCCGCTATCCGCAACAAGGGGTCTGCTATGGCAGACACACTGTAAATGCAATATGCTACTTCTACCCCCCCATAAATACAATCCTCACAAATATCATGAGGCTGACAGTTCAGGAAACATAAGCCATTTTCTTATGCAAGGAGTGCGAAGACAATGAAAATTGCCCATGAAAGTTTCCCTATATGCTGCTGAAGCTCCACAAGTCTTTAATTTAGCTCCCGTTTCTAAAAGAAGTAGCTCAGTATACCTTACAATTGATTCTATACCACCACTGCCAAAAAAGACCCCCAATTACCATTTGATTCCTCAAAAATGAAGCTCCTAAGAAACTGAGTAATGATGAACTCCTATCTTATAAGCCACAGTGGACAAAAGGCAAGCAGAAGCATCCTGCCCATTAGGTCACTTTTACCCCACGGTAAAAACAGCTAAATTCCTGCGAATCCATCACATTACAGCCTTTTCTAAATAGCCCACTAGCAGGGAAAAAGAGGCCTCCAAAGCAGATACCTGTCTGTTCTAGGCATGGCCAGCGTGTAAGTGCCACTTGTCACCCTGCAGAGATTTAAATCAGCATCCCAGGACGGTAAGCTTTCTTACCCCGCCGTCTACCCAGCCTCTGAACCAAAGCTCTTCAGCCCCGACTCCAAGAAGTGAACGATGCTGACAGAGTGTTATCAAAGGAAGAACCCTTAAAGCTAGGGAACGAAACCAACAACAATTGCACAAGCCCGTCTGCCATCTTAGCAGCAGTTTAACCCTGTTAAAAAAAATCCCCCATCCAACAATAAATCCCTGAGGAGCCGCCTTAAAAAAAAACCAAAGTCATTAAGAGAGGGGGTGGGGGGGGAGGAAAGCCAAACGGACAGTAGGGAGATATATTTACGCCGGCCATTTCAGCACCCGTCACCTGCGAGCCGAACACCACCCGCGGGCAGGGCCGCCACCTGCGTCCCGGCACGCGGAGCGGGGACGGCCGAAGGCTGCTGGGCCCACAGGGGTGGCGGAGGAGGAGGCGGACATTGACCCCCTGCCCCCGCCGCGCACTCATGGCCACCTCCCTCAGAATTACCGCCCTTGTCACGCGCCGCCCCAACGGTCAGTGCCGAGGCGCGCGCGCGCCCCCGCCCCGCCTCCCCGCTACCGCGCGCCGGCCCCGCCGCTACTCCCCGCTCCCACCTGGACAGCCGGACCTCGGGCCCCGCCCCTTCCGCCTTTTTCCACTGCCGGCTTCCCTCAGCCAATCGCCAAGAGAGGAGGGAGCGGGAGGGTGAGCACGCGCGCCCCCTTCTCCCCCAATCCGCAGCGGCACCCCGCGAGGCTCCCGCCCGCTGTCATGGAAGCAGCGAGGCGGGGCAGCGAGACGGGAAGGGGCGCGAACAACGCAGCTGCTGATTGGCGCCGGCCCCTCCAATCGGCGGCCCCCTCTCACCCGGCGGCGAAGCGAAGGGGACTGCGTGTTTCCGGAAGACGTGGCTGTTGCTGCCGCTGATTCTCCTCAGACCCCCGCGCTCGCCGCCACCGCCACCATGATCTCCCTCTCGGACAGCCAGAGTAAGGGCCGCCGGCAGCTCCGCGGTGGGAGGGGCCCGTGGGGGTGGGCGCCGCCGAATTGCGGAGCGGGGAGGCGGGGGCTGGGAGGGGGGACGGGACGCTCTGGTAGCAGTCGACCGGGGCGGCCCTGGCCCGGCCCGCCGCTCCCGGACCCTCGCCCTTTGTTCGCGCTCCCGCGGCGCGTCGGTTGATGCGGTCGGGGCCCAGGGTCCCGGTCCGGGCCGCTGCGGAGAGCTCGTCTCCTTCCTCAGCCCGGGCTCTCCGCCTGAGGAGCTCTCGGGGTCTGGTTTGTGCAGGCGAGACAGGGCTGGCGGCACGGCCGTGTCCCACCCCACGGCGGGCACCGGCTGGCAACCAGCCGCGGGTGGGAGCGGGAGGACGCAGGCGGAGCTCAGCTGGCAGTGGCCGCTTGGTTGGGGCTGTTCGACCCGCGCTGGGCCTGGCCTGGCCTGGCCTCGGGTCTGGCGGCGGAACCGCGAGCTGCCGGGGGAAACGGAGAGTGGGGCGGGATGCTGGGCTACAGAGGGCCGGGCGCTCGGCAGGGGTGGGTCACCCCCCTCCTCGGAGGGCACCGCCACCAGCGCCGCCGCCGCCGTTTGAGTGGGGCTGTGAGGCCTTTGGTGTTGGCGGGGGTGGTGAGAATGAATGAAAGCTGAACGGTGAACAAAAGTAGCAATGAGCTGAAGTCTTCTCGTGTGCCTCCCTGTGGACATCGGTGGTTTGGAATCGCTCAGTGATATGTCAGTGGCCTTACTGCCTTTCTCTTAACTGGCTGTTATCACGGGGAAGACTTGCAGGTGACACTTTTAAGGTGAGGACCGGAAACTCAGTCTGAAGTGGGAAAAAAAGGTACTCGTATGCGACTGTAGTTTTGCTCTCACTGAAGAGAAATACTTGGAAATAGAGATGTTGAAAGGGAAAATACAAAGAAATCAAATGAAAGGGGTTTGTAAGTGTTTAAACCACAAAGTAAAGGATAATGTTAGGTCTTTGATTTAAATTAATGTTTCACACGTGACACATTGCTGGCATGGTTGCCATGAAAGGAAATAAGCCTGCTTGATAGGCACCATTGTGTCAGTTATGAAGGAGGCTAAGTGTGAAAGATGTAGAAAAGAAAGTTTAAAGAATTAAGTTTAACTGGAGAGCAGGATACTGGAAATGGAGGTATTGGAGAGCCCATCAAGGCCAAGGATGAAGACTGGCAGAAAAGCAGGTTAGCAGCATTCAAGGTCAATGACTTCTTGAGAAATTCAAGTGCCGTGCTCTGTTACTGGGATGGGTACTAACCCTTGGGGTTAATATTTAGGTTTCCGATTGATTAAATGCTTGTGGGCTTTGCTTTTGCTTGTTCTCCTGTCTTCCTCTCCAGACTATTCACTGGGGAAAAAGAAAAATCTGTTCAGAAAGATGGTATCTATTCACTGTTTTTCCTTTTCTTAGTTCCTCATTTGGGACCTTCAGTTAACTCCACTGCTGACTCTGTTGGTTTTAACCATCAGAGCCAGGAGTAGTAAGTAAAATACTATGGAGTTCAGTGTTTTTCAGTTTTCTCACTGTTTTTTCTGAAATTCTGAAGGTATTTCATCAGATATTTTTAAACTCATTGCTATTTGGAAAATATGGGGTTTTCCATAGAGTCACTGGTAGAATAGTGTGATAAATACCTGGAGAGAACCACTGCATTAGTTGATGTTTGGACAGTTAAATTTGCAGCTGTAGTCTGGAACATTTCTTAAATGATTCCTTGAGTGATGTTATAAATCACCAGTAATTGCAAAAGAATGCACTTAGTTTTTCCCGAATTAATTTTTCAATACTAAAATTACTGCTAGCAAAATAATAATTAAAAATTGAAATTTTTCATAACCTGTAAACTGCATTAATTTTTGTCTTCTGAGAGTCTATAGACCACAATTCCATTATTATTTTGTACATAAAAGATAGAGGATGTGCATCGTCTTCCCTAACTTTCACAACCAGTATATCTTAATTTTGAGTCTTAATATTTACTAAGCCAATTTGATTCAGTCCTGCAGTACTCTTGCACAGCTTATGGGATTTCTGCAGAAACATGGAGAAAGCATTGCTTCTTCCTCTCAGTAAATCATAATAATTTTTACATTTACTCTGGGTTTTTTAACATGGCTAGTATGTGTTTTTGCATTTCTAGGCATTGAAATGTTGTATTTGAGTAATATGGGAAGGCTCTTCTGGCACAGGAGGAAATGTGTAAAGATAGTTTGCATCCTCTATAAAAATTCCTAGTTCATTGTTGCAAAGGTTATGTACAAAATGTCAGTGCTTTTTTTTTTTTCTCCCTCTAAGAATGCTAGTCAAATGTATTTCCGAATTCTGATATGAATCAAGTCAGTAGTATCTTCTGCTGAAATATTGGCAACGGAGAATAATAGTCTTGGACTACTCATCTTCTTTCAGCAGTAATTTGGGGATAATGAGAATAGTCTTCCTTTTCTATTTTCTTCTCCATCCACTAACCAGAGGATATGGTTGACTTACTTCAGTGAATCTGAATCTGTTGTAGGAGGAGGTGATTACAAACATGTTTGAAGTGAATACAGAAGTGTCAGAGTAGTAATTGCGGCAGCTGTTGGGAGTTGGCCTCTGCCTTCTTGCAAAATCCCTACTTTGCGTTGTGTCTGTGGGAGGAATGAATACTGGCTTCCTGTGATTGCATATTTATATTATTGGCAGCTGGTAATTCCTTTGGAGTCCTGCCTCCAAGTGTTTTCCTTCCAGAATACAGATTGTTTCTGGTCTTCTAAAGTAAAGAGTACTGGAGAAAAGGGCAGATTGCAATTGTTATATTGCCTTCAGTCAGCAGATTCATTGAAAGTGCAGCTTCCAATTCCATTTTTTGTTGTAAACAAGTATTGAGAGTGTCTGCAGTAAATCAATTGTAGCAGGTTACTTAGTAGTTTTAATTCTGGGTGGTTAAAATGCTCACAGCAAAAGTTTAAAGTGGCAGGTGATACTGTAGAACTACAGATTTAACACCATGTGGTCTGCAACCTCGCTGAAAGATGAGCCTTTGCAGAAGTTAGGGAAGTGGAATGTTGCAGTAACAAATCTCTTTACTCTGAGCTGTTTTGAACTGTTTTTGCAATGACTAAATGGAAGTTCTGGAATGGGCAGAGTGATGCTCCTTTACTCCTGAGCTCTTCAAGTAATAGTAAATGATCAAGTAGATCTGGGTAACAGTAGCAGTGAAGGCTATTATAGTGTGGGTGGGCGTTCGGGCTAGACTATACAAAACTACTGAGAAAACATATATATGTATATATATAATCTCCTGTATATATATCACTCTCTCCGAAATATATGTATCCAGATGTGGACACAAACTGAGCTGCCAGCCTGTCTATAGTATTATGGCTAGTTTTGATAGCTGTTTTTATGTATCCTGTAGGTTTCTAAATTCTCTGGGCACAGGATTAGGAATAATGTAAGGGTGAGTGCATGGATGAATGCAAAGATTTTTTGCAGCTGTGTTGCTGCTGTTTCTGTTATTTCTCTCCTATTGCAGTCTGTGTCAAAGGAAGGCCTTAGATGTTTAATTTTAAAAGTAGGATGTATTTCTAAGTATGGTCTGCAAGATACCTCAGAAGCTGTTTTCAAGTGGTAGCTGTAATCATAGCTTGGCATTTCTAGCCCAGTTTCTCAGACAAGACTTCCATCCTACTCTTGCCTTCCTAGTATTTCTTGAGCAACCTTTACAGACTGGCAGAATGCAAAGATACTGGCATCTGACTGGAGAGCCAAGGTAGTGTTTAATAGCACGTGTGTAACTTGGAAAGAGCCTATAGCACTGATCTGAGCTGTGTTCAGTCCAGAAGTCAGGGGAAGTGGGACCACTATGCAAGATAATGGGAGGTGGAATGTGAGGTCTCAGGAGGATGGAAAGGACATGGGTACTTGTGTTACTGCAGTAAAGATAATGGATAAGAGTTGCAAATGGAAAACAAAGTTTCATTATCTGTTCACAAAACAATACTTTTCTCCATACCAGCAGCAAATTAAAAGGGTTGTCTTTGCTGTATGTATATATGCATGCACGCTTTTCTGTTGCATTCAGTTTTGGTCTATAGATCCAAATATGTACTTTTTTGCTAAGCAGCTTCCAGAGATCTCTCTGTTATTAAAGTAATTGGTGTCTACAAGGCTTACTATATTTGTACACTCAGGAAAGTTTTTAGGTGGTCATAGAATCATCTAGGTTGGAAGAGACCCTTGGGATCATCGAGTCCAACCATCTACCCTACTCTACAAAGTTCTCCCCTACACCATATCCCCCAACACCACATCTAAACGGCTCTTAAACAAATCCAGGGATGGCGACTCAACCCCCTCCCTGGGCAGCCTGTTCCAATGCCCGACCACTCTTTCTGTGAAAAATTCTTTCCTAATGTTCAGTCTAAACCTACCCTGCTGGAGCTTGAAGCCATTCCCTCTCGTTCTGTCATTAATTACCTGTGCGAAGAGACCAGCACCAACCTCCCTACAGTGTCCTTTCAAGTAGTTGTAGAGAGTGATGAAGTCTCCCCTCAGCCTCCTCTTCCTCATACTAAACAGTCCCAGCTCCTTCAACCGCTCTTCATAGGATTTGTTTTCCAGGCCCTTCCCCAGCTTTGTTGCCCTCCTCTGCACTCGCTCCAGCACCTCGATATCTCTCCTGTAGTGAGGTGCCCAAAACTGGTCATAATACTCCAGGTGTGGCCTCACCAGTGCTGAGTACAGGGGCACAATCGCCTCCCTACTTCTGCTGGTCATGCTGTTTCTAATACAAGCCAGGATGCCGTTGGCTTTCTTGGCCACCTGGGCACACTGCCGGCTCATGTTCAGCCGCTTGTCAATTAGAACCCCCAGGTCTCTTTCTTCCAGGCAGCTTTCCAGCCACATTTCCCCAAGCCTGTAGCGCTGCTTGGGGTTGTTGTGGCCCAAGTGCAGAACCTGGCGCTTGCCCTTGTTGAAACTCATACCATTGATGTTGGCCCAATGATCCAATCTATCTAAGTCTCTCTGTAGAGCTTCCCTATCCTCCTGGGAATCAACACTCCTGCTTAACTTGGTGTCATCTGCGAACTTGCTGATGATACACCCTATGTCCTTGTCGAGATCATCAATAAAGACGTTAAACAGAAATGGTCCTAACACTGAGCCCTGAGGCACACCACTTGTGACCGGCCGCCAGCTGGATTTAAATCCATTGAGCACCACTCTTTGGGACCTTCCAGTCAGCCATTGCTTGATGGCAATGTCATAAAATAGGCCGAGTTTTTCTATAAGTTTAAAATGTCTGTAGATTGGACATTTTAAGTTTTTCACAATTTTTATGCACAAGTTTTTCCTTGTACCATGTTTTGTTACATGCCTAAATTTGTTTCTTTTCCAGAGATTGGAATGGGACTAACAGGCTTTGGAGTGTTTTTCCTTTTCTTTGGAATGATACTCTTCTTTGACAAAGCTCTTTTGGCTATTGGAAATGTAAGTGCCTGCTGTTTAGTCTTAGATTCTGCACCACTTAGAATTATGTATATGATATATCAAAAATAAGCTAAATATAGAACAATGTTATCAGTATAAAGGAAGAGTTCTGCTCAGTGATACGAGTGAATCATTTTTCCTGATTAAAGTTAGAGCAGCTCACATCAATCTAAAGATCGTACCTCCAGGTCAGGTCTGCGGTATGTTGGTCAGGCAAGAAGCAGCTTGTTCTGTAGTTGTTATGCTGCTGAAAGTAAGATTTTTAGATTGGCTGTGATTACTAATGCTTGCTTTTTTGTCACCTTGTAAGATAACTGTCAGATTTTAATATCTATTTGGATAAGAATAGAGAAGTGTTTTGTACATGCTAGCAAATGTGCGCTGCTGTGCTTTATGAAGGAAGAAAGAAGTATGAATTACTGATAGTCTGGGTTTAGAAGAGGCAATAACCCTACACAGTAGAGAGATTTAATATCTTCAGTTTTTACCAAATCAACGTTTTCACTTAAAGCAGGATAGAAAATAAAACCTAGTTCTGGTACACAAAATTCCCAATCTAAAGTAAATATAAAATGACAAGGTGTTTTCTGAATGTGATAATATCTGTGCTACTGCTTTTCTCAGCTTTGCCAGCCAAGAGCACAGCCTGGTTGAGGTTCATATCCTGTTTTCCTGATGCCTTGAGGTCTGTGGTCAAAACTGATCAGTTTGATTCTGTGGCAGCAGAGTCAAATACTGAGATTCACAGAAGAAAAATTTTAAAACATATATTTGAATTTGAGTGTGTTAGTTGAAGCATTGTTCTGAACCATCAATGAAGTGTATAGTGGAAGAGTAAAAAATAAAATAATGCTTATTTTTTTCTTCTTGTAATGTAAGGTGGAAATACGAGATCCTGTTTAGGGAAAATGATGAAAACATAGGTAGGAAGAGACAATGACAGGCTATGTGGTAACCAAAGATAATGCAAGAAAAGGTACTGTATCCTTATAAGAAGTTAAAAAAAAAAAAGTGATATCAGAAAGGGAAAAATATGCTAAGGAAGTGGTTTATTAAATAACATACAAAATTTAAATTCCATCTATAATCTTGAGTAAAATCTGAGATACTATTCCCTTTTCAGCAAAAATGTTGCCCAGATGTATGCTTACAAGCTGAAATAATTACAAGTCAGTCCTGTTGCTAAAGGACACTAAAAGTAGTTGTAACTAGTTGGGACTAGTGTGATAATGTTGAGTCTGTACTGGAACTAGTAAACAGTAGAAAGACTATACACATTAAAAAAAAAAAACAAAACTAAACAAACACAAAACCAAGAAAAATAAAAACCCACAATAAAAACAAATGAGTGAGATAATGCTCTTCAGCTATCTTCCTCTTTTGACTTCATACTGTTCAGTAGATCAGTACAAGCTGTTGAAGATATCCATGGTACAAAATGGAGGTGCTTTTGTAACGTGTCTGTTCTCAGTTTTTAGGAACTTTTGCTGTCAGTGGTACTGAGCTTTAGTGCTGCTTGTGAGTAATGATTGTACTTATGTTACAGGACAGATATAGGTCATTAGGTCCTTGACCAATGATTGGTCATGACCAATCATTAGGTCTTTTGACATGATTGTGTTTGTCAGAGACTACAAAGGTAGACTCTTTACTTTTTAAGCAGGTGTGAGAAGAGTTTTGAATGCTAGCTACAAATGCTTTAAAATGGACTTTACAGAAGAAAATCACTAGTAAATTACTTCTCACCATCTATCTTTTGGTATTACAAGAAGTTATGCAAGAAATGCAGTCTAATTTTGTAGAATATATATTGTAGAATATATATATGTTTACATCCTAAACTTAAGAATATAATTAGCTATTTTCTTTATTTGGTTGGTTTTTGTCTTTTCTAGGTTTTATTCGTGGCTGGCCTGTCTTTTGTTATCGGTTTAGAAAGAACATTTAGATTCTTCTTTCAAAAACACAAAATGAAAGCAACAGGCTTTTTCCTGGGTGGTGTGCTCATAGTTCTCATTGGTTGGCCTTTAATAGGAATGATCCTTGAAATTTATGGGTTCTTCCTACTATTCAGGTAAGACTTGTTTCAAAATACCTTTCTGTATTGATGTATCTAGGAATAAGTGTATTTCTTCAGTGTTCCTGTGTTACAGCTGGCAAAGCAGCATCCCTTAAATGTTTGCTTTCGATCAATTTTTTATAAAGTTGTTGATTTACATTTGCAAGAGGTGGAAAGTTGATAAGTAGATCTCCAAGATTTAAATCTGCTAATGTTTGAGGCATATACCAAACCGACTTTGGTAATGTTGTTTATATCTAAGCAAAGATTTGTAAAGCTTCAAAGCAGCTGGGACCCCAAATTGTTAGCAGGGCAAAGTTTAAGTATTTCCCCATAAAAAAGGCAACTTAGATACTTAGTATTTTTTTTGGTGGAGAGTTTGTTCTTCAAGAAATGAGTCAAAATACTTTGTTACAAACATCCTACGTTTGTAACCTTATTTCATTACTATGGTAGCCCAGTGAAAAGGTGTTTTCTGTCCTGTTTCAGTTACGCTTGTACCCAGCAGCATGAGAGCTGCTGGTTTTGGTTAGCGTTATCTGGACTGAGTTAAGGAAACATGAAAACTCATTATATGTATCAAGACTGTTGTTGAAAAACTATAGCTTTCACAATGTATCATTTGACTTCTCCATAAATGCATGGTAATGGTGAAAGAATTTGACTTGTTGCAACCTGTATATCTATATTTTATCTTTATTTCCATGGTTGAAGTTTGGTATTTCAGTATAGAACAAAGTACAACATATGCTAATAAGTAAGAAGGGAGGCTTTTAGTTGTTCTTGGACTTTTGTTTCTTTTTGTTTCTTTTCTTTCTGTGTTTCCTAATGATTCCAGTCATGTGGATTACTGGGACTTTTATATGGAGAACCTTTATATTTATCAAAAGCAACTTAGCAGTTCTAGTAACTTTACTTCAACTCAGACTAAGATAATACAAGTATAAACACTGTTAGACTTTCTTATTTTTCAGTCTCTTGATTTTTAGACCACTAAACCAGTTCTAGTAAGTGTTCAGATCCCTCTAGAACCTTTACTCCTAGGTTATTGTCTTGCGTGCCTAGGCTATTTTAACACAGTCACCTTTTGTATGCCCTGTAGTAGTAACTGCAGAGCGCTGCTTCTCCACAAAGCAGCAGTTAGGTACTGATGACCAAGTAACACTTAAACAAAGGACAGGATTGCAAAGATTATTATTTTTTTGAAGATGCATCTGACTAAATAGAGAGACAGACAATTATTATTCTACTTTGTTTTAAATCTAGAATGTCTTTCCTTTCTTGTTTTTAATGTTTCCCATCAGAGGCTTAGCTTTTGCCATGGTTTCACATGCCCAGATTACATGCAGTGGAGAAGGCTATTCTGGGATAGTATCTCCTGTTGTACTCTAATCTGCTTTTGAAACCTTGTTTACATTAGAGGCATCCAGAGTTATGGCTACCAATATTATCCTGCTATACTGACTTCCTTATTCTTGGCTACACCAACTGTTTTAATCTAAGTGGTTTGTGTGTCCTCCATCACAACTTACTGGGCCACTGAAATTGTCTGGTCTTCGGGGGGAGGGGGGGAGTGGAGGGAGAAAAAGAGAAGAAAATCTGTAGGAAAAAACTTGCTGGTATTATTATCCAGCAAATAGTTTTTACCAGCGTAGTGAAGAGGAGGATGACTTGTGAAACTTCACTGTTTCACTGTGGCTGAGGTTTCATTACACATTAATCCTTATTCTACACAGGGAATGTATAGCTCAACAAGGGATAACTCAGATTGCCACCACCAGCTGAATTACTGCAGGTGACTGCAAACAGCACAGATACTGCCATAGAAAATTTCTTTTCCTGCTGCAGAGATGAAGTGGAGAGTGTGGGGGGCTGCACTGTAGCAGCTATGCCAGGCAACATCCCCGGCTCATGATTCAAATCTCTGACTTTACATAAACTTGTGAAATAAGTGAATACATAACTATGTTATGCTTAATTTTCTTTAGTTAATGTAGACTACCATATATGGCTTCAAAGGGGATTACTCAGAATTAACTTCAGTTGTTTTTACACTGAGTATTACAAGACTGTATTTCCTATAATGTAATAAGAAATCATCTCAAAATATGTATGGTAGTTTTGAGAAATCTGTTGGGAGCATCAGTTCTGTTGACTAAGTTGGGTATTTTTTCTTTAGTTATTTTTTGAAGAGCTGACTGAAAGTTGCCAGCTATGAAGAAAATTAAGTTCATTTAAAAAATAGGGGTTCCTTTCCTGGTTTTCTCTCTTCTCTGCTGAGTGTATGTTGATGTATTTGGTGAAATTAATGTGATGCTAACAAGCTACAAGATTTTATGTAAACTTGGTTTTAAAAATACCTGCTATTTCTTTGTTTTATAGCACCATGAGAATAGTTTATTTATAAAAACTAATACAGTCTTCTGATATTCTTACCTAAAGGGGGTTCTTTCCTGTGGTGGTTGGCTTTATTAGAAGAGTTCCAGTTCTCGGATATCTCTTGAATTTACCTGGTATAAGCTCGGTAAGTGTTTGGTACTTCATGCAAAATTTGAAGCTTGTACTGTTTTTTATTCCATTGTTATAGCCATAGTAGAAATGCATCAGAAATAAAGCAAATGTAGGTTTAGAGCAGTGACTTTGAGTGTATTCCTGTATAGTTCTTGCACCATACAGATCACCTTCAATCCCAGTGAGGGACTTCTAGATGTCAAAGGACACCTTTGCAGAAGCTGCTTCCGCTTACATGTTGTGAAGTGGAAAGAGCCCTGGATCGTGACTTGAAAATCCTGCTTCACTCCTGGCCCTAGGTGACCGGACAGATGAATCATGCCACTGTTCAGTGCTTCTTCTCCGGTCTGTACAACGAGAAGGACACTGTTCTTTGTGTTGTACTAGGATATGTTTATGAAAAGTGGCCTGTAAAAGCAAATGGTTTTAGTTCAATGTTAAGTTGAAGCTTGTATGGTGAATCCAGAAACTCTCATGATGCGTAGTCATTCATCAGATATATTTATTAAGGTCCACTGCACCAGGCTCCGTCTTGCTATTTACTGAGATTTGTATTTTTTTAAATGCAGTTTTCCATTTTCTTGACCAAGTAGCCAGAGATTTGAAGACAATTAACAGGTGCCAGAAAGATGGTAATCTAGGGTGTTTCAGTTAACTACTTTTACTGTGCTAATTTCTGTATGTATTTTAACACAAGCGTTGTCAACCCTAGTTTTGAAAGTAACGGTTTTAATAGCTACTACTAAAAAATAAATAGGGGCTATAATTTAGATGTATACAGGCTGTTTTTTTTTTTTAAAAATTAGTGTTCAAGATCATCTGTTCCAATCTTACAGCTAGGCCAAGTTCTGGCTTATAATTCATGATCAATTGAATGTTTAATTTTTCAATTGATCTTACTTAGTCATATTTAATTTGATCATAATGGGGTTAAATCTTGTTTTAAAAAGATAATTGTTAATGTTTTATTCAAAGCCTACGTAGGCTCAGAAGAGAATCCACAGTGATGGTCAGTTGAAATATCTTACTTGGTCTACTAATGCATGTGTGGCTGATACTGTATCGTTTTGTTTTAATCATTAAGCTAGCAGTGTTATCTGCATTCTTCTATTTCCTTTTTCATTCTGTTGCATCTTCATGTTGCACTGTTAATGTCTATATGAGAAAAACATGTCATGCAGAAACACAATTGCAATGTAAGATTTCTAATTTTCACAAACTGAAATCATGAGACCTTGGTGAGTACTATTTTTCTCTCATTTTCAGTTGCATACTAACTGTGCAAGTAGCAAGTAATATTTGAGAGTAACTTCACTGTGTATAAATGTCATGCAGTTAAAAACCTTTTTGTCTCCTTTTTTTACAGCTTGTAGATAAAGTTGGAGAAAGCAACAACATGGTATAATGACAAGAGAGCAGAAGACTGATTCTAAACTTACTGTATTATTTATAAAATCCTTTTGAAGAATACTCAGCACAAAGATTAATTTGTGTACAAAGGAAAATCTTGTTACATTCTTTACATAACAGTTTAATTTAAAATGTAGAGTCAACAATATACATTAGACAAGAAGCTCAGCAAGTATGCTTCTAGGAAAGTAACTCCAGAGTTCAGGAAGTAAACTGAAGAGGTGAAAGTCATGGAATAACCCATGTTACAACTGTTCAAGACTATTTTTTGTTGTTTTTGGAAAACATGCTAAAGGCAATGAACCCTTGTGGAATTAACGGTGCCTGTACTTTACCTCCTTATTTTGAAGGTGCAGTAGAGCAAACAGGCCTTCGTTTTTAAGGGTGACCCAAACTTATCCAACCCTCTGCTTGCTATCCTCAGAGTGAGAAAAAAACAGACAACCAAACAGAAAATTTCTTGTGTAACAAGAGATGCGTCTTTGCATGAAGGTTAAGATGACTATTCATCTTCAAGTGTATTATGACAAAAAAAAAAGGAAACCCTACACGGTTCTGTTGTAAACATTTTTGTAAATATGTGGCTGAAATAAAACATTGTTATCTTAATGTTTCAAAGCCAAATGTAAGTTGATTGTATTTGCCTTCCATTTCGGAATATGCAAAAGGTCAATCTTTAATAACTTCAGTCTTAAATTTTGGTTCTGAACAGGTAGAGCTCAACAGGGAACTCTGGAAAATGACTCGCAGTCCTTCCAGTTTGTTCTCCTTGAGTGATGTTACACATGCATCCAGATGAGACTGTAGCCCCTTGTTGCTAACATGAAGACTTTGTGAAATACGCTTGGTTCACAAAAAAAAAAATAAAATGCATTTGGTTAAGGTGCTGACATGAACCCTGTGAAATGTATCTTATCAAAATTTGAACCTTTGTTTTTAAATAGTTTGAAGCTAAGGATTCTTTGTTTACTCTGGAACTACAAATTGACTTTTATTTTTTACAGTAATAAAATGAAAATTTAAAGTTGTGTGTATGTGAGTCTCTGGGGAGAACACGGAGCTAATGGGGCTAACTAAAGACCAGGTGCCAATCTCCATAAATTTTGTATCTTGTTGCTTGGGTTATCTTCAAATAACTTAAAACTTCTGTCAGTTACAGCAACACCTTTGTTACAGAGATTCTTAGCTAACCTGGAATGAATATCCCCTACTAATGCAAGGGTCCCATTTCTCCTTCTGTTGGAATGTTAAACATTGTGCACTTTCAGTAGATTTAGTTACATGGTGTCCTCACCTAACAAAACATGATCATTGAGGAAATTGTATTTGTGCAGATTTTGGGGGTTTCTGTTGCATTTAACTTTCCTTTCCCTTAACTGTAACCCTAAAAAAATTACCAAAAATGCAATGGTAGTATTTCAAGTAGCTATGTAGTCTTAAATGTCTAATGGATGTTTTTTTGGTGTTTTTTTCTTTATTATGCAGTTAAAATTGGTATTTTCCAAAATAACTTTTAAGAAGAATCCTCATATACCAACCCATTTGGAAATTGCCATGAAGTTTAAGACATGTTTTATTTTCATTACAACTGTATAAATAGCCACAATCTACTATTCCCAATGTTTAATCAACGACGTTGTTCCTTCTCAAACAAACACACAATGATTCAGTAAAAAAATGCCATTATATTTACAACGAATAGCATCTGTTTATTTTACAAATTACAAAAAAGATGCCTATATTTACCTGATGGTATGTGTGTTATAATTTACAGACAGGAGTAAATATGACTTGTGGCTTCTACCTCAAGAGATAAACCAATTTTAACTGTTCCGGTAGATCTGTTGTGTGTTTAAAACGACTTAGACAATAACACTACAGCGGTTTAGCAGCCTAATCTGTACTGTGGGAATCAAGTACTGTCTAAAGCAGATGGTGTTCGTGACTTACATTAGAAGTCAGCTACCTGGAGATTTTTGTTCTTGACTTTTGAGAAGTAACGTGATGGGAAAGGTGGACTGCACCACACGACTATGGAGCTCTGACTGAAAGCACATTGCTCGGTAAGCTCAAGTACCTTCATCAACAAGAAAGCTGATGATACCTTTCAGAGGTAATGAATGTGTTGCTGTATATGATCTTTTAGCCCTCCGAAATGCCGGGATGTAGGCAGTTCATCTTGCTTCTATTTAATTCGTTGTTTTAAATCAAAAGTCAGTTTGTCACGTGAACTGTTGTGAAAAGCATCTGAGGGAACAAAATTGTATGTTGAATTTAGCGCAGTCTTTATCCCTCAAGGTAATGTTGTCTTTGAGACAGTTTTGCCAGGATAAATGTGGGTGGCAGCAAAGGTCAATATGACTTAGCCTTAAAGTGTTTCTATTGCTGTAAAAATATCTCTTAACAGAAACATGCTTGGAACATTTCCCCTTTTAAATGTAATTTATAATTGCTGCTTTAAAAATCGCAAGGGTGGATCTTATTCTGAGCAAAAGAATACTGTAAATATCCTTCTCATACCTTGAATAAATGGGTACCTTTTTCTATAATTTGTCATTGTGTCTCTTTACGTGCACATATTAAGAAAATGTTTTGGGAACTTTTCCTTTCCAAAGGTTAGGGAGTGCATGCTGTTACTGCTTGGCTATCTCACACTGTTCTGACTTTCATAGCTTTAGTGTCTTTGATGAATCTTAAATGGAAAGGTTTCCTCATTTTCTTACAATAAACCTTTTACATAAACATCCCCCTAGTTATTCAGGTTCCAGTTTCAAATGCATCACAACAAAATGTGGAAATTAATTATGGGGGAAGTAGTTTCTTGGTTAAACCACCTCCTTTCCTATCTGAGGAAAAAACTGTGAAACTTCAGGAGAAAAAGGGCACGTGTCTGGAACTCAGAGCAGGTTCTAGTCCCTGTGCTTTCAGTTTAGTTCAAGGATATGAGCACGAGTTCCCTATAGCCTAGAGACTGGCCTGATAAGCAGGTTTACTGTTCTGTAGGGCTCCAAGCTTACAACACGCTGTTCAGGATTTTCACAGATGGAGTTGAATAGCGAAGCAGGGGTTTTATTTGACTGTTGAGTTGTCATGTGTTGGTGCCATGTGCTAGTTGATGCCCTAAAAACTTAACTTTGAATAAAGTTCCAGCCTCTCAACTTTTACCAAAGTTGGTTCTGTCCTAAGAATTCCAAATAATTGGCACTTCCTAATTTAAAAGGAAAAAATCACAGCTACATCTAGTTATAACTGTGAGAGGTATCATGTTAATCTGCATGTAGCTCCTGGCCAGGTACTTTCAGTGAACAGTTGCCATTTATTTACCAGGAATACTTTGACTTTGTTATCGCTCACAACATGGTACTGCTGTAGCTTAGAGTCTGTGTCCAAAACATTGTAAAGGAGGCTATCTTGTCTCTGCAGTAGACGTCAAAGGTGAGATTTTATTGGATTACTTAAAATTGTTTCCTCACCAGAAGGTACGGACTCATCTAGTTGTTGCCTTTCTGCTTTGCTTGATTATCAGGCTGGAAAGTAGAGTCCATGTCCCTAAGCCAAATGTAGAATGTGTGTCTCCCTGCTGTCTCGTCAGATGTCACTGCCAACCCTCCAACTCATGTCTCTATTTCTCTGGCTGCCGCCTCCTGCCTTGCTTTGGCTGTTCCTTCTACCCTTCAGATTGCTGTTACCACCCATGATAGCACCAGTGAGCCACTACCAGACTAACTTACCCAGCAGAATTTGGCCTTTGTGGCCCACTTGTTCTAACCTTTATTCCACTAGTATTGGTCCTGGCAAATTAAAGCATCTTTCAGAAGACTTATGCTCACTCCACCAAAGAGATTCTGCAGCTGCTGCAATCCCTCGCCAAGTCTAATTTCAGTGCAATTATTATATGCTAAACCATCCTCCTCAAGTATGTAACAATTTGCAGAAAAATGACAGGATTGATGTGGAGTGATTTGATGTGGAATTCATTATCTCAAACTAAGTGTTATGACTGATAATTTGGGATATTGCTCAAGATCTATTTGTAGAAATGCATTTATGTGTTTTTTATCACTCATTAATGTGTCTAGTTTACGTGCTGAAGTAGCAGATGTCTGGACGTATACTTACTGAAAAGTATTTGTGTTCCTGTATACTTTCTAGCAGATAACCATTTTTCATTGAAGCAGTAGTACCACTTTGCTGGGGAATGTAATGGATCCCCTATAGAAATATATAGCTTTGAAGTATCTTATTGCGTGTAAAAGCTCTTAAAAGGATTGGATTCCTAGCTGGTTTTACCACATACGGGAATTTCTCTGCTGAGAGGGCAACAATGTTTAACCCACTGTTAGGTACAGGGGTGTAGATCTCATTGAGATCCAGGAGCCAAGATGTTTACGACTGGGAGCTGGCCTCCTGCACCACCGCAGTGACAGCGTGGCTGACCACGGGCAAAACGTAGGTGACCCTCAACCTCTTTATTTTCCTTTTTTTCAGTGCCTGGCTCGGAACCTCAGTTCGTGTTCGCACCGGCCCTTCTGCAGAGCTGCCTGTGGCCACCAGGGGGAGCCGGGAGGAAGAGGAAGGCCGGGTGGCCACCAGGAACCGGGAAGGTCCCGGGGGATCCACCGACTCCTTGCGAGCAGCGGTACGGAGCCTGCCCTGCCCGGGGTCCCCGGGACAGCCAGCGGGGTCATACCTGGAGACCAAGGGGCGATACCTCGTGTGGTCGAGGCCAAAAGATGCCTTTTATTGTCTTTTTTTCAAATCAGCCAAGCAACAGGCCGACAGTTTGGGGTCTTACAGCCGGTAAGTGGGCCCCGAAAAATGTCCTGAAAATTTCTGGCCGGCTTGTTGTGTGTACTTCTGGAGTTTTTTTAAGCTTGATTCGGTTTAGACCGGGGGACTGCGATGCGGCTTTAAAACACCAAACGGATGTTGAGCTTTTTATAGAGAGCTGTTCGTGCTGAAGCGCCACGCGTCAGCCCCTCTCTGGGCTGGCAGGATTTGAAGCAGTCCGGTTGTGATTTGGAGGTGGGGAAAAGTAGGCTTTTCCCTTGCCACAGCCCAACTGCCTCGCTGCCGCCTTTTCTCCAGGCACTCAAAAGCTCTTCCAGCAACGTCAGAGAAAGCAAGATTTCATGTGGATTTCTACAATCTAAATAAAAGGCATTTTTGGCCCAAAATGTTTAACACCACAGAAAAAAAATCACATTAGATCAGTCTTTAAATACTTATTTAGTATTGAAACCAACCAGTTCAGCAGCGAGTCTTCCAGGTGACCCTGCTGAGCGGCTTTCATCATTAACCCTCTAACTCTGCACATGCAGAGAAGGGCAACAAAACTGGGGAAGGGTCTAGAGCAGAAGTCTTATGAGGAGCAGCTGAGGGAACTGGGGTTGTTTAGTCTGGAGAAAAGGAGGCTGAGGGGAGACCTTGTCGCTCTCTACAACTCCCTGAAAAGAGGGTGTAGAGAGGTGGGGGTCGGTCTCTTCTCCCGAGTCACAGGTGATAGGACAAGTGGAAATGGCCTCAAGTTGTGCCAGGGGAGGTTTAGATTGGATATTAGGAAAAAATTCTTCACAGAAAGGGTTATCAGGCCTTGGAATGGGCTGCCCAGGGAAGTGATTGAGTCACCATCCCTGGAGGTGTTTAAAAGACGTGTACTTGTGGCACTGAGGGACATGGTTTAGTGGTGGACTTGGCAGTGCTGGATTAACAGTTGGACTTGAGGACCTTAAAGGCCTTTTCCAACCTAAACAATTTTATGTTTCTATGAACTTATGTGGAGCACTATCCTCAAATTCCTTACCCCACCAGAAAAAAATATAAAAGCACAAAACCTCCAGTGTTTCCCGTTTTGCTTTTCTGCCAGTTTTTAAGCATGCCTGAGTGGGGGAGAAAGAAGTGACTTAGTGGTTATGAAATCTTAGGAGTTACCTTGGATGGGGAAAACGGGCTGGTGAGGAATCATGGCACTTCCCTTAAAAGGTGGAGTGGGTTGATTTTGATGAGAGATCAGGATTCACAGGGTCCGGGTGCTAAAGCCTCAGATGGAGCCAGCTACAGGAGGCTCTCATCTGCTACCACCTCCGGCCGCACCTCCCTGCACCCCCATTCCCTCCTCTGGCCCAGCCAAACTCATTTGAAATGCCCTTCTGAGCATGACTGGCACTTTACCTTCTGTGACCTGAAGGAAGCTGGCCCCATTCCGGCAGGGCGGGCGGTGCTGAGGCGAGGGGGGTGGCGGCGGCCTGGAAACTTCTGGAAAGGGGCTTGTGGGGAGGGCCCTGTCCCGAGGCCCCTGAGGAGGCTGTGAGGGGGAGAGGAGGAGCTAGAAAACAGAAGGTGAGAAAAATGTTGGAAACAAACTCTGTTCTTGGTTAATACCCAGAGTGCAATGTTTTTCTTGCCTCTCAGGGCAAAAAATAAGTGACACATTCACAAAGTGCTTATTTTGGAAGAATGCGTAAAATGTTTTTTCCCTGAGTGGCTGGGAACGAAAGGGCAGGACACCTTGTGTTTATTGAGTTCCAATTACCCTCACACATGGAGGCTTTTTCCTTTCAGCCGTTTTCTTAGTGTTTTCGTGGTTGACAGGTGTTCTGTGGCTGCTTTCCCCTTCATCTTCTCTCACGACTCTCATTTTTCAGTGTTTCTTTCAGAGACTGCAATTACACAGTCTGTACTTCTTTGTGAGGATGCCAGCTTAGACGCTTTCCCCCCCCCTTTAGCATCTACAACAATTACTTCCTACCCCCGTGCTTTTTATCTGGATTTTTTAAACCCCGATCACTCTCTTAATCTGGTTTACAGCAGAGCCCACACACAGAGGAGCTGGCATGTCCCAGGAGGTGGAAAAAAGAATGGCATGAGGATGGAAATGAGCACCAGGAGAAGGTGCTGCCACAGAAAGGTCTTGCTTCTCTGAAAATGACATCCACTGAAACCTCGCGTCTCACTTGAGCCCTTCTGTGACATGACGTGTGCCTGTGGCTAGGAGCGAGGCCACTGTGCCTTTATCTTTCTGTTTCTACAAAGAATCAGAACTGTTTCTTCTCCTTTTCCAAAATGAAGACTGCAGCCAGCACTTTCTGTGTATAAGGCTTATTATTTCAGCTTCTCCTGTCATCCTGTTGTAGGCCAAAATGACAAGACTCTAAATGACCTGTCCTTCTCTGAAATAAAAATAATTTTAAAAAGGATCTTACCCTAATATTTTGAACATATATGAACTCATATATACATATAATATTTCTATAATACTTCTCTCTTTTTTTTCCTGTTAGGAAATTTCTACTATTCCAACCTGATTCTCATCCAAAGATTTCTCTTTCCCTCACTTACGTCAGGACTTTAAAAATTTTCCACAACAGTATTCCCAGTTCTACAAGGCAGCTATCTGGAAATCATGTCCTGCAGTTACCCTCTTATTTGTTCTGAAGACTTTTAGTTTTGGGACTGAAATCAGTCACAGGTTTTCCCTAAAGAATATTTTAGATGAAAATTGATGTTTCCCTATTTTAAATATTTGTGCCAATGCACTTTCATGCAGTTGCAGAAACTAAGCATGATTGAGTTTTGGTACAAAAGTTAAGTAGAAGCAAAGTATTTCAGACAGATCAAAACATACCATTCTGAAATTTTTGAAAAATAAACTGTTTTGTGGTTTGTTTTTTTTAAATAGCTTTGGAATGCATTTCAAAAGGGCTTATATTACAAAAAGCTTTGAAAATTTTAAAAGATCAAAATCAAACTGAAACACAAATTTTGTCTAAATAATACTTTTTGATTGAATCAAAATTGCTTTCCCCACATTTTACTCCAGGAAGTTTTCATTCCATTTGAGAAGGAAAAAAAATATCTCAGAATCCCAGCTTTCTCTTAAATGGAAAACCCGCCTTCACCCTACATTCTTTAAACACACCAGGGTTATAAGAGGAAACCTTTGAAAGTATACCAAACTATGGGCTTCTGCCCTTCATTCCTTGTAGAATTATGGAATTCCTCTTTCAAAATTTCCCATTTGGCTTCATATCATAGAACCTTTTCATTTTCCCAACAGTAGTTCCTCATACTTCTGTGGCTAAATCATGAGTTTATTCAGTCCTGGTTTGGATAACATGCACGATGAAACCGCTTTGGTCTTCTGCAAAAATTCCACTCACGAGCCCAGGGGAAGCAGAAGAAATGGTGTGCTCTTCTGCACGGCTTCTGTGCAGACCAGCAAAATGAATGGAACATACCAATCGCAGGTTTTTGGGCCCGCTCTATGAACATAATCTGTCCCTAAGGCCCCAGCTGTCACAGCTCCTATTCACCTTGTGAATCTCTAGAATTTGTGGAAACACTTTGGACTCAAAGCATATAAATTACCTAATTCTCTCATATCTGTGAAAAACTTACTCATTACAACTTCTAAAGTTTAACAGTGCTGTCAAGCGTTCGCAGAATGCTTTGCATTAATGGAAAATCTAGCATAAAAATGTACAATGGCCTGGTTTATGAAAATGAAATATTCAGAATGTAGAAAAATTATGTTACTATTGATGGATCAATACAACTGATTGAATGCCTCCAGGTAAAGTCAATGTGCCTTGCATTTTAACTTCTGGCGTGTCACATAAGGAAGCGTAACTAGATTGAGGCAATGCAAACCAACACTGCAAAAATATGTCTGTATGACATTTATAAATGTCAATCTCAGTTTTTGGGGTGTTGCAGCAAGATGCAAGTTTTGAGGTAAGTTCTGCAGCTTCTCTGAGTTTTGATCTTTTTCTGATTTTTATTATCAAGTTCAGGACCAGCTTGACTATCAATTAAAAGATCTCTTTTTAGTATATATCATAAATAACTTGGTGTGTTGGCTTTGCACAAATCCTCTGTAGTTCAGATAACATTTCTCCTTTCCCTTTCCTTCTCCTATTTCTTGGCTATACCCAGGCCATGGATTCTGCTCTGTACCTCAATAGTTGGCAGTAGTTTGAGGATAACTTGAAATACATCTGTATGGTGGAGCATAACGCAGAGAACTTAGAAAGAAAAAGGGCTCCCAGCACAATACTGTCCAGACAGGCAAATCGAGGTCTGGAAACACCAAAACTGCACTCAAACAGCTGTTGTTCTAGAGGGATTCAGGATACTAAATTAAGTCTGCAGAAACTGTAGAACCTGCAATAAGAAATGCAAAAAGATATATGAATAAATATCAGGTTGAGGGGCAGACTCAGCAGGACTTTTCTGAAAGGAAATCCTGAGCTGACTACCTAGAAACTTCTTTGAAGGATTCAATGAACATGCAGACAGTAGAGGTCCCGTTGATATGGTCTACTTGGATTTCCAAAGGACTTGACAAGGTCCTTTACTAAAGGCTCATAAAAGATAAGCTCCCATAAGAAAGGTGCTTTATTGGTTGCTCTCATTAATTGGTTAAAAGATAAGAAACAGAAGAGAGAGTCTCTGCAATTGAGAAAATGGTAAGGAAATGGAGGCAAATAGAGAAAGGACAAAGTTTGCTGATGAGATTAAAACCTTCAGTGTGATGGTGTTAATTCAGCCAAAACAGAGCTATCTGCAAAAGGTTGCAGAAAGACCTTCTGAATTTGAGTACATGGTTGTCAAAATAACATATAATAATGTCTGCAAGTATAAAATTATGCACATGGCCAAAAAAAATTCACTAAATTTATGTGAACAGTGATGGGTTATGAATGACCTGTCACCTTTCAGGAGAGAAATCTTGGAATTAAATAGTTTGTAAAAATATCGGTTCAGTTTAGTGCTCAGGAACAGTCAAATTAGAAACAGAACACCAGGCATTGTTAGGAAAAGAAACAGAGGGGAAAAAGTGAATTAAAGGTAAATATATTGACCTGCATTTTGAGAGTTTTGTGTAGTTCATGTCCCCATCCCATATCAAGGATGATCAAGGGTATGGAACTGGTTTTTTATTAAGACTAAAAAGATTAGGACTCTTCATCTGGGAAAAGGAGATGGCTGACAGAGGATGCAACAGTAGTCTGTAAAATCACAAATGCCATAGAGGGGATGAATATTTTGATCTTTGTTGGTGTTTACAGTCTCACAATATCAGAAGATGGGAGCATGTTGTGGAATTTTCAAGTGGCAAGTATTTTTCCGCAGAGCAGGGGTAAATTGTGGAACTCATTAGCACATCTTATAGATGACAAATTTTACATGGGTTCAAGGAATAATTAAATTAACAGAACAAAAGTCCATGAAGAACTGTTAAGCCTAAAGAATCCATCTTTCAGGAAACTGCTGTGGTGCAAACCCCTTGAAGCTAAAAGAGCATGTGAGGAGAGTGCCCTTACGTGCTTATTCCGTTCTTGTAACTCTTCTGTAGGTATCTTTGTTGTTGGCTGTCAGAGACGGGATATTGAATTAAATGGACCTTTGGCCTGATGGTTGTTCCTATGTTGGGGTTTTAATATGAAGATAATTCATTGTGAATGGGTAGAATTGCTCTCATGAGTGCTGAATAGCAGTTCAGTGATGATGATTTGTATCTGTCTGATGCTTCTTTGCTGTCTTCTCTGCCTCTTGGTTTTTGCTCTGTCTTTCTTCTCTCCTAAATAGTCACTAAAACATCACTGTTCACATGAACTTTCAGTTTGGGTAGTGTCGTTTACCCGTGTTTCTTTGGAATCCAAATTTTTATTATTCCATTACATGGCACTTTCTTACCTGGCTGAAGAGTGGCAGGAACAGAGATCTACTTGTGTTTGTGTAACTGACCTCTGGCACTGTATAGGAGAGAACAATTCACATACATCACGCAAAGCAGAACCTGTCACTTTTGACAGTAGCGTTGAGATGAAACAGCATTTTACAACTACTCTCAAGCAGATCAGAAGGGGAAAGCACTTACAAAAACAGTAGTAAAGGAAGAAGGGACTTAAAATCAGTAAAGATGAAAGTAAGCACGTTGGGAACATTACACTGTGGTTACACTGGGACTTTTTTCTTAAATATCCTGGGTTTGTAGCACTATTGCTGTATGGTTTGACTGGCAGCAGCACTGGTAGAAATAACAGAGTAGACCGGCATCTGATGACAAGATATTCTCTTCTCTTCAGGTGCTGCCTGCCGGGTACCTGGGCACAGAAACCAGTGAGGCGGTAGTACACACCGGCTGGCTGCCAGGTGGCCAGCCGAGGCATGAAGAGCTGTGAAGGTGTAGCTAGGTAGACTTCAGTGGGGACTAGGCGCTGGTTAGCAGGTGGGGATGACCATTGTGAAACACCTGGCAATGCAATCCCAGCTAGCTCCATCTCGAATGGGTTGTGCGGGCCCCGCGGGGGCTGGAGGACTTAGCAAAGGTTGTGCAGGAAGTGATGGAAGAGGGAAGGCTGGGGCAAGCCTGCCTTGCAGTGTGGGAGCTGAAGGGCTTGCTAGCGATGGGAGGGATAAACTGCGAGGTGTTTGGTGTGTCAGACAACTTGAACGCGAGGAGGAGGAAATGACTCAGAGGCTGAAAATGATGAGTTTTTTCATACTTGTTGAGGGAGGGGGCTAAGAACGTGTTATCCTCTGTATAAATTACAGTAAAAGCTTTTAATTGTCTCAGCTTGTCTCACAGCGCGTGATGTGGGGCCATTTTAGGGGCAAGCCACGGGCCGTGGCCGACCCCCGCAAGCCAACCTGCCCCCGCGGATAGGTGCGGGGGGGTCAGCTCCCGCTGGCCTCGCCGCCGGCTGGGGGGCTGCCGGTGCTTCCCCGGGGCGAGGCGGGAGCGGCGGCGAGGTGTGCGTGGCCGCCGGGAGGAGCCGGGCGGGGCGACCCGCAGCCCCTCGCCGCTTTCCCCAGCGGCGGCCGGCCTGCGCGCCGCCCTCCCGCGCTGATGCAATCGGAGCCCGCAAGCGGCGGCAACGGCCACGGCGGCAACGGCAGCAGCGGCGGCGGCAGCAGCGGATCGGCCGCCCGGAGTCCGCCCAGCGCCCCGCCGCCGCCGGCGGAGCCGCATCCGGGGAGCCGGGGATCGGCGGGGCTCCGGCAGTAGCAGCGCTGCCCGCAACCAGCGGCGGCCCGTCGAGAGCCCGCTCCGCCGCCGCCGCCGGGGAAATAGCCGGCGTCTGCCAGCATGATGAAGGTAAGCGGAGCGGGTTTCCTGCCAAAAATCCCCTCGTCCGTCCTTCGGGGCATGCGGAGTCGCAAGAGGGAGTTTTCCTTCGGCAAACGAGGACAGCGGTAGTTCACAGATTTGTATTTACAGATTTTAATGCTCTTCGTTGTTGTTGTTGTTGTTATTTATGCTTTGCGAAGGAGATTTCTGTCCCTAGGAGATTTGTTGCTTGAGATTCAGAAGGAGGATGTGTGTGATTCTACCTCTTTCCGTGTTCTTTCATTGCAGACAGCATGTGTGGAGAAGAAATGAGTCGAGAGGGAGAAGAGGGGGAAGGGAAGGTGTATAATTTCCTCTGGGGGGGGGGTGTGGGGGGGATTTCTTACTGTTTTATTTGTAACACGGGACTCTTAATGATTAAAAAGAAAAAAAAAACCTGCAAAGGATATGGTATCCTGGCAGACATCATGCCTTTTTATGCGTATGCATTTATTATAGGTCTTATGTCTGCCATTGTACTAAAATAGACTATGGGTAAAACCCCGTAACATGTATTCAGAGGTTTTGAGTAATTTCAGGAATAACTTTAACTAATGAAAGAGGAGCTGGTGGTGGTGAACACTAACATGAGAGATGATCATCTGTGGGAACTATCCTTTTATAAATGCCATGTTTATGTTCTTCTGCTTAGTGAGACTGATCTGGGGATTAAAAAGAAGTCTTCCTTGTCAAGACAAAGGGCGTGGAGATAGCACAGGTGCTTTTCAGTTAGATTGAGGGAACATCACAGCAACTTTATACCCTGTGGAACAGCTGCACTAAGAATGATTCTTGGGTTTTGAAGAAGGTCTGTGCTGGGCTGCCTGTGAACTTCACAGCCACAGCCTGATGCCAAAGTTAACAGCTGAGGAAAAACAAGACTGAGTTATTTGCTCTCATTGGGTAACTATAACAGATGGAATATAGGCACAACAGGTATGTGACTGGCAGCTCCTCTCTGCCGCTGGTGACAAGTGTTACTCTCATCCTCTCCTAGGTCTCATCAACATTGCTCTCTCCTGGGCAGGTCTAGCAGTGGTGCAGATACTACTGACGATGGCAGGGCTAGAGTGGATGACTGCTTGGGAGGAGCCTCAGGAGGCTCTGATTAGACCCATTTGCTCCTTCTGCAACTGGAGAGTGGCAGACCAGACATGGCAGAAAACTGATCTGAAACTCTTCAGGGAAAATACCCAAGCAGCTGCCCCCAGCCAGAACGCTTAGGAGTGGGCGTGTCAAGGAGTGAGACAGACTGTCATGTTTTATATCACTTTTGATGCACCTGTTGTGTGTCTAGGAAAGAGGGCATGACCCCGGTGTCTGGGGTGTTATCCAGCATCTGACAGTAATGCTTTGGCATGCCTATGCCAAAAACAAGTGGCAGGCAAGCCATAGACCTACCTGCCTGTTTGCTCAAAGCAGTGTTGACATCTCCTTGGGTTCTTCCCACCTGCACAAAAACTGACTTTGCTGTGTATTTTTATTATAGAAAAGACAGCATGAAGCAATAGCTACATCAGTAAAAGTACACTCTTGTCACTTGGAAGTGGTGTAGCCTTGGGCAAGTCAGTTCTGTCTGAGCCCTTTACCCTTTATTTGCCTCATCTGTTCAGACTGTAAGGTCTTCAGGGTTATAGCTGTCTCTGTGTATTTGCAGAGAATGTATCAAAGATGCAGAAAATTACCATTTGATTATCATGTTACTTATGCAAAACCCAATAAATTTATAAAGGTGTCAGTAAGCAACAGCATTATTACAGCTTATCCTTTCATCTCCCTCTTCATCGTTTCATGCTTTTAGTCACAACCCTCCATTTCTCATTGAACCACTTCCAACCCAACCTAAACCTTCTCTTTCTGGCCTGTTTAAAGGAATGTTATGTATAAGAAATGAATTATGCCTCTGGTTTTTGCAGTTCTGCCTCGTCCACCTATTGCACTGATTGTTAGTGACAGCTGAGCACTCCTAGCATTTGTGATCCAGTGGATATCCTGATTTTCCCCATGGAAACTGAGTATTGAAATCTGCTGCAAAGTCATAGGTAAAAAAGAAGATTGCAAAATCATTAGGTAGCTTTAAGACAGTTGATATCTTGCGAAATCAGGCCATAGCCCACATCCTGGGTTTAATTTGGTAGATGAAAATTATTCAAATGGAATTCACTAGTGATGAATTTATCCCTGGGAGGGCATATTAGGAAAGGAGGTAAACCACCTCATTAATTGTGTAAGCACTCAGATGCTCTGAATTTGTTCAGCCATTTTAAAACCGTTTATTTGGTGTGAGCATGCTAAAAGATCAGAATGGACATTACTTTCATTACTTCCTTATGTTATGCCATTTTCTTAAATGAATAATCATAGCTGAACATATAGAAAACTGCAGATTATTGGCAGGTATGAAGCCAGGACCTTCAGTGTTAGAATAAAGGACCTAAGGGGTAAATTCTGTTTGGAAAATTTTCATAATTAGCCCTCTGAGACCACACACATGAGGACTGGCATCTTCATGTCACTACAGCGACATATTATGTACTCCACAGTGTTAGATAAGCTCAACTTCTATGAGCTCAAGCCTCTCAATACTGACTGTGGCTTTTGATGATAAATTGAGGCTAATTGCCACGAAGGCTGTGACCTAGAGATTAAATGCACAACCTTCATCTTGAATGTCTGAATTTTGGTGATATTTGCACATAAATCAAAGTAGTACGTGACCCTAATTTGTTGTTCATAGTCACTTACAAACTTGCAACTTGATACCTGCAATTCTTACATAGGATGAAGTGAATAGGTGGTCCCATTTACCTTGGAAACAATTTCATTACTTTATGACTTTAGACATTAAAGGGACAGGTAATATTACCTCATAAAATCCAGCACCTGTTGTAGAAGGGCAATTTAGCAAATATTACCATATGCTATTGCAGATGAAAATCCAGCATTATGCTTATGGAAAGGCCGAATGTTGCCCTTTGGTGTGCATATCAAATGATCTAAAAGAGCTAACGTACTAAATAATTGAAACTATCTTTAAAATGATCAAGAATTTTTACCCATCTGTCTTTCTTGCATCTTGGCCCATAGTTTATTACTGTTTTTCCAAACTAATGTCATAATACCCTTCCAACAGAGTTACTCATTTACATTCTTCCCTTGAGGTCTGCAGTTCGTTCCAAGTTTTATTTTAAAGTATACCTGGTGCATTAATGAAATGTAGCATATGACTTCTCAGTAGGTACACAGCTGCTGCTAATTCAGTTTGCCTATTAGAGCGTTTCACACAGTATTTGATAAAAACACTTTTAGTAAGCACAGAAAATATATTGGTTTTCCTGGGACACAAGTAGGGTTCAATTCCACAAGGTTCTGATTGTATTAATTTCCACTAGCTTTCAGAGAGATCATTGCCGTACAAGTCATGTCCAGTTGTTTAATTTTATTTAGACTGTTGTATGAGGGGTCATTACTTCTGTAATAAATGTTTGAATTTGCATTACCCTTACTGAGAATGAACTTTTTTCAAACTTTAACCCTGAGAGGCTGTGGGAACTGGGTTTGTTCAATCTGGAGAAGAGGAAGCTTTTGGGTGATGTAATAGCAGTCTTCCAAAATCGAGAGGAAAATCAAGGAGATGGGGCCAGGCTCAACAATGACCTATGGTAAGAGGGCAAGAGACAATGGCATAAATTGAAATTAAAAAGGTTCAGACTGGAAAAAAATCTCTCCACAAGGGCAGTCAGGCAGTGGAACAGTTTACCAAGAGATGTGCAGTCTCCATCCTTGGGACCTCTCAAGACTCAAATGGGTTAAAGCCTTGAGAAACCTGGTCTGAGCTCAGAGCGTACCCTACTTGGAGCAGGAGATTGGACTAGAGACATCCTGAGGGCCCTTCCACCCTGGATTTTCCTATGGTCCTGGAAAAAAAGCTTATGAATTAAGATTTCATTTGTTTTTAATCCAGTCTTAGTCTTTGACACACTAGTGTGGATCAGTACAGAGGTCTGCTAGCTGGGCTTTTAACAGTACAAAGAACTCTGTGCAAAGATGGTCTTTAAAGTCATCAGTATAGGCAGATTTCTTTGCAGAAGGTAATTTCTTTAACATCTGTATAGTAGTAGTATTTCGTTTTTCTCTATTATCTTGAGGAACTCCAAGTGCTTAACACAAAAGTTGAGCAGTAATGTTGGTGCAAGTCTTTTCACAAGAACACTACTTTATGTGAACCCTTTGGAGTTTGTTTTTTGGGGATTTTGGGAGGAGTGAGGGTGTTTTTCCCTGGGAACCTTGTTGCTTTAATTACCTCATTAGGATCCATGGTAAGGTTTATCAATACTCCATCGATGTGCCTACGACTGAGTCTGGGCAGGAAAAGAGGACAATACCTCCTTCCTACACTCTCAACACCTTCCCTCTAAGTACTGTACTTTCTTTCCCCATCCACGTTGGAGAGCCAAGCTAGTACTTTTTCTCATAATCATAATACATCTAGCTTTTGCTAGACTTTTTTTTTCCTTACCATGTATTTTAAGAATAATTCTTTGAACAAGTATCATGGTATCATTAGGCACTGGCCATGGGAAGGGAAAGAGGTATGTCAAAACTCCTAGGGAAGTTTCTAATGTCAAGGATAAGTTAAGGGGAAATCTCAAGAATTCAAACATCTTTTTCTTAATGTTGAGGTCTTTATAATACTGCTGGGGTTTAAAAAAATAACAGCTTCTTGTTGGTTTTGAAACGAATTCACAAGGTCTTCTAGTTATTTATTTTCAATGCAACTAACTGCAAGTAAAGTTCAATGCACTGTCAGATTTCTCACAACTTTTGAAAAGGTTCTCTCTAGTAGCTTTCACTTCTGTAATATTTGATACTAAATTTTCTAAATTGTGTAATTTTTCCCTTAATATGTGGAAAATAAAACACTGGCAAAACTATATGAATCACTGGAAAAAAGACTTTTTTGTTTTTCTGGAATGTGAACTTTAAATTACTATATCTTAAATATAACATATTTATGTATCGTACAAAATTGCAAATTCTATTTTTACAACAAAATTATTAATTCACAAGGTATTTTATAACTGCATATCATCATGCAGTTCATTAAAAATCAAATAAAGCCCACTAAAAATCAGCAGTAATAGTATAATTTATGTTGATGCATGGAGTTTCTCACCACCCACTAAAATGACAGAAATTCAAACTCAATATGAGGAAGAAAATTTTATAGCAAATTTTAATACTTGCAGCATCCCCAAGTTATTTAACAGGCTAGTTTTTAAGTAAGTTTCTTACCAGATGCATGATGGGATCAAGAAAATTATTTTTTCTCTGATTTTAAAGTTTGAGGAAACTAAGGTGGAGAGATGGAGTTTTTGATCCTGGATGAATAAAAACATAATTCATTTTTTTTTAATAGGATCTATAGTTTTAAAACTTTCAGATGTACCATAATCATTTCTGAGAACAGAACATCAAGATTTATTAAGATCATCAAATCGTCAAGGTCACAATCAGTGCTAGTGTTAAGACTCAAAACTGTAAGGCCTTCTGACTTTTCCCCTATACTGTGGCAGTGCCTACTTATAAACTTGAAAAAACCCTTCCTAATTGCTAGAAAGTATTGCCTGAAGTATAGAGGGTGAAAGCCATAAAAAATTAATGGTTGTGTAAAAGTGTAATGTGAGCCAAGTTTATTCCTTACGTGACATGAAGTAGTAGCTGTAGCATAGGGTATTATTGCATACAGTGGCTACAGCCACATTTTTTTGCCACAGCTGTACAGCTACATATATACATGAATGCATGGAAAAAAAACCCCATAAAATCTATCATATTTTATTCACATGCTCGTATATTTGAGGCATTTATCCATCATGAGTATTATCATTTGGTTTTGAAGCAAGTGTGGTCGTTAGATATGCTGTAACCTATTTATATGCGCATGGGAACTAAATTGCAGGCTCTGCCTTAAACTGGATTAACTGTCTTTAGAAACAGAAGGGCAGTTTGGGAGGCAAATGAAATGAAGTTTCCCATGCTGGAAAGTATTTTGTTTCTGTAACCATAAAGGAAGTCCACTGGGTTGTTGGACTGTAGTTGGTTCAGTTCAGTTTTTCTTCTTTCTATGTCCTTCTAACACAGATGTGCTTTTTTTTCTAAATCTGATCCTGTGCTGTGGCCCAGTCCATGCCCAGGCTTCGTCCTCAGTATTACACAGTGCTTTATAGAATACAAAGACAAGTTCTGTAGTCTATGCTTTTTTCATATTGCCAAGAGTCTGTACCACTAGAATCTCTTCATTTTCTAATATTATCCTTTGCCTTTCAGTGCCTTTCCAGAGATGATTTTTGGTGTTTGCAGATTGATTCTCTTCTTGACACCTGGAGATAGAAATTCAGTAACATCAGCATTCCTTCCTGGTTCTCCATTGAGCTGAAAATGCTGCATTTACAATTGTTTCCTTTTGGATCTTCTTTTAAATGGTTTTGCTGTAGCCAGCAAAGTTTTCATCATGTCAATTGGGCAAAATATTTATTGCGACATGCATATAAAATTAATGTTCTGTCCTGCCATTTCCAAGTGAACTGGATTTCAACAAATCAGATCCAATTCTAAACTGTTTTAAGGTGCTTAAGATTAGCTTCATAAATTCAGAAATGACAGAGACATTCTAGTCAAAAGCATTGGTGTTCATGCGCGTTGAAGCTGGGTAAAACCCTTGGTTCACGGGTGTGTTACAAGTAAGTCATTTGTCAATTTAGATTTATTGAGCTGAGCAGGGCTGGCTGATCACTTATACTGATGTTGAACTGTAAGAGGACAAGCCTACATTACTTGTCATAGGCCTGTTTACTATCTTCATTACCAGTGCTGTTTCTTAGTATTTCAAAGTTATCATTTTTCTAATAGAGACTGTGTCACTCTTGATTTATGATGACCTTTTACCATGCTATAATTTTGGCAAAGGGCTTCTGTTTGCTTTGTGTGCTTAATGCCAACACCTCTACAAATACCTGATCTGTGACCATACTTTTTCAAGGTCACTTTTAATGTGTTGAGTGTTATTTTGCTCTCAATTTCCCAAGGCAGAATCCAGTTTGTTCTGGGCACTGTCAACAACTGATAGGGGATTTCAGATGAAGTGCTTGCTCACAAAGTATTTAGAAAGGACACATAGGGTAACTTTAATGCACATCCAAAATTTGGAGTGTTATAATGCATGATTTTTCCCTGTCTTAGAGTTGTTACACAGTTGAATATATAATAACTAGGTGGAGTATCTTGTTTTGTCACTAGTTTAAAATATTTTACAACTTTTGAGCGGACATCATCAAGAAAAGCACCTTCTTGTGGTTGTTTTCTTGGTGTTTTTCCACATTGAAGGGAGTAATGTGTGACACTCTACAGTGACACTGTAGTTGTGCTCTGCTTTTCTTGGCCTGTTAGTAATCTTCCCTGGGATTATTTATATTTGCTTGGTATAGTGGATTATATTTACTACCTTTTGTTGCAGCCACTGAAACTCATAAAGACCAAAAAGCAAGAGAAGTCCCTAGTGTATTCTGAGCTGGACGTCCATCATGCAAATACGTTCCATCTCTGTAGCCTGTTGTTAATTTAAACAAGAACACAAACGTCATTTTAGGTGCTCTCTTCAAACAGGTTCCAAGGATTTTCGCTGCTGGGTAGCTCTGTTCCTGGTGCCCTTTACATCAAGAGGAAAGCTTCAGCTTCCTTTCTACTTTGAATTGTGTCCAGTTAAATCAAATTAAGTCAGTGTTTGAACACACAGCAAAGGGCACGTCACAAGGATATAACCCAGGCTTTGCTAAAAGCCAAGGAGAGATCTCCCATTACTTCAAACCAATTATGCCAGGCTTAAAACCCACTGGAGCTAGTATAGGCAGGTCTTCTGCAGCCAGCACCTGTGTGCTGTTGTGCAAGGAGCTCACATAGGGCATAGCCGTGCACAGAGTGCACAGCCAAAACCACATCAGTCGTTTACACTTGTTCTTCCTCCTTGAGAAGAACTGTAATGGGTCTGATGGGTATGTCTCTATAAGGAAGAGGAGCTATAGGTTTAGTTCCTGGGGAACTGAGCACACCCTATTCTGGCACTGTCTGCCTCCCAGTGAATTCTCTGAAACCAGCCAGTGTGAGATATGCCGGTGGGACAATCTATGCCTGAATTTCCTGCCTGTAGAAGAGACAGGTATTTCTACCTTCGTTCACTTAGTGGTTGTGGCTGCAGAGCCAGTATTAAATTTTCAGGCTTCCAGGTATTACAGTGAGAAGATTCATTTAAAGCTTTTAAATAATGAAGGTCTCAGTTCTTTATCTGGAACAAGCAGTAAAATAACTGCAAGCATCATAGAAACTAGCGCACCACCAGAATTCAAGAGAAAGCACAGGATTTGCAACTCCTGTAGCCAAAGCCTGCTGTCTTTCTGTTTTATTTTTTTTGCTCTGGCTTGCATCGCCCATTTCAAGAGCCCTACTCAGTCCACTGTAAGCTTTGAAAGCTCAGGTCTGGGTCCTCCTGCGACATTATGGCCCAACATCCAGTCCGAACGAATATCTATCTACCTGTACACAGTTCTGCCTGCAAGAGCAAACCAAGGGGTATGCTCAGCCATTTGGAAAAACCGATATAGCAGAGAGGCAGGTGTGTAAGGAATACTCCTGCAGTATTGAGCCCATTCAGCTCCCCAGGTTAGCTCGCTGCTGCCATGCTTTATCAGCTTCATCTGTTGGACACTTAACAGCTAAACAAACCTCTTGGGAAGCAGGGAACAGGCAATAACTGCGCTAACAGCCCTACGCACTACAGAAAGTCGTGCTTCTTATGCTCTTGCACCAGTGGCGTTTGATACTCAGTGATGAATTAAATAGGCCATGCAAAGTTATCAGGACTAGGTGTGATATCAAGCTGGAATATGTCTGCCCTTTACAGACCAGCAACCACATGCGCAGTTGCATAATGTTTTATTGTACTTAGTGTAATTCGAGAGCCAGCTGTGTAAGTTACTATTTTATTATCTCTAGTTGAACTGTGTACAGGACTTGTGGTGAAAAAAGTAACTTCTGCCTCCTCCAAAAGCTTTTTTTTCCCCTCAGAGCTTTTGTTTTCAGCGTGTGATTCATCACTGCTCAGCGTCTTATGTAAACCTTTATTCCAGTGCAAAATGGACTTAAATGGGACACGGTGTAAGCACTGTGAGAATAGCTACAAATGACCGCTTCTACAGGCCAGTGATTCAGGCCTGACCCCATGTTTCTTCTGGTTCCGCTGTAGTTATGAGCGAGCTTGCAAAGACGAGTACGTCCTTAAGTACAGGTTTTCGTCTGCTAGCTCTTTTCTCCAAGCAAGTCAGTTCTCATTTTGGAATCCATCACTGCATCTGCTGTGGTTTGGTGGTGATTTTTTGTTGTGGTGTTTTTGTTTTGTTTTGTTTTGTTTATTATTTTCCCTAGGAGTCTACAATGATTTATTTGCAAACTGCAGAAGCTTTGGTCTCCCACACTAAATTGTCTGCTTCCAGTTCTAAACCCTCAGTAACGCTTCAGACAATGATTTTATTTGTTTCTACTGTGTATGCATTCATGTTATTCACATTATCATTTCGTAATTGCATCAAGCAACTTGCCTTGGTCACCAGCTGCAGGATGTGTGTGTAGTTTCCAATAAAACCACGGTGACTTTTAGCATTTTCATTTATTTTGTTTGAGTAATAACTGTAACACATAGCCATAAGACACTGTCCAGTTAGAAAACAGGCAGATGAATTTATAGGACAACTAGATCCAGCTGGTTGCTTTAACATGCTTTTATTTATGCCATTCTAGCACACAATGCACTTGTTAAAAACCTAATTAATGCTAGAGCAGACAAACAAACCAACAAAAGAGGCACTCAGAGGCACTGTTCATAGGAGTTAGAGATGGAAGAGCTCCATTAGGTCATCTGCCTATTCCCCTAATAGTACGAGGCTGTTTTCCTCAATCAGAAGGGAAGAGTTGGTGAACTGAGCAAGAGGATAAAGGCAGAGGAAATGGCACTGGGGAGTGACAAGAGCAACGAGGGTCATAGGAAGGAAAACAAACAAGAACAGTATGAGCAGTGAGCTTAGAAATCAAGGTTAAAGCATGTTTCATTTAGAGGTCATTCGCGAAGAGGGTTTCTTTAGAGTACTTGCCTATTTCTGGTTGTGCAGGAAATGTATTAAGACAAAACTAACTCTTGAATGAAGGGGCACCACGCAGAGATGTACAGCTGCTGTATGTCCTGTATTGGATGGGGCTGGTGGTAGGTTATCTGTATTTTCAAATGGGAAGGATCACACTTTGGAATCCATTTTGCATGAGTGCACTTCACAGCTCATGTTGTAAATTTTCTGAAATAACAGAAGAAGAATTCTGTTATTCTGGTGAAAGAATTTTAACCTGAAGCTGAATAGATCGCTGGTCAGGCTCTCTTTAGTTACAACAAATTAATCTATCTTCTGTTTCTAGTGAACACTTCCCTTTAGCCTTCTTGATAATCCATTTTGTCAAGCACATGTTCTTTTTGAATTTCACAAGTAGTTATCCTTCACCTTGCCTAGCCTTGCTACTTTTCAGGTGAACTTATCCAAGCTTTCTTGTACAACAGGTTAGACATTACTGAACTCATTCAAATATTAATTTAAGCACTGAGTCAAGAAATGGGCATTATTTCCTAGAGAGCTTTCTCACCTGAGCGCTGACTGCAATGAGTTTACTTTGGCAACATTGTCCTGCATTTATTTAATCTTGTAAAATGAATTTAGTCTGTTTTTCGAGTTGTGATATAGCTATAAATGTTACCAAATATGAATCTTGCATGAACTAGCTGACTATTTCCATTTCTTTATGTTCTCTGCTTTGAGGTTTTTTCTAACCAATAAGTTCTGCTCATATAATCCGAATTGTCTCTTGTTTAAACATAATAAAAACAGTGATACTTGTTTTAAGAGGAGCATATTTCAGTTTTATTCAAACTACTTAAATTGCTTTAAATTAAACTAAATAAACTGCTCAAGCCAGAAGACAAGTGCCTGCACAGTCTTTTGGACTAATTTAACGATAATCTATTTAAATTCAACTTTACTTTATTCAATGCAGCTTTCTTAGATAAAGAAACTCATCTATGTTCTAAGCCCCCATGCTTTCACTCTTCAAAATTATCATTAATTAATGTGGGAGCTTTCTTTTTCTGCTATGCTAGTTGCCTGTTATTTACTGTATACTGTTATTACACTGTCTTACTGTTTAACCTACATTAGTGCTAGCTCAAGGTTGAACAAGCAGCCACAGTAAGGTGATAATGCCCAGCTGACAAAGCATCAGGGTAGATATATGTTAGGTAAGAGTAGTCTTAAAAAAATGTATTGGAAGCACAGAAATCAACACAAATGAGAATTCTTGGCAAACTAATTAAAAAAAAAAAAAACTATTGACTATACCAAATAATCCTTTTTTTCATTTTTTTCTTCTTCCTTTTTTCCTTTTTTTTCCCCTTTTTCCCCTTTTTCCCCTTTTTCCCCTTTTTCCCCTTTTTCCCCTTTTTCCCCTTTTTCCCCTTTTTCCCCTTTTTCCCCTTTTTCCCCTTTTTCCCCTTTTTCCCCTTTTTCCCCTTTTTTTTCGGGGGATTTCTGCTGTACACATTCTTTGAATTCATTATTGAAGACTAGCAAGCCAATAGGTGGAGAGTGCTCCAACCTAACTAACAAAGATACCTCAAAGATCTCTGTTTGGCTTGATACATGGTTAGAAATATAATTTAAGCATTGGTTTTCTTGCTCCTTCTGTCTTGATTTTGAAAAAAGTAGATTTAAAAGAAGTTGCATGGATAAGGCATGCCATGCTATCATGTAAATGACTCAGCCCAGTGAATGTACTTGGTGACACTTGCACGGTAACACATACATATGTGTATGTTCATGTTCACATACATATAACATAAAGACAGTATTAAAATATTTTTATATCATGGAACTACTCCCATGACAGCTGAGGTAAACATGCCTTGCTGTTACATTCCATAAATGAGCTTCCTGAGATCTGGAAGTCTTTAATAAATGTTTTTAAGTAGATATCTTTTTAGTTGATATTGAAAATAGTACTATATGACATGGCCCTACAGCAATATTCAGAATTTCTCTCTCAGTTTGACAGCGAGTGGATTTTTTTTTTTTAAAGCTATGAACATCATTACTGTTTCTTCTGCAAATTCATCTTTTATGTGGTGTGGCTGTCAAATTATATTAACATTTCCTAGGGGCAGATAAAAACTGTTTTGAAGTCATGGAAGTGTTTTATATGACTATAGCAATACACAGAAGATGTGATATTTGTGCACGTCGGACTATATTTTATACCTGGAACAGAAAGTCAACTCCGATTTGCATGGCTTTGTAAGCCAAAGTACGTGTCATCATGCACTTGATTTGGCTGACCTGTAGGCAGTACCATAGTGTAAGTCATGTACTGAATTTATTGATCTGCTAGATTCCTGGAATTTGGTAAGTATTCTAACTTCATTATCCTTCCAGTGTAAATTAGAGAATGAAATATTTCTTAGATACTTAGTACCCAGAAGCAAGCACAGGAAAAAAGCAGTAAGACACTGTTTTAGCTCAGAGAAATGTCTCAGAAAGGAATCTCTTCATTGAAAACTGTTTTTCATGTGACTTCTGAGGGGGAACTCCAACTCCATCTTTGTTGGGGCCTGATGACTGCCACAAGATAGTCTTGGGTTTAAGTTTCTCTGCATAGCAGAAGATGGGAGTGCCTGAGTAGAAGGAACTATATGCAGCCATAGCTGTGTACCTGTGGCTTATGTGCTTCTTTAGATTCTCATCCTCCATGAATAGCCAATGCCTGCCAACAAAGCACTGTCTACAGTTCTTTCGTGGGCATGAAACTGAGTTTTCTGGTGTTCCCTGTCACTGTTAGTAGTCTAACCAAGACACTGCTGCTGTTGATGAAATTCTCACTCAGGGTGAAGATATCAGAGCTGTCTGTGGGCTGACTTGGATAAGCATGCACCATTGAAACCAAAAAGATGACTAAGGATTTTGTGAAACTGCAGATCTTGAGTTGTTTTGATTTCCTAGCTGAAAGTGGGAACCCTGCGAAATTATTTGCAATTTATTTCTTTCCTCCTGCCTTCCACTAGGGAAAGCTTTCTGTTCCCCAGTGGAGAGAAGAGTTATCAAACAACATGGAAAACTAAGTGAGCACAGAACTGATTTAAGAATTAGATTTCTTTGAAAAAGGGTGACAAAGTACATGGCATATAGATGTAACTGTAAATTATTCAAATTATTATTTTTTTTTGAGAATAGGTGCAATTTTTTTTATTAAATACTGTAATGCACCATAGGCTAAAGAAGTGTTGTTTGCAGCTTGAGCTTACAGTGGTGAAGCTTCTGATAATCTTCAGCTCCTATTTCATAACTGAGGGTGAGCCTATGGGATAATAGGGTAGCTAAAACCTAAGAGCAGCAGTTTGACAAAGGATCTGGTAGAATCACAGTTTATAGAACAGATAATCCCAAACAAGAACTAAGATATTGGTGCTACCACTGGGTCTCAAAAGGCACCAAATGTGGGGGCACAGAAAGACAGACTCGTGTAGTCTAGGGAATTTGGACTCATCTAGTCTGGGGAGGAGATGGGCAGCAGAAGGTCCTTTCAGATAAAGGGCAAGTGGTCTGACTGCATAAAACACATAGATTCTCAGTTTTGAAGAAGCAGTGAGGTACAGGGGGATACCCTAAAAGATGAGCACAACTAGAAGCATGGCAAAATGGCAATAGTTTATTGGGTGCTCTTGCAGGTCAATTCTTTGGCTACAAGGTCTCATGCCCATAACAGAATAGCAGTTAGAGGTGTGCCAGAGACATCAGGGAAAGCCAAGAGGAATTGATTAGAGCATCCTGATGCTAAAAGATGTTGAAAATATATGTCTAATGCATTCTGAGGACCAAATGCAGGAGTTGAATGTTCAGGCTTGGGAAAGCTCTAGCCAAAGTGCAGGTGACAACCGTCAAATACAAAATTTCCGAAAGTGCTGGTGCTACACACACACAGTGATCCTTCACATGTTGAGAGAAGACTAAACCCCCTAAGGCTTTCCTCTTCTGTATATAAGAGTTAAATTGGAAGTGAGGGAACACTGTTATCCAACTGAGTATATTATGATTACTTTTGCAACGATTTGCAAATGATTTGCAAAACGGATTTGCAAGGATTATTATAGCATTGAGATCTTCTATAAAAGTAAAGACTAAAGAATTAGTCATCACCAGGTCTTTATTTTAGTAGTGTTTCTCAGTGATACAATGACATATAAAACCCATTTTTAAAAAAAATTTAATCTAGTTTAATGCCTTACACTTACTTTCTCATACAGGCTTTACAGTAATGATAAAATCAATGTGAAATGTCATTATTTTTGAAGGAAACTGTGAAATACCATCCTGCTTCCAATTTAGAAAAAGCAGTTATATATACCATAAAGAAAATGTTGTTAGCTATATGCTACAAGATAGGAAATACTATTGTGCTTATGTAATTGTGCAGCAACTTGATACAGACTTGAGCAACTTTTGAGGAGACACTGGCCCAGTGGCTCAAATGTATCTTTAGGATAACATCAGTATTTCAATGCAGTTTTAAATCTGCTATGCTATTAAACACAAAGGGCAAATTTATGCTTGGCATAACTCCCTTGGCAATGTTGGCACTAAACCAGGGAGTAATTTTCCCTATCGCATTTAACAACATGTTTCAGATTTAAAAGTCATGGAGCCATTAAAATATGACTCCATCAATTAGAAAGTAATTGTGGTATGTCTTTCTGGTGCGGGGGGATTAACTCACTTTAATCTCAGTGTGGTTAACAAAGGCAGTTAGCTACTTGCTTTAAATATGAGTTAAATCTGTAAAACATAATGACTTCATGGAGAACAGGATTGGCCCCACGGCAGATGCCTCAAAAATGGGCTGTTGACTTCATTGAGTTCGGTGGGAACCTTGAACTGAATGGCAACATGTTCAAGCTCCTCGGGGCTGTTCCTGTAGGTCGTCCACAGGAATTCACATACAAGTTCTGTATCTTTTTAAAGATCATGAAAGAGATTATTAAACTGTACCCAGCTTCAGACCCCTCTGTGTTGATGCCAACGCTTGCTTTAGGGCAACTTCATAAAGCAGAGATAGGAAGAAATTGAAGCATAAGGGTTGAGTATTTGTCAGTATTTGCTGTCAACAGTAATTATTATTAGAAAATCCAACTTTGCCTACTAGATATTAGACAAAAGCCAGCAGTGGAGCTGGAGCTACTTGAGAGATTCTTGCTCTGCAGCTGGCAGTTACCATCCTGTTAGCTGGTAACCAGCACACTCTCCATCCGAATTCACTGCAGTGCAAAGAAAAATCAGTCGGTTTAATTCATCTTCAGAACACTTAACTATCTTATTTTAAACTGGAGGCCTTCAGGGATTTTACCACTGAATTTGGAAGCATTTGAAGAATTACATGGAGAACAAGGACCTATTATACAGCGCTTAGTTCAGACTGTACCTCAGTTTGGGTGATGCTTTAGTCCTATAGGGTCTGACACTGAATGCCAATGAACAGACTCTATCAAAAAAAATTTTATTTCTGGAGAAAAAGAAAACCCTAAGCTTTACGGCAAATAAAACATATTTTTAATAAGGTTTTAAGGTAAAGCATATTGGTACATTGTAAAAGGATTTGTGATTCCTCTCAGCAGCTCCTCCTTTGGTTGATAGGAAGGAGCCTGTAGCTGTGATGATTGCGGGTCTTGCTGTAGAGGGTTGATAAAAAAGAGGAACAGAAGGGTTAAAGCTGATGGTGAGAAAAGGCAGGAGGGATGTTATGGCCTTCCTGGGGCCCTGGGGGGAGGGGAGAGGAAGTGAGATCTGCTGTGGCTGGGAGTTTGCTCTTTCTTTTGTTGGTAGCAAGCCTGCTGTCTGTTAAAGGCCCGCTGAAGATACTGCTTGTCTTTTTATTTTGCAGTCTAACATATCCCTAAGATCTGCAAAAAGGGAAAAAATTCATGCTATTGGCCTTGTGCGTGTCATGCTTCACAGCCCGTGAGCCATGCAGCCCCTTTCTTGGCCCCACAGTTTAGTGGCTGCTGCAGGACTGTGGTGGCTGGTGTCTCCCTGGCACTGCCATATTAAGTCTTAGGGCGAGGGCTGCTCCCTCCTTAAGAGCTTGAGGCAGGGATCTCGAAGGCTGACCATGAAGGGTTTTCTCTTTCCTTCAGGGGATTGCACCTTTGACCTGGGGCTTTCCCACCTGGGCTGAGACTTCCCATCTGAGATGCAGCGAGGTTGAGGGGTGGCAGGAGCGGCCAAGCGGTGAGCAGCCAGTGCCGGCTCCTGCTAGGGCTTTTCCCTTGTAGGGTGGAAAGCCCCTTGCCTGTCAGCCCTAGCAACAACATCCATTAGTGTCTCTGTCTTTCCTTCACCCCCTTAGATAGCGCCTCTGACCAGCCTGACTCTTTCCCCATGCCGACCCATCCCTGGCCATCATCTAGCCATCCCCTCCATCTTGCCAGTTGTGCTTCCCTTAAGCCATCCTCCTGTCCATCCCTTCATGGCCCATCCCCCAGACAGTCTCCCTCCTGGCACCTTCCTCCCTCTCACAAACCTCTGCCCCCGCTTCACCTTTCCAGCTCTTCCTTAAACACTGCTGGGAAATAAGAAATGCTGTCAGGGCTGCATTTGTCTCCTTCGCTCCATTCTCTTGGGTGTAATATGCATTTACTGGCCACTGGCATGGAAGGTCTAGCTAGTGCAGGAAGGTCCACAAAGATGATAGCCTGGTGCTGGGGAAACTGGGGATCTTGCTTTTTGGTAGATGGCTTGCATCTGTCTGTGTTATCCTTCTGTTGTTGAACAGAAGGATGCCTAGAACTATAACTCCTTTTCTTTCAGTTCCTTTCTAGCATGGTCAGTTGGCAGAACCCTTAAGTTCAACATAGTAGGTAATTCAAAATACCCTGATTATATATTTATATAGATGGGGATTCCTTATCACTGTCTTCATTTCATGAAGGATTTAACAAAAACTATTTCCCTTTTTCTTCCATTCTGCCTAGTCAAGCTTCTCTTAGAAAAGGCAAAAGCAAATCTGTTAGGTGGATGCTTTATTAGAGAAAGTGGGATGTGATGGAATTGAGTAAAAACACAATTTATTTATTCAGCTTTGAATGAAAGACTTGTTGTGTTGTCCATACCCTTCCTCACTTTAGAGCGATAATCTAAACTAAGACATTGTCTCTCCTATAAGGCCCTGAAATACAGTTGCACAAAATAATGCAACTGAAGTAAAACTAAAAATCTAGAAGATACAAAATTGTGCTAAGAAACTACCAAAATGTTCTTTCTAATATATTTACTGATGACAAAGTCTGAGTGGTTATTCAATGCAATCTGTCCCTAAAAAGAATTAACTCAATGTGTATCAACTTTTCTGCAATGTGCATTGAATTTGATTTCCTCCATTTTTATTTCTTCTAGGGCTGTCAGGAGGAGTGCACAGCTGGAGGATGTTTGGGAGAAACAGCAAAGCATGTGACCGAATCTTTCAAGGTGTGTTGTTTGTTAAAAGATGAGTGTCTGAAGCTTTTCAGTAGATGGTGCCAGACAGCATCTGTAGCATGGCAGTGATTGTTGTGCAGGCATTCATAGCTACTGACACGCTTGAACATCATAATTCTGTAAATAATTATGTAAGTTGTATTTGCTGAAAATATTTTCAATATAAAAATTAAGAATGTTACAAGAAAACTTTAATATAATTTCAGGTACTACCTAAAGGATTAGTAGTCATTAAGCAAAAATTAAAACGGTATAGGTGATTTTATTTTTAACTCTTACCTGCTTCAAAAGCAATAGAAATAAAGATTGATTTCCCCCCATTAAGGTTTTTTTTCCAAAAAAAGTCTGTGTAACGCTCTATTATTTGTTAAACTTTGGCATTATGAATGGTGTTCAAAAGTAGGTTTTTCCATCTGGCCTCAAAGTTGCAGAGCTAAGGATCTCAGGACTCCAAACCACACCACAGCTCTGGCACATTATCAGCACTCAACAAGCAAACAGGGCTATGATAATAGGCAATGCTGAGCAGCTGCCAGGAACTGACATGAATTTGAATCTCTCGGTTTTGGTGTTTTTTTTTTTTTTTTTTTTTTTCCTTTTTCTTTAATCTTATGCTTAGAACTGAGCTCAGTTACGATACCACACTTTTCCTCTGCCTCCTTCTTGAAAGCAGTGCTAGTAACTGAGAGCTCATTTTAAACACTCTATGGACACAGATGTCAACTTTTAATTTTTTGTTGGAAATGTAAAGCCCATCAGCATGTGCTTCTTTCAATTCCCTTTTTCTTCTGCGTCCTTTAGACTTCTTTTGCCTTTATTCCTTATGTCACACATCTATAATTCTTTCTCTCTCTCTCCCTGCTTTACAAACTTTAAAAAGTCTCATGTATATTTTGCAGGTGTTTAAAAATAGTACCCAGAAAAAAGTGACCTTACTAGTGCTTTTTCAGCAGTTCCCTTCCTGTTATTGCTGACTATTGTCAGCAGTACATGAGATGAAATTATAATGATACGTTTTGTAACTGTCATGTTCTTCCTGATTTTTTGGGCAGTGTCACTGCTGGGCAGTCTTCTGAATTATGCTTAAGTAGTTATTTCTCTTTTAATAGCCAGGCTTTATCCAGATATGGAAAATAAATGCTGCAGAAAATGTTAAGTGTTATTCTGATGCTCTTCTCATTGCAAACAGCAAAGAATTCTTGAGACTCCATGACTACATGTAGCAACATGCCATTTAATTTCTTTTTCCTCATTCTCAGCCCTTCCCAGTTCTTCTCTTCCTCATTTCTTTGCATTGTGTCTCTCTGGCAGTTCTGCCCAAGTAGGAAGATTTAGGATGACTTTTCAGCCAAAAGGTCTGATTTGGAAAATGTTGGGAGAACTAGGCATGCAACCTGTTTTGAAACCCCAAGAACTCACAATTATCGAGTTCAGAGTTGTTTTGTGATTTCACCTTTAATAAATAGGCAGGATAGAGTGTGCTAGTGTATTTAAAAACAAAAATTGCTTTACAGAGAGGAGACTCTTGTGTAACCACACTGTGCTATTTCCTTCCACTCATTGACATAGTCCAGAACAAAGATAGACAGAGTGGCAACAAACTCTGATAGTGTTTGGGTTGTAGGCGAACTGGGCATAAACTAAAGCCGACTTAAGCCATCTTTAATTATACCAGCAGTCAAGCAGGTGCTTTACCAAAGCTCCAAAGTGGAGTGCCACAAAGTTGGATTCAATCCAGTTTCCTTTCCATCAATACTTTTATGTCAGCCAGAATGGCAAATCATTGTAGTGGAGAGTCTGTGTGAGGGGAAAAATATATTAGCAGGTGGGACAGATGGTCATAAAGGGAATAATACTAGAAAAAACAGCTGGCTCAGACTGAAGCCTAATTTGTAATTTCATTCCTGCCTTATGGCTCTGTTTCTGAAGATTAGCTGCAGTCACCAGAAAGGGGTACAGTTTTTTAGAAAAAAACCATTGTACTCTGGCAGGTGTGTGTATGAAAGTTATGATGGGAGTACAGGTACTGATCGCAGCGTCATGCATTATAATAATTATTTTCAGTCTCTTTAACTTTGTTGTTGAATTAAAAAGAAAAACTTTATAAAAGAAGGAAAACATAACACCAGACAATGGCAAATAAAATAACCTGGATTCATTCTAGGGAATTTCACAAACACTTCTGTGGAAGACAGTTGCAGTTACAATTTCAGAAACTATAGCTAATAATATTTCAAAGGAATCAAGCTGACCCATGAGGCTGACTGAGCTGAAGAAAGCTCCAATTTTGTGCCAGTAACCTAAGTAATCCAAGATTGTGGGAATGTAGAAAACAGGGTATGGTTTTGGTTTATGCTTACACAAAACACATTGCTTAAAGTGGATGCTGCCCAACGTTAGAGTGCCAGATTAGCCCTCTGAAAACATTTTTTTTTTGAATGCTTTTTGGGGTTCTAATTGACAAGAGGCTGAACATGAGCCGGCAGTGTGCCCAGGTGGCCAAGAAAGCCAACAGCATCCTGGCTTGTATTAGAAACAGCATGACCAGCAGAAGTAGGGAGGTGATTGTGCCCCTGTACTCAGCACTGGTGAGGCCACACCTGGAGTATTATGACCAGTTTTGGGCACCTCACTACAGGAGAGATATCGAGGTGCTGGAGCGAGTGCAGAGGAGGGCCACGAAGCTGGTGAAGGGCCTGGAAAACAAATCCTATGAAGAGCGGTTGAAGGAGCTGGGACTGTTTAGTATGAAGAAGAGGAGGCTGAGGGGAGACCTCATCACTCTCTACAACTACTTGAAAGGACACTGTAGAGAGGTTGGTGCTGGTCTCTTCGCACAGGTAATTAATGACAGAATGAGAGGGAATGGCTTCAAGCTCCAGCAGGGTAGGTTTAGACTGAACATTAGGAAAGAATTTTTCACAGAAAGAGTGGTCGGGCATTGGAACAGGCTGCCCAGGGAGGTGGTTGAGTCACCATCCCTGGATGTGTTTAAGAGCCGTTTAGATGTGGTGTTGGGGGATATGATATAGGGAAGAACTTTGTAGTGTAGGGTAGATGGTTGGACTCAATGATCCCAAGGGTCTCTTCCAACCTGGACGATTCTATGATTCTATGATTCTATGCAGTGCTGTGCTTTTTAGGTGCGGCGAGCTTCTTTGAATTTTACTGCAATTCCTGCCTGACTTGGAAAAGTAGAGACTCGGACACTCCCTATAGACACTGGGAGGGAAGGAATGAATGCTACCTACAGCTTCTAGCAAGCAGTGAGCGCCTCTGCTATCTGCTCACTGTTTTCGTTCTCATAGGCTTCTCTTAAGTCAATAGATCAGAATTGGCACTTTGTTAATTTTAACTGCTACTAAATTACCTTAATTTGACTCACTTCTGCAGTTAAAAATCCCATCCTGACAGGCCTATGATTTGCAAGATACTTAATGTATCGCATTTAGAGTTGACACATCACCAGTGATCTTGGAACTGATAAAAAACATCGAAGGAAACAGGGATTATGCTAGAGTTTCCTGTATTGTAGAAAATGTCAAATCTCCAGGATTCATCTACTCAGCTCCTTCCACTAGAGTGAAATCTTCTTCCCTCCCCGGGTTGTATGCACATACTTATTTATTTAAATAACTAGCTGTGGTTTGTGACCATAACTTAAGAAGTTATACTTGTAGTTTTTTGCCTATTGCCAGCATTGGACCTCTAGGAGGGGAGTATGAAACCAGTAATGGAAAGTGCAGTCATCCTTTGTACCACTGAATGCATTTTGGAATGTTGAATAAAGGAGAGCACATTTCTGGTTTTGTGCTTATACTTTTTTTTTTTTTTTTTTGCATTCAGTAATACCAGGAAATAGCACACAGTTATGTCTAAGGGACTTACTGTTTATGATTAAAAATCTGGTAATTTCTGTAATGCATTCATTCTGCTTATTGTACTGTCACAAGACAGAATGAATGTTATTTGGATAATGTAGTAGTCTATTTCCATACGTAATTCTAATTTAGTTTCTTTTAATGTATGTATTAGCTCTGACTTTGAATTCATAATACTTGCTCTTAGGAAACTAAAGGCATCTGTAATTGCCTTTTCCTCATGTTATCAATTCATATCAAGAAAGATGATTTTAGTTTTTAGGTAACCTTTTGTCATGGTATACATTTTCTCTTTGAGAGACTGATACATGGAACGCTTTAAGAAGGTATTACCTACTCCTAATATGTTTCTCTGTGTTTCAGTGATCTGAAGCTATGTTGAGCATCTTCATGGTGCAAAGTTCACTTCTTTTGTTTTAATTTTTAAGGGCCTATTTAGTGTACCAAAATGATGCAGGCCTTTGAGGGCATACTGGCTAGTCTGCTATGCCAAAGCAGAATAAAGTAACTGGAGTTTACAAGTGGATCTGGATTGACTTGCTAATATGAAGACTTGTGGTAGTGGAATGAAAAATGCTTAAGTGGAGCTTCTGTATCTGAATGGCTCCTTATGTTAGTCTAAATAACTGAGTGTTCCCTCACAGTCTTCTGCAGACAGGCCCAATCTTCCCAGGCTCTGAGCCAGTGGGATGTGAGCCCTTGGCAGGCTGGAAGCAATATAGGCAGGTTAGTGCAGTGCTGTGCTCAAACTAATAACCCCCAGCGAGATCTTGGACTTGCTAGACTGAATACAGTGCTATGCTAATACGCTTGCATGGCTTCCAGTTTGAAGCTAGCTCATGTCAAGCTTTGTGAGATATGATGCTGGATATAGTGAACTTTTGGTAATGATATATGTTTTGGTATTTTCTTTTTTGCATTGCTATAACATTTTAGAGTCCAAGCCGTGACCTAGCTGACATTGTGCTAGGTATTGCACAAATTAGAACATGATTTCCGTGCTGTAGGTAGAAGCTACAAATAAACAACCAAAATCTCTGACAGTTTTTCCACATAATCTAAATATGTAGTGTATCTTCCCTCTGGATGAAGTACAAAGAAACCGAAAATTTATTTCCAGTGCAGGCATTTGTGGTTCAAATTGAGAGATTGCCAGTTAAAAATTTTAGAGACATTGATCTTGTTCTTGGAGGTCTCTTCACACAAATACAGTTGCTCCTTACAATAGAACCTGTAGTTGCATGTTTTAAAACATGTAGCCTTTGCATGAAATGACTGTGGACTTGGTTGGCTCTATGCAAAACATACTGTGCTGATTCTGATTCTCTGCCTTGTTTTCACATTCTTGACAAATAATGCAATAACATTAAAGATAAAGAACAGGTCTTACCCTGGAAACATTAAAATTATAAATAAGGTAGTATTACAGGAGCAATCTTTGCAGTTAAGATGCAGGTTAAATGTTATTGCAGTATGCAGTATTTCTTGTTCTAAAGTGTATGCTAGAGTTGGAAAAATTCCTTTTTTCTGTGGAGAAAAGGAAAACCTGATTAATTATTGCATTTTTTGTGTTTAATGAAGAAACTACATTACTGTGATTCATTACCATGTTTATACTAATGAAACTCAAGTGCATCTATAATTTGAGCCAAACATAGCGGGATATTGGATTCCTTACTCTGGGAACTGGGAGAGGGACCAATCCATTTTGAGATATTAGACAGTTTTAAGGTTTATTTTAGAAAAATATTATATATGTGAAAAGGTTGATGGAAGAGATAAAGAATAAACAATTTTCCAACCCTGTGTTTTTAAAAATGAAAATTGTTTATTCACCAAATTTTCTTTCTTCCCCTCCAGTGCAAAGACTAAAAATGTATAAAATAAGAATAGTCTGATTTTTTTTTTCTAAACCTCTTTTTAAAATCTGAACTAATTGACTTTATCACATTGGCACATCATTAGAGTTACACAGGGAAATTTCCTTGAAGACTTTAGGAAGTACATAGCACTTCTCTTGTGTTTTCATTTTATAAATGAAAGCTTCTGAGATGCTCAAAGCATATGGATCAAGGGAAGGCTGAAATGTTTTTGGAACGAGGACATGTATGCATTGTAGTTACCACATTATGTACAAAGCTAACAAATATAAAGCAGTTTACATGGTTTATATATTTTTCACATCTCTTCCTCTCCAGCTTGTTCTCAATTTGTCATTTTCTACTGACATCAATGAATTATTTACCTCCCAAAGCATATGGGCACTCAGTGAGGCTTCTGTCGTGTTGCAGCTGTTGATTCTTGTGTGGTTTTGAGGTGGGGGGTGGGGGTTGCACTGGGGGGGAGTTATTAGGAGAATGCCCTGCATTTCCTTTTTAAATTCTGCATTAGACCCCATTTTAAATTTTGATTGATCAGGACATTTCCTTCATGTTTATGTTAAGTTGTATGGGGAAAAATTTATTACAGAAATTTACCAATATTTGATGCTGTGATGAGCAGTAGCTCCCCCAAATGTGCATATAGGAAAGCTGTTTTTATATAAACTGTCTTGAAGCAGTAAAAGAAAGATGATCAATTGGATATCTATGTGTGTGTATGTATAACATTACACAATAAGACATCTCCAAATATTTTGTGTTTTAGAACCATAGGCTATCTTGTCCATCCTCCCTCTGAAAGTGGGACTCTTATCAGCACCAGATCAGGTCAGCTGTGGCTTTGTCTGTTAAGTACATTGCTGCACTACTCTCTTTAAGAAAATGTATTTTTCTGATGTCCTAAGCTAAAACTCTGTCAGTTACCATTTGGTAGGGCATCTCGGTATAATTTCCATGGAAGTACATAGTTGTATCCACTGTTAGATCAATATGCCAAGCTAGAGGCCAATTCTGTGGTTGTCATAACAGTATCTAGCATTTGTGGACCGCACATTGCTTTAGAAAAGGTCATTCTGATTTTATCTTAATTTCAGCTGAGTCTATTCACTCTACCTTTTTATCAAGGGCAATAAAATGATGTGGCTTTTGTCATGTGTTGAATCAAAAAAAGATTGGTGAGTAATAATATTATTAGATCTCAGTGCCTTCATATTACTTGATTATGCCTCCTAGTAGGGTATGCATATGCTGCAGAATTACTTCAGGTGATTTACAATCAAATCCATTCCTTTATCGTCATCTGCCAAGAGGGAAAAGAGCTATAGCACAGAGAGGACTGAGCGCTGAGTGGTTTCTGTGGTATTCTGCATCCACACAGGCATTGCACAAACTCTTTTGAATATTACTAATAACAGCTGGGCAAGACTGACTGCCATATCTGCTGCTTTCATTCCAGTTAGTATGGGTCTAGGTCACAGTAATGATCAACACACAGTGCACTTACAGTTGAGTGTCCTGTTTTGATAAGAGAGAGAAGAAACAAAGCCCAATATGTGTTAATGAATGTTTCAGTGGTTGGTTGTTGCTAGGAGAAAGCAGCTTTCCTGAAGGAGACCACGGACGTTGCAAGCACAGGTGGTGGAGGGTACACTAATGCAGCTTAGTATTGCTCATGGCTCTACTTGGCACAACCATGGTTCTAAATCAAGCTTGTTATCACAGAGTAGCAGCAGTAGCATCACTGATACAGGGTCATAGTAGCCAAGAAATGCTACTGAGCAACGACAGTGCTGTGAAAAAAAAATTCACCATGATTCTTCCATGGTACATTAAGGGATGATTTCCCATCACTCTGCAATTAGGTTTCTCGTGCCACTGGGAGCCTGTCTATAATGTGGCATTTGAGATCTGTGGCAGCTTTATTAATTTTAGGTTAGTGGCACATAGTTCAGTGTTTCTCTTCAGGTGGGTAATGTCCTTCAAATAGTCGGCAGGCTTTTAGCAAATAGGTTTTCTAAGCTGTAGTAGAGAAACTGATGGTCCCGTTATCTGAAGCTGTAGGATTTGCAAATAAAGCTAATTGTCTTCAGCAAATAACAGGACATTTTAGCCAAGATAAAAAGAAGATGCTAGAAAAAACAGCCAGGGGACAGTTTGGCTGAGTTGATTTATAGTGCAAAGAAAGCGATACTTTATCTTCTTTTTAACTAGAAACTTAAGATATAGTTGGTGTCTCTAAAAGCACTGAAATTGTACCAAAATTTTGGAAATTCCATTTGACTTGTATCTTTTCCTGGATTTATTTTTCCCAAGATGAAGAATTGCTTTTAAAATGCAGGGCTTTAGCACCATACAATCATTCCTAAGGGAAAGTATCTGACTCAAAAATTTACAAAATCTATGGTGTCCATACCTATTTCCAGGAATTCTTGAATTTTAATGTCATTGTGATATCAGGTCCACAGACTTGATATTAAATGGCTTTTCTGCTGAACACACATGAATAGGAGCTACAATTTAGCAAGGCTACAATTTGGCCTTTCTGCTTGCTTTTGAAATTGTCTTTCTACCCCAACTCTCATGAACTAACAGTCTAGAGAGCTGGAAGAGTTTTATCTTAATCCCATACTTAGTTCCCATTTCTAGGAAAGTACTGAATGAAATGAACTGGCAAAATGTGGCAGTTTCAGTGGCAGATCAAACACTGAAATTCATAGCAGTCTGTAAGTTTACCTTCTGTCTACCATTGTGAGAGGGAGATGGGACAAGAGGAAAGGGCAGGTGTGGTTAACTGAATGTTTGAACTGTTCCTGTAACCTATATGTAAGAAACTGTACCATGAAAGCATTTTATATTCCCAAAAGTTTCTAAAATTCTATATGAAATGGTAAATTCTGAATGCCTTCATTCCATGAATCCAATTTCCTGCATGTCTGCAAGCTTATTAAAATCAGGGTAAGAAGATTTAATTGCAACTGCTCTGGATTTGGACGTGTGAGATTATGATTCTATTCTCGGCTATTCCACGTAACACGTTTGTGACTGGTCAGGCTACTTAGGCAAAATATTTCCAGCTTGTTTGTCTGAAATTTAGTTTGCGATTCATTTCTTCCTTCAATATGGCTACTTTTTTAGAAAAGCTTAAATGTAAATATCTCATTTTTTGTTTCAATTTTTTTTGGTGTGGAATAGAAGTTACAGTGTTTCCTGAACCAGGAGACAATAGTGTCTTAAATCTTTGTGGACCAAATTGATAAGTTTTGTTTTCATAGAGCATTATTTGAACATCTAAAACACTGTGCTGCTGTACAGAAATGTGGTGTTGGTGAAATGTCGCAGATCTCTCTATTCCAGTTTTGTGTTTCAGGCCAGTGTGAGCCCTCAGCTTGTGTTAGGCTCAAACCTTCTCCCAGGCAAACTCTTTCTAAAAATGGAACGTTGTGTTTATGCTACAATAAAGAAATACAGTGGTTGTGAGGCAAGGAGCAGCACAGCATCAGGAATTGCATTAACCAAGCTGCCAGATCTTTTAAGAAGAAGCAGTATATACTAGTAGTGAATAATATTAATAGTGTAATTAATCAATGTGTTCCTTTAGTGAAAAATGCTCCTAGTTTTGTATTTATGGAAATGTTTGAGTATGAGTCTATGAGAGGACTTTCTGTGCAAGGAATTGGGCTATTACTGAATTGCAGTTTGTGATTTCCCTTTTCATTCTATATGGAATTGCTTCTTTCTAATTAAAAGCTCAGGTACATCTACATTGCAGACATGAAGTGCAGTTGCATGGCCAAAGAGGATTTTTATATAGCTAACCTGACCAGCATGAACAGTGAGCTACAGCAATGTGTTTTTCAGTTCAGTGCAATGACTGCCTTAAAGCTTGCTCATGCTTCCTCCCTATTCACACTTTTCTGATCACCCCACTTAATTAACTGGAATAGCTGTTAGCAAACAGAAACAGTTTATATGACCAAAATGTAATAATATGTCCAGTTTCTGTTCCTATGTTTAATAGTCTTATCAGCATCTTGGTGGTTTATATTTTAATAAGATAGTCATATATGAAATATTTTATATAATTCTTTGATAGGTGAGATAGTAGATGACTGTTTTCTGTACATCTGAAAAATACCATTTGCTGGACTAGAGGAGATAGACCCATTAAAATCATGTAGATGCTTTCCTTAAGATTTCCTTAATATCAGGTAGAAAGTTTCCTTAGGATCTGTAGGAACCCCATTTTCATCTTTCTTAACTGTAAAAATATGTAGCTTCTGAAATGTGTGTCAATGGAGAACAGACTAATAAGTAAGAGAAAAAAAACCAACCCCAAAACATTACTAGTCCATTTAGTTTTCCTGAAGCAGTAGAAAGGGGTGAGATTCAGGTAGTTTTGCCTCCCTTACAATCCAAATTCCTACAAAGATGGAGGAAAGGGTCTTGATTAACTTAAATAGGTTTTGGATCAAATCAGTGGGTGTAGGTATAGGGCAACATTTCAGTGACATATGGAAAAAATCTTAAAATTTAATTACTGCTGTTGAAATCAACAATATTATGTATTATCCATGTGCTTGAGTGTTTTGTAGGGCAAGATTTGTTCCTTCAATGTTTTCTCTACAGTCTAGCTGGGCTGCAGCTTTCCAACATCTTTATTTCCCTTCTGGCACATTTTAGGAGCTTCAGACTGCATTTTGAGCTGTGCTGCTGCCCTAGGTGCTATTTTCATTCTCCAAGGCAAGAAGTTTATGTCCATTCCAATCCCTTATCTATTCTCTTGTGAGAGCAGGTTTACTTCCCTGCCTACTGCTTCAAATCAAACATTCCTGCATCAGAGCTGGAGCATCCATCGGGTCAGGGGAAAGGTTAAAGAAGCCAACAGTAATGTTGTGCCCTTCTCCTTTTTTTCCCATTGCTTGCAGAGTGTAGCAGAAGCTCAGTCTTTCATTAGACAAATATTTGATAAATATCTGTAATGAATAGTCTAAGAAGATGCCTTGCAGAGGACGGATTAGACAAAGTCCTTTCAGCCATATTTTCTGTAACTTCTGTGATGATTGACTCACAACTGATTCAGAGCCTTGACTCCCTTTTGCTTTGTCATTTGTTCTGTGGTTTGTTACCCAGTGTACAGTCAACCTGATGCAATGATTCCAGGCCCCAGTCCAATCACATGTGCTAACATATTGTCAGATGAAGTCTCAGGGAAGCTTTATGTTGAAAGATTTCTGGGTATTTTCCCTGGGGTTGCAGAAGATATTTTGTTATATTTTGTTTCTCTTTATTTTTTTGTAGTAGGAAGATTAGGGCTTTCTTCCTGCTGAAATCTTATTATGTCTTGGCACACTTTCCATTTTCAAGCCTTAGGCTCTGCTGTAAATTTAAAATAGTAATGATGGTAAAGGGATTATAGGATAGGTTACATTAATATTACTTTTTATACTTACAAGCTAATAACAGGATTCTAAGGATGTATTTAACTCAATCTTATTCTGCTTTGAGTTGACAGAATTATTATTGTTCATACTGTTTCTACTACAGACTTTATTATTGTGATCAGAGCTGTACAGGGCTTAGCCCTATACAGAAAGCAGTAGCCTCTGCCCCAGAAAACCAGCACTCTTTTCCAAAGAAGGTGGGATGGGAAAAGAAACAAAAAACCACAGACCTTGGTTTACCCACGGCCTGTAGGACATAAATCTCTTTTTAAACTCAAGTAGATGCTGCTGTTGTGTCAGCTAGTGATTAGTGGATAGAGCTAAGAGGTAGTAAGTCAGACAAACTAGACAAAACAACACCAGCTAGAAGAGGTTGCAGTTGGTTTCATCTACTGGAGCAGTATTCAATATTTCTATTTCTAAGAAAGGGTTTAGGAATAGGCAGAATAGGTGATTGCTTATTTTGTCCCAATGGAGGAGAAAAGTACTAGTTGCCCTAACACCACACACAGCCTCCGTAGCATTTTCCTACTTTCTAGTTGCATCACCTAGCACTGCTGCTGTCTGCTCTGGTACCACTGATGGAGGAGTTGGTGTGTCATCCCTGATTCCTCACAGAGTTTGGCAGTAGTTTGGCACAAGCCTTTTGTTTTGTGTGCAGTATTAGCTGTTAAGCATGATTCATGATGTCTGCCTACAGAAAGCACGCCCATGTGGTGAAGGCTCTTCCTGGATCAGGTTGCAGTTCCCTGTGGGCTGCTCATAGTAGCTGCTCTACAGGAGCAATTATGTGCAACTTATAGTAAGTAGCCTGAACCCTGCTGTATGAGGCTGCTGGGCTGCAATATCTAATGGATGAGTTTCTCCAGCCAGCTGGGATCACTGCTCAGGTCACCAAGAAAAGGGGAGCAATCCTCTGCCACCTGCAGCTCAACATCCGGAAAGCGATAGAGCTGAATGAGTTGCAGGAGAAAGGTGGTAGCTGGCTCATTGGCTGCAAGGCAAAAAAAACCCCAAACTTGTTTATAACAAGAAAGGGTTTCAGCTTCCAAAGGTGAACAAGACACTTTATTCAGCCTCGTTAGCAACCTCAGCCTAGTTGTCCACCACTGCTTCTCTCTGGCAGCACGAACCTCTTCTCAGTCTGTCATATAGGAGGAACCTCAGGTTCAGGAGGCCAGGCAGAAGACATTGTGGGGTGAAAGTAGCTGCTCCAGCAGAAATAATGACTTCCTGAGATAGAGATGTGTGTGCTGGGGAGAGCTTAAAAGCAATGATGAAGGTGCAACAGCCATAAGGACTGAACTGCAGGAAAACAACTTCCCCATTCCTGGAGCCCTCCCCAAAACCATTCTGTCTAGTCCAAGCCTCTTTCTCTTCAATCCCCCCTGGCTACGCTTTGTTATATTTTCCCTTTATAGTAATTCCTTACGCTCTTTGTAATCTCTCTCCTCCTCAAAATTTGCTCTGCTTCTGCAACCACATTTTGCTGTTCACAAGTGCAAGGGCAAAACCAAGATATTCAAGTTTGCCTACGCTTCCATGTCTGCTATTGCATCAGAAGTCCCTGGTCTTTCCTAGGATATGCTTACAAACTCTGCATAAGTAATAGAAAATAATAATTGCAGTTGCTTTGTGATCTCGAATGAATCACCTTGACTACAAGTCAGGGCGGTTACTTATTTCATCTGTATAGATTACAGTCAGTCTCACTGAGTTGATGTCTTGAGGATCTCTGCTGAAACTTGCTGTTACAGTTGGGTAACTTGTAAGTTTTTTTACAGCTGAGGCTGCCAGTTCTGCTTTTACTCAGAAATACTCGGCTCAGCACAGTGTTTAGAAAAGTTTGGGTATGTCAAATGAATTACACCTGTTACAGCTGCTCAACCTACTGCTTATAGTCTAGTAGTTTCAGCACAGTGAAAATAACTGCAGCCAGGCATCATTTGGGAAGGCGTTGGCAAAACTTGATGGAAAGAGTAGAACAAAATATTTAGTCGCCATCTGCACCTACCCAAGGCAGCTCTCTATGGTAAGAAAGGTAGGATTGTAGTAATGAGAGTAGCAGTTCTGGCCAAAGGCTGCTGTCGGCTCCAAATCCACTTGAGGCTATTGCAAAGGCTGGGTAGAATAAGCATTGAACTGACATCTTGGCTAGAGGCACCAGAATGTCTCAGCTTTGGCTAAAATTGACACCGACCAGCACATCACTTTTGATTTGACCTAGCTCGTAATTGACAAGATCTGTTTTGATCAAATGATTAATTTCAGTTTCAGGAGGTCACAATATATCTTCTTTGCTTGGGCTGGATAAAGCTTCACTCTGGAAGTAGTTACATTGGAATCAGCAGGCACTTTTCAGATGAGGGGCTGTTCAAAAGGTGTGTCTGGCCTAGACAGTGGCTGTTTGTAGGTGTAGCATTGCTATAGAAGCCCTGAAAATCAACAGTATTCAACTGCCTTCCTCACTGTCCCCTTTTGCCTACCACAGGCAGGGCAATCTGGGCAATCTTCCTTTTACTTGCACTGGAGTGCCCTGGGCTGGGACCTAGGCACATATATCTTGTACGTACTGTACTGCTGAGGTGCAAAGTTTGCAGGGCTGGAAATACATCTTTGTCATTTTACTTTAGGCAACAGGGGCCAAATAGCTGCACTCAATAGACTGTGTGCCACATCTGTTTCTTTCTTTATCTCCCTTATCCTTTTTGTTCCTGTGTTTACCGGTTCTCCTTCCAGTTTAATGGTTTTATTAGGCAGCAGCAATAGAAGGTGCTTGAGAGCATGTGGATAAACCAACCAAGCAAAACAAACCTCGTTGAAAATTGCCCTTTGTATTGGCAGTACAAACAGCAGAGATCTGGACGGGTGTTAATGCATCCTTAGTGCTGCTTTCAGGGCTGTTGACAAAGGAAAGAAACAAATTGCTGTTTATAAAGGTCATAGGTGATACCATGGTAGCACTGTGATAACTTTTTTTAATGAAGGATATTAAAGAAATAGGCATTGATACTTAATCAGTACCCCTGGTATTAGGCACCTGGCCTTGCTCTGCTCTCTTTGTGCGGGTTCTTCTGAGTGTTTGGTTTCCCTCCTGCTAGTGCTGCTTGAACAGCACCACAAAACGCTGGGACAAGTTAAGCCAAAAGGGTCTGTGGGCCAAGGAAGTGTTAAGTAGGAGGTCTTATCAGTCAGGGACCTAAAGAGGTTGAGGGTGCTGGCAATACTTCATGCTGCAGACCACACTGTGGGAGAGAGTAATCCAAGGGAGGGTTCTCCAGCTCCCCCACTCCTATACCCCTCCACGGGAAAAAAAGATTGAATGTATTGCAGCTCTTGATGGTGTCTTGACATAAAAAGCATTAGGATTCTGAAAGATTCAGGTGATTTTGCACACTGTTAACTTGCACTACTCACTGCTTGGTAAAAAGAGGGAGAAAAAATACAATAGAATGAATAAGGTGGAAGAGCCTTAAGAAAGGGTCTCAATAATGTAATGGCCAAAAAAAAATAAATCTTAAACGCATCTCCTGTGAGCTTAACAGGATTATAAGGATCAGGAAAATTGTCTTTTTGCCAGTTTCCTGTTGTTGCCCTACTGGTCTGTGCAGTTTAGCTTATATTTGTGGTCTTTTGCGGGGTGTTCCTACTGTTGTTTGAAGGAAGTGTTATGGGTCAAGTGTTGTACCTGATATTGTTGAGTCAGCTGTTTGCAAAATGCCTGAATAAATGCTGAAAGAAATGAGAATCACAGAATCACAGAATCACAGAATCTTAGTGGTTGGAAGGGACCTTTGAGATCATCAAGTCCAACCACATTAAAAAAAAAAAAAAGAAAAAAAAACCACACACACAAACCCACACAAAAACAAAACAAAAAAACCCCCCAACAATAACAACAAAAAAAACCCCCACACCAGAAAGAAAAAAAAAAAAAAAAAGCACCCACCAACTAAACCCCACACCCATAATCTCACACACAACACCCCACCACAAACCAACAATCCCAGGCACTAGAGCATGCCCTGAAGAGCCATGTCTACACGTTTCTTAAATACCTCCAGGGATGGTGACTCCACCACTTCCCTGGGCAGGCCGTTCCAGTGCTTGACCACTCTCTCAGTAAAGTAATTCTTCCTAATATCTAATCTAAACCTCCCTTGCCGCAGCTTCATACCATTTCCTCTGGTCCTGTCATTATTCCCTTGGGAGAAGAGGCCAACCCCCGCCTCTCTACAGTTTCCTTTCAGGTAATTGTAGAGGGCAATGAGGTCCCCCCTCAGCCTCCTCTTTTCCAAACCAAACATGCCCAGAAACAGCAGGCAGGCTCCTTGTTCAGAGTGTGCAGCTCCAGGAAGCTCTGTGATCCAGAAGCTATTTGCTTCCTTTCTGGAGAAGCATCATAGCTACCTACCTCTCTAGTCTTTCTGCCTTCAAGTGACTCAACCTGAAATCCAGTCCGGGGATTTCTGTTTGTGACTGCAGGAAGTCCCCAGTTGTGGGGGCTGAGAGTTAAGCGGTGTGGGCTACTGCTCTGAGCCACAGGCGCTGCTGTGTGACCACCTACCACACAGCAGTACCTGCTCTGTTGAACTTGCAGGAGTGAACACTTGGCCCACCTCTTATCTCTAGTGAGCCAGCATAGGAGGGACTCAGGTTCTGCGACCCTCTTTCTATTAATCATTAGAGTGTAACAGTGTGCTTGTATTTGATCACCATAATTTTATTGAATTATCACTCACATGACAGACTGTCCAAGGCTCTCTCGAACCACAGGTCTCCAAAGCTGCAGAAATATCTTTGGTGGCAAAACTGGGTCAAAGAAAGCCCAAATGCTCCAAAGTGAGCGTGTTTCTTCACTTGTGACAGCAGCTTGCTGCTCCAGCTACGTGTGCTTGTGGGCCTGTGAGACGAGCCACGTCAAAATCTTTCCCCATCCTTAAAGTAAAAGCTATTTGTTAGCCCAGATGAGCTTAGCAGGCGGTTTTATAGTGCTGCCTTTCAACTAGTTGTGCTACCACAACTGAGGAAGTGGAAAACTGAGGCATAAAAGCAGAAATCAGCACATTGATGGGAGTTCTAGGGGATGAGCCTCCGTGTGATAATTCTGGTGCCCAGGCCAGTTTATTGTAAAGATAATTACCTTAACGAAAATGAGCTGAGATCAGACAGAAGCCTTGACTGGCTGGTGCAGTGGCTGCTCACTGGGAGTGGGAGTTCTTTGAAAGCTGTGATTCTGTCCAGAGATAAAGCAAAGAGTTTAAGTGTGTTCTACATCCTTACATATGCCCCATTGACATCCTGCTCCTGCATAAGTGTTTTCCTGAGCAGAGTCTTGCGTTGTGGATAATTGCAAACACTCCTTTATGGCTTTTGTTTTGATCCACGCTTTTCTGTGATATCTTATTTCCCAAAGCGCGTGATAAGAGGTTGTCAGGTAAAATTCATTTTTATTTTTAGGACATCACTACGTAGTGCTTTTCGCATTGGCACATTTACTGTCAGCAGGATAAAGGGTACTCTAAAGAGTTAAGAAGAGTAATTGTTGTTTCATCAGATTATCTATTAGTTCAACCAGGCTAATGCACTGTAATATCTAGACAAGCCCTATAATTGGAGATAGTTTGAAACAAGCTTTTAGCTGTGCATGAGCTCCAGCTCTAAGTTTATTTCACAGCTAAGCCGTTAAGCAAGGAAAAAAATAAATCAAAAAAAACCCTGAACCAAAACCAACTAACCAATAAAAAATAGGCCATTGTTGATTAAAGACATGTTGAAAATTAGGTCATTTACAAAGACAGGGGTGTGTGTTCTTTTTCAAAAGCTTGCGACTAATTTTTTCTCATTTTGCAAAATGCGTGCTGAGCTTGAAAAGTCAAATCAGAGATATCTTTTGCAGAACTGCCTTTTTACTGCACGTGCAAAACATTTGACCAATAACCTGAACTACCTGAACTACACTACTAGTATTCCAGTCTATTCTATATGTGCCCAACACTGAGGAGTAAGATTTCCCTTGGGGGTCTCTAATAAGGGTCGGTGCTTTCTGAGTCAAGTTAGGAAGGAAAATGGAGCTTCAAATACAATTCTTTGTTGAATTCCTCCTCGCCTGTCTGACCGGCACAGGTTAAATCCTCATGAGACACAGAAAGAGAATGGAGAGGGTGGATCAAGACTCTGCCCACTTCATAGCCCTCTCTAGTTGTTTAGCCCCTATCTATGTATAAAAGGGGAGTGACATGCCAGAGATCCTGCTTTCCTTCTTCTCTTGCTGTTCTTTATGATGATTCACACCATACAAGCTACTATAAAGAAAATCAACTCTATCCCAGCCAAAACCAGTACAAAAAACTATGCTGCATTCCTGCAGCTAGTCATGGCTTGTAAGGGAAAGTCTCTAGAGTTAATGATGCAGGGAAACATTTAGCCTTCTTTCCTAATGGGATCTTTCTAGGAAAATATGAATGTGATTAAATAAGCTAATGTGGCCCAAGTAATCTGCTGACTGCTGGCTCTGATCTCTCGCATTGGTTTTATGCATTAAAGGAAAATTGGCATAACATATCTACTTAGTTGTGAGGGGGATTAATTTCTGATGATCAGCTTATGTTTTGAAGTACAGCAATCTGGTGTTTCTGGAACTTGTATAGATGTGTTAATCTAAATGTCCAAGAAATTTTCATCTGCTAATTTTCTGGTTTTACCCCTTGTACTGCTTCCTCCACTTAACGGTATTTCAAAATATGCTAACTACTTCTGGTATAAACGGCACTGTGTATATGTATATATATATGTATGTATGCGTACACAGTATGAATACTTTGCCAGCTTCCTAGAGGTTAGCTGCCTGTAACTGTTCTGCCATTAAATGTCCCCACAGATAAAATATTTCATTTGTCCATGTTCACTGATGCAGAGTAATTTTTAAATCAGTCTGATTTAATTATTTTTATACGCTTCATTTTTGTCTTCATGTTCCTTCAGGCTTCAGACTTGATTATCACCCCAGCTACAACTTTCAAGGAAAAACCAGACCCTAATGGTTTGGTATTTGGAACTGTGTTCACTGATAACATGCTGACAATTGAATGGTCCTTGGCTTCAGGATGGGAGAAACCTTATATTAAGCCGCTTGGGAACCTTTCATTGCATCCAGCCTCCTCGTCTCTGCACTATGCTATAGAAGTGAGTACTGAATAGATTTGGAAACTGCTATTTTGTTTCATTAGCACTTGAAGCCATAGCTTTGTAATACAAGGACTGCCACCGTGTATAAGTACTGAGTTACACTTTGCTTTGTTAACTGATGTCCTTCCAGACAACAGGGCTATGTTTATGTTAGTATAACTCAGAAGCAGCTCTGGCCTGTGGATTCCAGTTCACTTAACTTTCTAGCCTAGTGAAGGTGAGCCCTTTCTTGTGTGGTGACAAGTTCATTTGAGAAAGCATTCTAGTTCACTGGCAGTGGATCGGTCCAATTACTGTCTCTGATGTAACTTAATGAAGCACTGAATAAGACCGTGTGAGATTCCATGAGTAGCTTTAATTTGGGGACTGAACATGCACCTTGGGAATGTTATTTTAAGTGGTTTTAAAAGTTCACAGCTTGAATTGCAGGACAGACTAGACAGATGCTTGTTTACAACTCTGAACAAGTCTGGGGAGCTCCGAACTAGATCTGATGCATTCAGAATATACAAGTCTATTGAAGCAGAGAATATACAGCAAGGAACTTCGGAAAGTGAAATGTGAAGTCGGAAACCAGCGTGGTTAAGAGTTTCCGTGCTTAGCTGCTTACTGTCTAAAGCTGCCTTTTGTGTCTCCAGAGCAGCTTTGGCTATACTCACACCTGTGTGAGAGCCTCGGTAGGGCACATATGCTGAAATGGAAGCTTGCTTCTCCTCCCACTTCTGGGTGGGTGGGAGTGTCTCCACTGAAGATAGCGGAGTTACTTGAGCTTCTTTTACTGTTTGTTTTTTTCCTTTTTTCTTTTTCCTTTTTTTCTTTTTAGTGTTTGTTTGTTTGTTTGTTTTTTGTTTTTTGTTTTTTTTTTAACCACTGGTGTAAGGGAAGGATCAAGATTTTCCCTGCTTGTTGTCCCTGAGCCCCTGCCTTCACCATTTTTTGTTGTCACCAAGCCTCCAAAGGTCCTGTGCAAATTACAACAGGCCCCTGTGACTAAGGCTGCAGCTCTTGATCTGCCCACGAAGTAAGAAACCACGCTGGAGTCCCAAATCTATATTTCACTCTTAGTAGCATATTGCTTTAATGCTTGGCCTCTGGCCCAGTCTGAAATCATTGCTAACATGAATATGCTCTTATTTTTTTTCCCATTTGTTATTCTTTTACCCTTATTGCATCACGTTTCCTCTAGCCAAGAGGACAGACAGAGGAGAATCTGGTGCCAATGCTGTGGCTCAATGAATACACAGTGGGTATAACAAAAATGATGAATTTGGCATTCCCTCCCCTTTCTCCTTGCCCTCCATGATGCAGTGTGATAGTCTGGATCTGCTGAACTCCAGATCCAGCTCCTGTGATGTAAAGGTGTTAGTTAATATTGTTTGCACACCACAGTAGCAAGCAACCATCAAGCAACCACAGCAGTTGCTTTTATTCAAGTTGAGCAGTTCTGGAACACATCACTGTCTCCCTTTTTAATGGGTGAAAGATTTTACTGAGCTCTGGCAGGTTAAAGGCTTTTCTTCTTGAAGAAAAAGATTTAACAGCTTGAGAAGGCTTTGTGTTTCAGCAATGATGTGATTCTTACTTTTCTCAAACCATTGGTCAAATCTTAGTAGTAACATTCCTTCCTCTTCCCTCTCATTAAAAGTTCTGTGAATGTGTTTGGGAGAAGGGTGGGGGGAAACAACCGTTCTGTGATAAGAAAGTAGCAATACAGAAATGTGGTGTTAGTCACTGACCCAATAAAAATCGTACCAAAGTATCAACCACATCACCAGCTATGCCATCCTTTATTAAAGATAGCATGTTTTCTTGTAGCTACAATGTCTATCCTAGGAACAGTTTCTTTTTCAAAACTGAGTACAAAGCTTTCAATAAGGTTGGCATTGCCATAGGAGTAAGATAAATGTTGGAAGCAAAAAGTTCGAAGTTCTGCTACATAGTTGGCGTGTAGCCTAAGGAAAATTGCAGGGATTCCCGCAACCCAGTTACAACCCAATTAAAATTTGTCATGTGGAAGGACCTAGCTCTGTCATGGGGCTGCTCAAAAGCTTTCTAAACATTGCATTTCACTGATCCTTATCGGAAAATCTTACAGAATTTAATAATGAAACCGTGCGTATTCTACTAAAATTACTTATACACAAATACAGGATTCGTTTGTCCAAATAAAACACCTGCATATGTAGACTTCCAACCACATAGAATGTGTTTACAGCCATTTTTTGTGGAACAGTCAGGAGGAGAAGTCTGAGGAGACTGATAGTAGTGATGCAGTTAAATTCATAGAACTTACACTGAAATTTAATGTACAAAGAAATGCTTTAGAAAATAAATTCTAAAAATCTGAACCCTTGTCTATAAGCATAAATGATCCTTTAATACTTAATCCAAATAATACCTGTATATATGTATATATTAGTGAGCTGATATAATATATGTGGTTTCTGCCTATAATTGGAAATTATCAATCTCTAACTGAAAATAGCTATAGATATTTTGTGGGCATATGTTTTCTGCTGTGGTTAAGAGGTGCTGTAGAGCATTCTGCTGGGAGGACACTGGTGGGGTAAAGGTTTCTGGTAAATTGATTTTCAACACCAGTCATCTGCATTTTGCAGTTTGATGGGATGATTATGATTAATTTAAGTTTCCTGTAAAGTATAAATAAAACATTTTCATGTGTTCTTCCTCTCGTGTAAGGCTGATGCCTCTGTCTCTCATGCTAGCTAAGCCCCCTTCCACAGCATAGGGGAAAATAAGTGACCAAGATTTTGCTACAGCGAGAACTGCAACAGAGTTCCCTTAATTACCTTATGCTATGTTTCCTACCAAAACACGTTATGGACAGAGCTCTAAAAATTCTTAACTTATACAATTACATTCTATAGATCTTTTCTGTAAGGGACAATACTGTTTTGGCTCAGTCTTGGGTATCAGCCAGGATGTGAGGGAATAGTCAAGTCGAACACATGCTACAAATTTTAATTGTTGTAACCAAATTATGAAAAAAATGGTTATAATATATCTTTCTTTCAAGGAACTTAATCTGACGCATAGGCAGGTCATTGTTGTGATATAAATTTCATAATACTACCTCACAGGAGTGTGTTGCAAGGATTAACTAGTTAGCATTTATACTTTGAGCGCTGCGAGCAAGAAAGTGAAAATCGTTTATTTCCAAAGGGTGTATCCTGCTTTTGCATAGATCATCATGGGATAACATGTCTCAATTATTATTTGATTTCTTTTCCCTTTTTTTTTTTGGCTTGGTAGTTGTTTGAAGGAATGAAGGCTTACCGTGGAGTGGATGGCAAAATCCGCCTGTTCCGGCCAACTCTCAACATGGACAGGATGGCACGATCAGCAATACGAGCAGCTCTGCCAGTACGTACCCAAGGCATTTTATTCTCTTTAAGACAGAGTGTATTTTCATTTTCAGAGTGCAAATCTCTGAAATTGTACAGTAGTGTAACATTTATCAAACACTAACTCTTGACCAGTTTAGTTAAAGCTTTAAGAGATCTTCTTCAGTGAACTCTTTGAAATGCATTTTTCTTTTAAATCACAACAGTGTTTTGCTTTCTTTGTTGTCTCCCTACTGCCTCAGATGTACACAGTCTACTTCTGAGGGATGGGTGCTGATCTGCGGGTATTTGCACCCAGACAGCTGATGAAATTGTTCTGGTGCTAATGTTCTCCCTTTTCTTCATTCCGCTCCGGTTAAGTCCTTCAGCCTCAGAGTGCCTTCATTTTTGGTCATGCTAGCAACTTAAGGCTGCTTTTAGCAGTGGTGTATTCACAGTGGCCTGTGAGTTTCCTCCCACACTAATTAGCTTTATTACTGTAAGAACTTTGCAACTTTATAAAGCTGGGAGACTTGGTGGGCCCCTTGGAGTTATAACCCAAAACACCCTTCTGCAGAAGAGGTGGTGCCATAGCTTGCCAAAGTGAAGGTGTTGGCTGCACAGGGAGTTCTCACCATGTGCTTTGGAGGCAAGAAGGGTCAATGGCTCCTTTTTTACTATCTCAGGAGGATAGTAGCAACAGGAGGGCATTCAGGATACTGTATAAAAAGCCACAGGGACAAAGACCGTGGGATCTTAAGTTCTGAAAGAAACGAACTCAAGGAAGATGATGTAGTCCTATGAAGCTCTACGGACCATCACTGTTACACATCCTGATGAAGTGTTCCCCTTAATGTATGGATCTATAAAGACCACAGAGCATCCAGGCTATATTTCTCCATTTGCTTTTCTCCCTTTGCTTTTCCTTCCCAGCGTTTTGACCAGAATGAGCTGTTAGAGTGCATCCGGAAGCTTGTGGAAGTGGAAAAGGAGTGGGTCCCGTACTCAACCTCTGCCAGCCTGTATATCCGTCCTACCTTAATTGGAACTGAGGTGTGAACCGGTTTTTTCCCTCCTCTGTACTTTTGTGTATTTAAGCACAAGGGAAAAGCCTCCGTCCATAAAGGGAAATACGCAGCAGTCACTAGACAACAGTATTACAGTTCAGGGGCAACTTGTTTTTATGTTTTTACTTCTGAGTAAGTCACCTGTAGCTCTACTTCACAAATTTATGTTGACCACACCACCACCTAGTGGACACATTGATTAAGATCACAGAAAATAAACTGATTAATGGCAAAATTAGTGGTAATGGCAAAATTTAAATTAACTTTTGTACTAAAAATTTTGTACTAAAATCATAGTTATTCGTGAAATTTTAATGTATGCCTTTAAAATAGTAATAATCCGGAGAAAATGTGAGGGAACAGAAATTTGCTGTTTAGATTTTGTGATTTCATCTTGTATCTCTATCCTGACGTTAGTGACGAGATTTTGGAAGATTCTACCCAGTAAATTAAGATGGCTTTTCTGAGAGAGACTTTTAACAGAACTAAGAACAAGTTCTTATGTCAGTTTATTCTTAAGCACGGATAAACCTGACCTTATAAAAGGCTCCTTAACAGCAAGGTATTAGTGTGTACTCTGTGAGTTTCATGTGGATGTGAGTCCAGACTATAGTATTTATAAAGGGAATAAGAAACAGGGAGTTTATTTTAATTAAAGCTTTAAACCTCTAATGGTAGAACATAGGACAAGGAAGCTAAAGAATGTATAGTTCCCAACTAGGCAAGTTACTATTCTGCAATATCCACATCTGTAAGTAGTTATTATACATGAGCATTATACCTTTTGTATGTGTTCTAGGACTCCATTAATTTAATGCTTGTAAACTAGTTGCAGATTTTCAGATGGAAGGATCTCTACTCAATGACTGTAAAGTATTAATATAAAAAAAAAAAACTCCCCCCATTTTCATTTTCGGAATTCTTTTGGTGTTGAGCTTTGTTTCAGATTAGCCAACATACCTGGCCTTTACACAATGTCATACGTTGTTTCCAGGTTGCATCTCTTGCTAATCTTTTATGAATCAGTACAATTAAGAAACCCATCAGCACGATCTTTTGAATGGTAGTGTAAGAATCAGGAAAAATATCAAGATCTCAGTTAATCTTAGTAGAAGTTTTGCTGAAGGAGTAATGTAGACAGAAATCAAAAGAACCCTCTTAGCACCTGAGGAAGGTTTATTTGAATTTTTCAATAGTTCCGTTATTACTCTATTATTTTCCCTCCCACCTCCCAATTTAGCTTCAAGTGCATTGTGTACAGTGTTTTGCTTAGACCTTTGGTCCTAAAGATTTAAATTCAATAATTTTTTTTCAATGGAGACCTAATCTTAGAAACCAAGGATGATCTTGTTCTTTTTACGAGTCTGGTTTCTCTGAGTGGAGAGAAAATAGTAACCCATTCAGTTGCACAGAAGATCCCAAGAATCATGGGCAACCAGCTGTATGTAGCTCGAGGGTTGGACAAGGTGATCTCCAGAGGTGCATTCCAACTTCAGTCATTCTGTGATTCTGTGGTCAGTCCTGAGCTTTGCAAAGAATCACACAGTTAAGCTGAGTTTCCTACTGCAGGATTCAGACTTTGATCAGTGCCAGACTTTTCACGTCCACCTTCCAGTATTGACGGTGATGACTTGAAGTGAGAAGCCATGTCTCAGATAGGAGGGCAAAAAACCCAAACGACACATTTCAGGTTATTTCCTGTGCTGTTGTGTGAACCATTTCCAGTGGGCAAATCATTTTAGCTTGTCACGCAGCCATTCACAGAGCCACTACTCAACTCTACCCAATCCTTTTTTTCAGCCCTCCCTTGGAGTGAAGAAGCCGACTAAAGCCCTACTGTATGTCATAATGAGCCCTGTGGGCCCTTACTTTGCAAGTGGAAGCTTTAATCCAATATCCTTATGGGCAGATCCAAAATATGTAAGAGCCTGGAAAGGAGGAACAGGAGACTGCAAACTGGGAGGGTAAGAAAACATAATTCTGCGTCTTCTACATAGCTCTCAAAGGAGATTTGGTTTTTAGTGAAGTATCTAATCCAGCAGAAGTAGAGGTATTAAACGTAGCAGTTATACAAACAATGTACTGTAGCAAAGATTTCAAAATTGTACTTTGAAAGTATTATTTATACAATTCAGTTGCATATTGTTGTTTGGATATTACAGCCAAGTGGACTATTTGCAGAGGCAAATTTTCAGCATCTCAAGCTGAGGAACTGGACCTGGAAGGTGTCCATGTAATACTTTGGCTGTTCGCCTTGCAGAAGTTGACACTAAAGATATCAATTCTATGATGCAGCATTCAGTACAGCAGCTTGCTGCCAACATGGCAGTGAACAGTATTGACTGCTGACCTCCTTCCTTGGCAAACTGTCCTGACAAGCCATCTGCAGTTAGTTAGGGGATTGTGGGTGTGTAAGGGAAAGCATGAGAGAATTATCTGCATTGACTTGACCATAGTCTAGCAGAACAGTTAAGCAGAAATATAATTGTTAATGTCAAAGTACTTGACTTGTAGAGTGAAGCTGCTTAGGACCTGACTGGAGCAAATAACTTGGATGTGGCTAAATAAGTGACTAGATTATACATCCTTGGTCTTTGATTTAAACGAAGCTTATTGTCTCTACCTGGGAGTTTCTCTTCTAAGCAGGAGGTTAGTAGTTGCCAAGTGCTGCTCAGCTGAACTAGTAGAATAATCAAAGGGCAAGAAAACAGCTTTCCTTCATCCAGTCTGATGTTCTGAGACCTTTACTCTAGTTTTAAAATATATTTACTTTAAAATATATTTTTATATAGTTTTAAAATATATTTATTGTTTTCTGTGCATCCTTCACACGTCAGCTATGAAAAAAGGAATAGTCTGGAGTCACTGCTGACAGAACTGTGGAGTTGCTGACTTTGGGTCTTGATGGTTGTTGGAACATCAGAAGCGAAAGGGTTGGAATATTTTCCCCCCTCAGTGCAGCTACAGAGTAAACACATATTACTCAGTCAGGTACATGCTGTAGACAGCATTTTAGGAAAACAGTTGCTCCTCAAGGATATGGAATTCATCAAAGCCCATCTGCGGCTCCTGAAGCTACTAATTCTGTGAATGTCTTTCACTAGAAAACAAATAACTCACCTCTGGTGATTTTTATGTTCCAAGAGGTTCATCTGACATATATGACCCATCTGTTCATCTGACATAAATGAGGTAGATGGTTTTGTTTTGCCTTTTTAAAAAACATGAACTGGATGGGAATTGTTGCTTTCTATCCAGGATGCCAACTGCTAAATAAATATAAATGGTTTCCTAAGGTGTCTAACTGCAACGATTAGAATGTCCAAAAAATAGAACAAGAGGTATTTTTAAGACAATTTGGATGAATATGTAGGAACTGTTGATGCTGTTCAGCCCTTTAAATTTCTTTGGTTGTAGATACAAATGATCTAGTAAAATACTAGTAGAGTACTTCCAATGAAAATATTCCAGGGATAGGCAGTGACTATGTAGAGCACTTGCTTATATGGTAGGTGTGCACACAACCTTGCATAAAAATGAGAAAATACCCAACCAGATACTCCTAACTGTTTGCTCATTCTTTTTTTTTTTTTTTTTTCTTCTGGAAGGAATTATGGTTCTTCTATTTATGCCCAGCAAGAAGCCATGGAGTTAGGCTGCCAGCAGGTTTTGTGGCTCTATGGAGAAGATCACCAAATAACTGAAGTTGGAACAATGAATCTGTTTCTGTACTGGATAAATGAAGATGGAGGTATAATAACACACAACATGAAAACTTTAACAGAGTAGACAATTGGGATAATAATCCACAAAATTATTATTAGAGTGCAGATCATAAACGTTTTAATGAACATGATTTTACAAAGGAAATGTCTGTTCTCTTCTGAAAACTGATAGGTGACTGTTACTTATACCATTGAGAAATAAGAGATTCTGGAGCAGCTGTTAGTACTGCCTACTGATAACATACTAAGCTGTTGGGCCAGTCCAAGTGCTCAGAAGTGTAGAGTCTAACCAGGTACAAGATCACATTGCAGGCTTGATGTCAACTCTAGTAGCATACTTGATCTTGAAGGAGGTGTTGGGCACCTTGGGTAAGACACCTTAGGACTGTGTAACTCTTCAGACTCTGTGGCTTTGGGGTTGAGTGATTCCCATCATCACTTTCTGGCAAGTCAAATGTTCCTGAAGCATAGCCAAAAGTATTTCAGTGTCCAACTGATGAAGATCTTGGCTCTTTCTTTGAAGAATTTGAAGTTCTGTCCAGTGGAGGTAGAGAGAAACATGTCAGTCACCATTCCACATCAGTAATGGTCAAATGATGCTTTCAAGATATACCATCATTCTTGAAGCCATTTTTACCTCTGAGCAATGTAAATTCTGATTAGAAAACTATCTAGTTAACGAGCAGCCTAACTATTTAGGCATCTCCAAAACATCCATTAGGCATGCAAGTATTCAGTGCTTGAGAAGTGATAGCTGCTGAGAACTGGTTGGGAAGACTACATGACTCTGAGTCCTTAAAGGATTGAGCCAATGTCTAGGCAAGTGAATAAAAGGACACCTCCTGACTTCCATGAGTGTAGGCCCTCCAGGAAAATTAAGTGTTACTGAACTTTTGCATGGCAGCAGATACAGGGTTCAGACTCTGATTTTGTCATAGGGCCATGAGGACCCTTGAAAACGGACATTTTTCTGACAATGCTCAGCAGCAGTACAGAGGTGATAGTCTGCGGGGACAGCAGTGTGCTTTGGATATTGTAGGGTAATGGGAATCCAACTACCTGACTCCCAGCTCCAGTTTCACTACTTGTTCTGCAAAATCTTTACCACTTCCGTGAGAAGAGGGACGACGCTCCCTCGGTGTTGAATGAGTCTGTGAAGACTTATGAATGAAACTATAAATATGAGAAATCTTCTTCTTGTTGTTGTTTTAGCAGCAGTAGATTTGTCAATGTTGCTAAATAGCCAAATTCATGCTTTGTGTAACTTCACTGGAGAGACACAAAAATAGATTTTGGTTCATTCTGCCCAGGGAAAGGACACTGAAGGGAGGACATAATTAGAATTCAATGTTCTCATTGTACTTAAACCAGGAATATGCTGGAATTATCCAGCTGCAGCACCGTGCTGTTCCAAAGATCTGCCAATCACTGTGTTACCAGTGCACTAGTGAATAGTACTATTGTGAGGTGGCCGTAGCAAACAACTTGTAATTCATGCCACCCAAGCTAACTGTATGCTGTCAAACCTGCCATTTCACACGACATGGTCATTAGCATCATTGGAGCACTTTGCTGTCTCCCCGTATGTTGATTAATGCTTAATTTATGATATCTTTGGTTGAGAATCCCTCTTGCTGTCAGTGTATGTCATCGCATACCTGCCTGTGGCTTTACATTGTGAATGAAAAAGTGTTTGCCATTAAGTTCTGTCAACCAAGGTTTTGTTTTGTTATGCAAATTCTGCAGCTGAGAGAGGGATCAAACACAAAAATAGTGAGGCAGAAATTGCAGATCATCATCAAAAGGAAAATGCCTTTCTTTTTGTTTTCAGAGGTCAACATGGAGTAGTCTGAATTGCTCTCCTTGGTTTATAGCAAATCAAAGACCCAGCCCAGTAAAGCCTAGACTAAAGGACATCTATGCTTCCAACAAGAGTAGGCTTTTCTTGCAAGCCTTTGCTATATATTTTCAGTTACAGCATTGTAACTAAACATGACGTTGTCTTGGACAGCAGGAGGAGCCTGGAAAAATGTTTCGTTTGTAACATCGAGGAGGGAGTAGGGGAGGAAACCACTCAATTTCTGGTAAAATAACATGACATGCTCTACGCTGCTCTCATATGCCCCCTGCTGCTCCAGCTGAGGCTTATAATATGACCAAATCTGGATCCCTGCTGTTGCATAAATACAGGAGTGTGATATTTCATTCATTCCTCAAATACTGTTTATGTTTTATATTCACAAAGTGAAAATTTTGGTCACCCTACAGTTCCTTCCACCTGCATCTTCAGAGCACACAACAATCCCAAGAAACTGTTAACATTGAAACTTGTTTTCTTTAATAGTGTCTGTTTTTCTGCCTAGAATATAGGCTTGACTTTATGGAAAACCTTAAAATTGAAACATATGTCCAACCTGAAGGTTGCTAACTATGATATCTGTCTGCACTCTCCAAAAATTAAATGTCTTCAGAATGATTTGGAACCATCTGGCCTCTACTTCTAGCTTTAATGTTAAGGCACTGTGAATAGCATTCAGGCATTACTTAATATTCCTGTGCTGATATTAAAATGGGATTTAATAGTGCTTACTTCAATATAGGTTACATAAATTAAAAAATAAATATGTTAAAAGATTCTCTGGAACAGTCAGGTAAAACATCAGGCAAATTTGCTTAGTCTTTTGTAGGTGGAGGATTATTTGTGCTGCAGAAGTTTCTTGTACAAGTAGATTACTAACAAAATAAAGATCATACCTTCTGCTTTAATAGAAAGAAATAGCATGGAGTGGAGAGCGGGAGATGAATGAGATGGCAGACAAAGAAAAGGAGGGGAAAATAATTGAGGAAAATAAATTGACAGAGATGCGAAGACAGAGTGATTGCACGAAGGGAGAGTAGAAGAAAAGCCTGAGGGAAAATAGGGAGAAAGAAATAGAAGGGTCCAGAAAAAGAAATGTTAGAGGAACTCAGCTGTTAATAATAGTGAAATTAGGGTTTCCTGGGTTCTCCTTGACCCTGAAGTTCACTTGGCATATGTTATCATTTTGGTAAAATACATTTTGGTGAATTTCTCAGCATTATTATTGTGTGACTAGTACCGAAGGCATCCCATGTTTGGAATCTTATCTGCTATATGTTCATAAATACACATGTAAAAATTGAAGCCGTGTAATATGCAAGAACTCATTTAAAAAGTCCTTTTAAACACTCTGATGGAGTTTCTTTGTTACAGCATGCCTACACTGTGCCTGGTGTAATGGGGCACTGGACTAGTAGTGCTACCACTATAACAGTAACAGTAGACAACGGAAGAGAAACCCTGACATTTTCCTTCAAATGCCTTTCTCCCCCTTTTTGCTGCTATACGTTTTAAGGCTCCTATCCCTTCAAAATAATTCAGAAGCCAAATGGAGTCTGTGAGCTCACAGTCAGTTTCTTTAAGATGGACAAACTGATGCCATAGGCAGCCTGGTTTGGCATCAATTCACAGAGAGGATGAGGGGTTTGGCATGCTGTGCTGTATAGCATTATCATCTCTGCCGTATACCAGGGGAGCAGATGTTCCTTGGGTGGCCCCAGGCTGGTAGGCATCATATGTGTACTTGACAAAATTCTACAGAGCAGGCTGTTTGAAACATTTTGAAACTCCCATGTCCTGTCTGCTCAGTGCTGTTTGGCGGCTGGTTTGGCCTGGCACCTTTTCAAACTAGCTCAAATCAATTAATATATGTTGCTGAGCTTAAACGGGTCCTGGCCAAGATCTGTCGCAACATTCACCAAATACAGAACATTATCTGGAGCGTAGTGACAATCTTTGATATTAAGGTCTGCATTATTTGAAGTTTTCTGTTCGAGAAAGGGGACAACTTGTATACGACTGGGTCACAGATGCAGAACATCAGCTTTCCACTCTTCAGAATAAGGTGAGCCCTCTGGCTCATGGAAAGTTTTTAAGTCCTCTTCTTTTGATAATTGTGCCACAATCAGGACCAGACAGGCATCACAAGTTGTAGTGTTGCTATAGACAGACTCTTAAAAAAGGAAAGCTATTGTTACTAACTATAGAAGAGAAAGAAGAGACCCCTCCTGTACTTAGGAGTCTGGGATAGGTTGGGGAACGGCACTATTGGTTATTCAAAGCAGAGCAGAATATATAGCCTATTGTAGCGCAGCTTTTTTATACATTTTGGTATGGCAGTTTTACTTGTGTGTGTGTGTGTATGTATCCTCATAAGAGGAACATGGAAGCATAGGTAGGAAAAACTTCTAGTCCAAATTAATAAATGCAGGGTGGCTGCATTAAAAAGTAACAGACATTTCCTGAGAGAATGGACAGTGAGTAGCAGATTCAATGAAGAATTCCTTTTATTTATCCTCCGTTTCCCCTATCCCACCCCAGCAGCTCCCAAAGCCTCCTCTTGAAGAGCAGAAGAGAGCCCATGCTGTAGTCAGTCTGGACCTGTGCATGCACTGGCTGGCAGGCGGTGTTTGTACACAGAGTTATCTAGCTGACTGTTGAAAACAGAGTGTTAAACACCTGAGCTCAACCTGTTCTCTTAGTCCAAGGATACAGTGTGTTTCTCTCTTCTACCCAGCTGCAAGTTTTCACTGGACCTATAGAAACATTTTTAGGACAGCTTCTCCTTCAAGACTGCAAGTAAATGCTCAGTATTCTCTGATAATAGAAACCACCGAGTATGCTATGTGATGGTTTAAAATGAAAGTGGTGGTTTAAAATTAAAAAGATTAGCTCTGATTTGTTGAAAAGTTCAGATGGAAGAACAAAGACTACATACAAGCTGTATGTATTGTTGTTTAAGTATTTACCAAGTATGGATTACCATTTATCTACCATTTCATTTTTTATGTTAGATGAACATTTATCTAATGTTCTTTTCCAAAAGCAAATAGGAAAAGCAAGCTAACAAACCAATTGAACCATTTGAATTGTTAGTGCTTTTGGAATTTTATTAGGATTGCTCTTTTTGTGCAAAGAGAAAACTTGGGGGAAAAAAAAGATGTCTAGACTAAGACAAAAGGTCATTAAGGAAGTGCCCCCTCAAGGTGCATTTGGAAAGGTTTCCAATGCTTTGCTTGTTCAGTAAATGAGCTTCAAAATTTCTGATAGATGTTTCATATTAATGCTAGGAAGTAGGTATAGTGAACCCCATGTTCCTAAATTAAGTAGATCACTTCAGGAAAAGTCATGATCTGCCCTGGAATTATTAGGCATTGCTTTCCCTTGTGCCTCTCTATTCTGAGTTTGAAGATTAAGCCTTTCATTGGTTCCCAGTAGTTATACAGCTAATCCATAATACACGGAGGAATAAAACCTACTACTAGGCGTTAGCCGTGTATTTATTAAACTATTAAAGGTGTTTCTTCCCCACCCACTGAAGTGTACTTAAAAGGTTTCAAACACTCAACAACAACCTGTTGGAACTGAATTTGTGTAACTTGTGTTCTTATGGAACTCTGTTAAATATTGCATCTTACTGGGTTTCTGATATGATTAATCTTTTTAATTTTCATATTTGGTATAATATCAGTAAACACTTTTTTTGTTTCTTTGTTTTTCAACCAGTGTTTCTATTTCTTTTGTGTTTGACAGAAAATGAACTGGCAACCCCACCTTTAGATGGCATCATCCTTCCAGGAGTGACAAGACAAAGCATTTTGGATCTGGCACAAAACTGGGTGAGTGTTTTGACCTTGGCAGTAATGGTTTCAACTGTCATGTTATAATATCGACAAAAGTAAGCATTCCTGGTACTCAGTATCTTGAAGTTCAGCTGATCTGGTCAAATCTCTTAACCTAAATAGGAACTAAGGGCACGCTAATTCATAGATTCCCAGAAACATCATCAGAATACCCACACCTGTCACACAGAACAATACCAAGTTTGTTAAAGTAGCTCCATGTAATATTCAACATGAAAATTCTCATCAAATCCACTGGTACCAGCAACTTAAAGCAAGGAAATGAACAATTATCGTGCATGACCACAGCTATCCTTCAGTTATCAGCACACTATTTCTCCACTTAGTTCTCATGGTTCCACCCTTATTTCTAATAAGTAGCATGCAGCCTAAAGTCCAGCCACAGTCTTGAAGTCACCTGTCTGCTTCCAGACTCCAGTTCTGTAAGTGTAGCCATCCAAATACTTATTTGGACACTTGGGACTACCTTATGTCTTGAAATGCGCAGATTGTTCACTCTCCCTGTACCATACCTGAAGGTTTTATTGTGGCTTGGATAAGAGTACTATACAGCCAAAGGTCCATCAAGCCCAGTATCCTGTCTCCTGGTTCTCACCAGGCTTATGTTTAGGGAGGAGTAGCAGGAATAACACAGGCATGTGTGGTACTTTCTCAGCTTCCAACCTTCGTTCAGCTTTCAACCACCTGTAGCTGAAAGACTTCCTGAAATACAGTTTGCAGTTATATCACTTAAATCTAACTTGCAGTGAAGAGAGCTGGGCATGTACTTTGTGGCAAATGTGTGCCACTTGTTGACCTGCACTGAACTCTTGTGCATCTTTATTCGTGTTGGTACTCCCCTAATGCAAATATGCATGCACACTTCTCAGTCCCGTCTCCTTTACAAGACAGAGAGATATTGCTGCCAGTTGATAGGTCTTGTTTGTGAGATACCAGAGTCTCACCTCGGTCCTCTTGAATAATTAGGTGTCTTCTACTCTCACAAAGGTTGTTCTCTTCTTCCTGACCTCCATTCCCTAACCTGTCTGAAACTCTGCTTACACGGTGTCCCTGCCTCTCTCTCCAAATACTATCCTGTCCAGATCTAATAATGTTTTCTGCTATCATAACCATCTCTGTTTTATGTTAAAGAGCTTGTATATAAAACAAAGGCTAAGCTTTAGTTTGGTCTGATAGGACAATAAGTCCACATAAATCCATGAAAAAAAAATTTTAAAGTTAGATGTTTATTTTTATTCTTTAAACATGTCCCCTCAATCGGTTGCTATGCATTCAATCAGTTGCTATGCATTCTTCAACACTTGTAGAAGGTAAAACACTTCCTATGTTAAGACTGTCCAATGTGAATTGCTTTACTCATACCTGCAGTGCAGTTGATTTCTGTATGTGACAGCTGTGTGCAGGCTACAGTGTGAGATTTCATCAGGAGTTAAAGAACTATATCACATCTAGTTGCCGTTATGCCATTGCAGGTGGAATTAACAGAATGTATTTTGTTTAGGAATTGTCTGAAAGTAGGATGTAAAGCTTTCTTGATGTAATTGAGTAATTTTTGTACAAACTGTAGCATGCTAGAGACCATGAGTAGTCAGAGCCTGTGTCACATAACCCCATGACAAATTCTTTTGTGTTATTCCCTAATGCAACATTGATATTCGTACCAAATCAGAAGAAAGTGCCACTTAACCATCAGCATTGTATCTGGCAAACAACTGACTTCCTTGAAAGTCATTCTTTTGATGAGAGTCTATCTTGTGTGACACCGGGAAGTTTGAAAAGATCACAAGATCCCAGCCAAAACTTGACTCATTGCCACTAGGCTAATAGTTCTATTAGAGGTGGTTCAACATGGAAAACAGGAATACAAACCATTTTTAAACTTTTTACAATTTTTATGGTTGATTCTTCTTGTGCAGGGAGAATTTAAAGTGTCTGAGCGATACATCACCATGAGTGACCTGATAGCTGCCTTGGAAGAGAACAGAGTAAAGGAAATGTTTGGTGCTGGAACAGCTTGTATTGTGTGTCCCATCTCTAAAATTTTATATAAGGGCAAGGTAAGAAAATGTATTTTCCCCCTTTCCCTTTTTTCTTTCTTTAGAATTTTATCATAATTAATTGCAGCTGAAGCAAAAAAGTTAGATAGAAAAGGAGTGCTGCCAGAGGCTCCTGGAAAGATTAACAGTGTCCATATGTTGTTTCTCAAGTGAGTTACTAGTATGTTGTCAGAAGATAATTTTCCCTCTCATCTTCTGTGGTTTTTTAATAGTTGAAATCATAAAATCTCAAAGCCTGGGACAAGGAAAAAATAAAAGTTCCCAGCCTCTTTGAAAATATAGAAAAATTCCTTCTTCCACATTTCCTTTATTGAACATTTTTTCCAAAATTGAAGGCACCTGGGAAAGGTGAGGATGGGAAAAATTTTTGCAAGGAACCAACTTTCTGAGCCACCGCATTCTTTCTTTCTCAGGTTCATCTCTTCTTCGCCCCTCATTGCAGGGAACCCAGCTCTGTTTCAGTAGGGTGCGCAGCTGTTTCCACCTACTATCCACCATATGGGAGCTTTCTCCTGCACAGGTGGAATTCCATGGGCATTCAGCCTGTTAAGCTGACTTGGTGCTATTTAGCCAGCACAAAGTTAGTTCAGAAGGCTGGTTATTGTAGCTGCCTATCTTGATGTGCTTTGTTCCATTAAATATGACAAGTACAGTAAATGTCTGTAAAGTGATATTTCTTGAATTAATAAGATGGAATAAATGTACTGGTATTATCAGATGCTAAGATAACATGAGAGACATCAAGATGCTGAGTGATAATAAGTACTATAAATGTACCTGTTGTGTTTCTACTTTATATACTTTGAAATGAAATGCTGTATGTAGTGTTTCTGCTCTTGCCTGTACAATATGCTCTCCATTTTGGACAGATCTTTCAGAAGATTTGGACAGATCTTAGATTAGCCTTTGTTTAAAAACAGCATAACAATTCAACTAATCCTACTTTTCGCTGGCTCAGCATGTCCTCCTATAAAAAACATTACAACAATACTTGCCTACTTGTAAGGAGGGCTAGAAAGCTTGATAAATATTTATTAAAATTCTTAGTGACCTTAAGGTATTCATATGTATATATAAAGCTATTATTACATAGTATTCTCTCTCTTCCCCCCCGCCTCCTTTATTCAATGTCAGCATTTGCACATTCCAACTATGGAGAATGGACCTCAGATAACAACACGATTCCTGAATAAGCTGAGTGATATCCAGGTAAGGTGTTTCCTCTTCTTTAACCGGATAAAATAATAAAAGGTGAAAATTTGAAAACAGAAAATGGTCTTTTTAATAGACCTATAGCACCACTATATAATAATATAGATTCTTTTGTTTGGTGTGCTTATTCTATCTTTTTTTTTTTTCTTTGGAAAAGTATGATATGGATGGAGACTGATACATTTTTTTTCCCTATTTGGAAGCTGAATGAGAGTTGCAAGATATTACTGTTATCAGTGAAGTCCAGTACTGTTCTTATATGTTCCTTTTTAAGGGAAAAAATAGATGAAGCATCTAAATAACCATGATCACAAGTGAATATAAGCTAAGAAATAAAGAGACGGGTGAAGTAGTAAGCACTCACTTGCAGCAGCCAGCTGATCACCATTTCTGCATCTTTCCAATCACATGGTCACTTCTTGTTCTTAAAAGAGTTCCTTACTCTGTGGTCTGCTAAATATTAAAGTCTGTTTGGAATCTGTGTTTTGACCTCCTTATCTGGGTGTAGGAGTCAATACCATTTCAGTTAAAGTCAATGATCAGAATGTGATGGCCCTTCTTATTTAGGTTGCCTGTTTTCATTTCCTTATTTAGCATAGTTTATGGTGTGGGGGATGTATTTGGGGATAGAAGTAGGCTTTGACAAGTTACAGGCCCCTTTATTTAAGATCTGATTGTAGCTTCTCAGCAGTATTGTCATGATTTCTTCAAGTCAAGCCTGATGGTTACTGTTCTGCATTCTTGGCACAGGGTTCATCTGATGAGACCCTAAACAAAAACTACCCATGAATAGTAGTCTGCTGTCATATGTTGACCCACCTAAAATCCCATTCGTTGGAATGGATGGAAGGTGATCTTTTGTAATATATGTAAGGGTCAAAAATTTGTGGTCAGTTTGAGTCTCCACTGGTCACTTTAACTTGAAGTCACTAGAAGAATAGCTTGTGAAATCCAGCACTCTTTTTTCATAAAATCATAGAATCATAGAATGGTTAGAGTTGGAAGAGACCTTAAAGATCATCGAGTTCCAACCCCCCTGCCATGGGCAGGGACACCTCCACTAGAGCAGGTTGCTCAAAGCCCCATCCAGCCTGGCCTTAAACACTTCCAGGGATGGGGCATCCACAACTTCCCTGGGCAACCTGTTCCAGTGCTTCTCCACCCTCACAGGAAAGAATTTCCTCCTGATATCTAATCTAAAGCTCCCCTCTTCCAATTTAAAACCATTACCCCTTGTCCTGTCACTACCTCTCCTGACAAAGAGTCCCTCTCCGGCTCTCCTGTAGGCTCCCTTCAGATATTGGAAGGCTGCTCTGAGGTCTCCCCGGAGCCTTCTCTTCTCCAGGCTGAACAACCCAAGCTCTCTCAGCCTGTCTTCATAGGGGAGGTGTTCCATCCCTCTGATCGTTTTCATGGCCCTCCACTGGACCTGTTCCAACAGGTCCATGTCCTTCCTGTGTTGAGGACTCCAAAGCTGGACACAGTATTCCAGGTGGGGTCTCACGAGCGCAGGGTAGAGGGGTAGAATCACCTCCTGCGACCTGCTGGCCACATTTCTCTTGATGCAGCCCAGGATGGGGTTGGCTTTCTGGGCTGCCAGTGCACATTGCCGGCTCATGTTGAGCTTCTCATCCACCAACACCCCCAAGTCCTCCTCCTCAGGGCTGCTCTCCAGCCATTCTCCGCCCAACCTGTATTTGTGCCTGGGATTGCCATGTCCCAGGTGCAGGACCCTGCACTTGGCTTGGTTGAACTTTTAGAAGGCAACACTGGAATACATGTCTTTCTCCCTTGGCCCATAGATAGTGAGTGAATTATTAAGACAAATTTATCCAGCCTGCTATCTGAGGCTTCCTCCCATGCCTTCCCTGATCACTCTGATTTTCCACTCCCAACCACAGCTCAGGAGGAGACTGAAAAAGTAAGGGTTGCTTATAACCGTTTTCTTTCTTGGACCTTTTCACTTTACAACTAAGCATCTGGACCTTTTCGCCTTACAACTATGTACATACCAAGTGTTCATTAGTTACATATCGAGAGTAATTCCTTCACTCCTGGGTAGTGCTGGACTATTATGTAGATGTTTACTTCTGGGTTTTCTTCCCTCTTTAAAGAAGCCAGGAGAGTTAGAACACTTCATTATTAGAACCATGATTTTAGAGAGAATGATGGCTACTTCCCCTTCGAGAGTCAATCAGTGCTTGCTGATTGTGTTTCTGCACTTTCCTGTCTGTGAAGAGGTGAGCTCATATCCAAATGAACCCCAGGCTGCCACACAGAAAACAATGCTGTAGCACACAAAATGCAACATATAATATTTTTTAAATGTCAGGGGAGTTTTCAGGGTCTTTTGCAAAGATCTTTTATATATTCTGCCAGGAGGGGGAAAAAGGGCGAAAAATAAGATCTCTTTGCAGTTGGACTATTGTCATATCATTTGAACAGTCTGAGGCTGCTATTCCAAAGAACGTTCAAGTTCTGAAAAATAAAATGCAATGGAAGTTGCAACCAAACACAGATTTGATCTCTGTGCTGTGCTGTTGCCTGAACTAGGGCAATGTATCCATTTAATGTTGGACAACGGACATTTGTAAAAAAGTAAAAATTCTCAGTACAAGCATTGTCCTGCATTTGAACCTGTGAACAAGAGGTGCAGGGCTCCATATCCGATATCAGTATACCGATTCCCTTGTGTACAATACATGCTTGTTTAACATTTTCAGATTATCTTCATTATTGTGTTTCCAAGTCAGTTTTCATGCTGCTCATTGTTCTTTTGCAAGTCTTCTGTGTTCAACAGGATTTCTTTGGATTTGAACAGCTGTTCAGTGGAACTAGAGCTAGAGTGACAAATTAGAAACTCATGGGCAGAACTGATTCCATTTCTCATGCCATTTGAGAAAGACAGTAGTAGCACTGCAATATACTTTTCCCTTCCTATCACTGAGAGGAAATCATGATTACTAAAGGCTGATCAAGATTTTAGATTAAATCATTTACATTGTATACAGTAATGGTGTGCTTATGAATGAATTAGTCATAGTACACTGTCTTCTATAGGCACTTGAGTTAGAAGGTTTAGACATGAGATTCTTTTCTCTGGGAATACACTCACTGCACTACCACTGAGGTGGTTTTGTGGTTTTGCATTCCATGCTTTGAGAATAAACAAGCTTTCACTATACCCTTTAAAGTGTAGTCAGGATGCAACTTCGAAGGGATGGATAGAAGGTAAGATATATTGTTTATGCTACGTGATATAAAATACATTTAAACACTGCAGTCAAGACAGCAGTGAACAGACATTTAGTCGAAACTTATCTTTTTTGAAGTTGCACAGTCTAAACGCGTAGACCAGTGGAAAAAAAACAGGAAAAGAGAATGGATGTGTTTTACAAAGCAGGACCTGTGGTGGGGAAAAGAGGGATGGGATTGACTAGCCTGAGGTCACCAAAGCCTGTAACAGAATCAGTAAAGGAAGCTAAATCTACTTTTATTTCCAGAATGAAAACATCTTGATTATGGTATAACATCTTCATTCCCCTTTTAATTCTGGAAGCAGGTTCAAACCATAGTCAAATGGCAACTCAGACCAACCCTTGCAATTTCTGAAGTCAGCATCAGAGCATTAGGTGACACTACTACCTAAAGCCAGTAAAACTTACAAATAATGCCCTGGCTTTCGCCTGCTTTCTGATTTGGGGGAGGTAGGGGTGCCACCTTTTCTCTGAGAAGGAGTAATATGAAGGTCAAAGACAATTCTTTTTTATCCCTTTGCCCTTATCCTCAACAAAATTGCCTCACACTGGGGTAATCCAGTGCTTTGTAGTTAAACTAATGATACATCTGCTTTTCCTTGGTCAGAATTCCCAAGGCAACCACACTGACATCTGGGAATGTAAGCTGGAAATCCCTTGAACAAGTAATTCATCCAACATCCTGTGTAGCACCATACCAGTGTTTAGTCCACGTTGCAGACTGCAGAACAAGTGCAGCAGAATTAGTAATGAAAAGAAAAAGTAGATGTGATACATGTGGAGGTCATTTAGAGGCTTTACCTGCTGGAGTAAAGAGTAAAACACAAAGTAAATTGAATGTCATTCCTTTGTGGATCCAGAAGTGTGGTTTTTTCTGGTGATTCGGAGAATGAGTGGTTAAACGTAGTTAGTGTAGATTTAGTACAGCTTGGCAAAGAACAGAGCTTGGAGCCCAGCATTCCAAGATAAGGAACTGGCCTTGTGTATAAGATAGTAGGAACAGCCTGCATGCTAAGGAGGAACCCAATTGTCTGGGTGAAGTGTCCATCTGGTCGGGACCAGTTTCACGGCTTGGGGTCCAGCCAGCTCAGCATTCTAAGCCAAAGTTAAAAGTACACAGTGAAGAAGACTATAAGCCTTCCTCCAGAAGACCCCGGCCCACGACCACCGGATGACAGTATGCATGCGGCAAGGGGAGGAGACTTATGATAATGAGTTCCTAGAAATAATTAGAATAGTAACACCTTTTCTTAGAATTAAGTACAATAACCCAGCCCATATTAATGAATATGTATGCTTTTATCATAAATAGACACTTGTTTTACAACCCAGCGTGCAAGTTTGGAGGAGCGATCCCCCTTGCACCTGACGCCACAATAAACATGCCTGCTTTATAACTCTTCGGGAGTTGTAGAGTCTGTTTCCGCGCCTCACTGGCTCAGCCCGATTTGGAGCTGTTGCCTTTTCCCTGCTTTCTTGTCCCTTTATCTCCTTTCCTGCTGACGTAGAACCTGGATTGGAGGAACTTCCTTTTATCGTCTCTGAAGAAATTATCATCAAGTGATCTTTTCAGACAACATAAAACCTCTGAAAACAGTCTTTATTGCTTGGAGGACAGTGTTTTCAAGCTCCCTGGATATGGTACTATGAAGGAAAAGGCTCCCAATTTACATCTGCCACTAGTCTGTCCACCTCTACTTTACTTACATACTTGAACCCTGAGTGCCTTTTTGGGCCTCTCTGGAGCATTGTTTATAGGGCTGGTGACAAAGAGCTTTAGAACATGGAGCCAGTTTAACAACCAAAAGTGCTGCCTTGGGACTGTATCCTCCCCTGGAAGGGATACAGCCCCATGTGGTGGGTTGCCTGGTTGCCTTCATTTCTGCCTGGTGATCCTGTTGGTTTGCATGTGGAAAGATGACTTGTTTTACTTGGGTTACAGTTCTCTCTAATTGTACTCTGTGGCATTCAAGATGGGTTTTATTTCACATTCAATCAGAATGCTGTAATAAAAAGCCACCTTGAAAATAAAAAGAAATAAAAACAAATGTGTTCATTGATTGGAGCTTGAGCAGGGGCATACTTATGAATGAATTAGTGAACTGACCTCAGGGAATATCTGTATTAAATTGATGGAAAGCTCTAGTGAAGCAGGACTATCTCTAGTGAGTATCAGTATCTCCCCTTCCTAGTCTACTTATTGTAAGATGGATAAAGCTTCAAGGTGCGTTTAGGCTTTGCTCAAATCAAAGACAGAAGTAAAGGCGTAAGAAATAATCTAAACTACTATCAGGGTGGTGGGTATGAATCTTTCTGGGGACAGACTTAAGAATTTATCTAATTGTACACTGTTACTTTCAACTTTCATTCTTAAACTCCATTTTTGCTTTGTTTCAGTATGGAAGAGAAGACAGTGATTGGGCAGTGCTGGTGTCGTGAAGGTGGAAGAGTTCAGACCCTTCAGACAGAACAGACATGAATAATGACTTCTGTAGCTGCCTGTGCATAGCATAGTTTCTGTATCAGTTTGCTCCCCAGGATGATTGTTTCCACAATCTGGTGAATGTGAACACAATCATTTTGATTTCTACTGTAATCCTGTTAGTAGAAGCCTGTCTTCTTGGTAGAGGTGCTAAATGTTAGCAATACAACTTTCCTAATGACCTTTCTTAGTGCCTCCTTGTGTCTTCTGTACAGTCTGAAAACTTGTAAAATGCTCTTCAACTGCTCTTCAGTTTGTTTGGTTTGTTTTAACTGCCATTCCCGTTGTCACATAACACCAAGATGTTGCCTGTTAGTTGGCCACAGGGTTCTATTGACATTATTCTGCCTTTTTCTCTGTGTTCAGAAAACGCTGAAGTTTAGCCATACACTCTTTCCTTTCATACTCTGCTTGTATGGGAGATTCCTGAGTTTGCACAGCCCTCTAGATCCCCTGCAGATCTAGATCCCTCTAGATCTAGCCTGCAGTAGGCTCCCCATCAGGCTATTGCCTTTCCTTCCATGGGGATACACTGTGGCTGCTTGGGCAGTGCATGCCTCTCTCCTAGTTTAATAGATCCTTCCATACATGATTTACAGGGCTGGGCCAGACCCTGCTCAGACAAGAATCCCCCTTTGTCTGGCCTAGCACAGAGCTGGGCGCTGTGGACACAGCGTTGCCTTCTGAGTGAATGTCTAGAAAATAAGATTAGACAACTGTGGCTGTGAAAGCTGAACCACTCTTCAGAGCAACCCAGCCTTTGGATTGAGGAATTTCTTTCACCATCCAGTCACGTAATTTAGATCAGCAAAATATTTTCCTTGTCCCCTTCACCACTTGCTATGAAATGTATCCGGCCTCCATTGACACACATGTACCTTAACAGGACCTTCCTGTCAAGGAACAAGCGATACCTAGCACAAGAAGGGAAGAGATTTCACTCAAACCCCTGTTTTGTTCCGATTAAGCACATACTTCTTCACATACCGCTACTCTCTCACATGCAGTCTTAATACTATTTGGGAGCAGTATAGAGCATGTAGCCCATATTAGGGAAATAACTTCTGCAAATGTTGGCTAACAATTATACTGTAATATTTATTAGCTTTCTCTTTTTGCACACAGCTTTGTTGAACAGCTTTAAGATATCTCTTGCCAAAAAGGATCACCATGTTTTATATCAGTGTTCCAAAGTGCTACTTCAGTGTAAAACTGATGGAACTTTATTGACACTAATGGAGTCCTATAAGAAGTAAAAGTGAAACATTTATTGCCATAGTTTGCAGTAGAGATGCACCAGTATTAAGGGAAAGATTTAGCACTTTATTTTTTTTAAGACCCAACAATATCTCTCCCATGCATTATAAGTCCTTTGTAGTTACTGACATTTGTTAGTGTTTTAAAACATTTTAACAGTTCAAAAAGGCAAAATGTAATTTCTAACAGACCATCCATACCTTATGCAACTGCTAAAAAGTAGCCTTATGGCTTTCTTGTCCATTTTTGGTCAGATTTTAAAGACAACCCCTACTTAGCCATCACTTTCTTTTGCTCCCTCAAATCATAACTTTTACTATCTTTCACTGCAGTCCAATCTGATCTTTTAATGAAGAACAGTTGAAGGTTCTCTCTGACAACGTAACCATTGTTAAAATTTGTTAGGTGGTTTTCTCTTTAGAATACAACTGCAAGCACAAAATGTTGTTTTGCTGACAGTAGCCATAGTACTGTGTGTCTGCTTTTCTGACCATGTGAATCTATATCGTGTCCTGGTCTTCATTCAGTGTGGCTGGTAGTCTTTCTTTTTTATTTAATTATAAGGGTGGTAAAATTAACATGGGGAATATGTCAAGATTCAACATGGGGTAGAGAGTTTTATCCAATGAGACTAGTATCATAACTAAAGAGTGCCTTTAACTAGAGCGTGGCATGGATCTCTCTATAGATTATGTGGCTTCCTGGTACTGAACTATCTAATCTGTCCCCTTGTGTTCATTTTAGATTTAGCAGCAAAAGGAAAAGTGGAAATATCTCATTGCAGATGAGTGGCAAAGCGGTTGTACGATACCTTAACATCTCAGGATGTTGATAGAGATGACAGGTATCCTATATCAAAAATACCCACAAAGGCATCAATATACTAGCAGGAATCTATTCACTAGTCAGAATGAATAAGGACCGGTTAGCAGAATTATTTTACTGTGGTGTAAACCTAAAAGTTGTGTAAAGCTCCCCTTAAATTGGATGCAAATAATTTAATGTGAGGAAACGAGGTGTTTTCATTTATTGTAGTTTGCACTGTTTCCTGCACTGACCAGAGAGACACCTTTCCTTTTACTGCACATTTTGAGCTGATGGAGACTTCAGAATGAGGAGAGTTGAAACCGGTGAGACCCACAGAAATGCACAGATTTTTCTGGAAGAGAAAAATGAGAATATGTAGTGTGTGTATGTTAACTGTTGTCTTTAACATCATGGTTAATTGCTTTACTCCGACTGTGTCAACTCAAAGTTGTGCTTGTTTCTTAATGGGATTCAGGTGAGTAGGTTCTAGATTTTAAACTTTAAAACCTAAATAATGGAGCTGATGGGTCAGTATAATACAGGAAATTCTTCTGGTGTTGCATGCTGTCCTACCCTGTGTTCTGCCACTGCTTTTTTATCCTGTTAACCTAAGGAAAGAAATAATATGTGTAAATAATAGTGAGTATTTGGTACTGCATTCCTCCAACTTTTGCCTGTGAGATTTAGGAGGGAACTGTGGTATTCCCTGAGCTAAGAATAGATTGTAAAAGAACACCTGCACATCTTTTCTCCATGTGCCCTATTTGTTTAATTGCAACAGATTTACCTAGAAAGAGTATGGTACATCATAACTAGGCAATTATCTATTCTTCATCACTTAGTTATGGTTCTGCTAATTGATCATTTAAGACATAAGATACACTAACATTAGGAGAATTTGAGACTGTTCAAAAAAGATCAACAAATTAATATTGTTGTGTGATATTTGCATAATTGACTGCAATTATTTAATGTTTAATTGGGTTGATCAAATGAGATTCAGCCTTTCACATGCTTATGTTTTACAAACACTGGTACTTTAAAATGATGATAATGAACTCTCATTTTCGTATGTTCTTTCTTCTCCCCTGCATTCTTTTGATTATTATTTTCAGTATTGAGCATTGTCCTTAATTTTGTTTGGTGAGCATGATTCATGCCTAGGAAAGAAGTCCTTTAAACGAGAGAACTTTTCATGAAACTAGCACTTCATACAAGCCGTTCTGATGCCAAGAGTTATGGCTTCAGCAACTGGCATTACTTAACTAGATTCTTAGCTGCAAGGGGGGTGAATTCACTGAGAATTTACAGTGACAGACTCTGGTGAGAATGCTAATAAAGGTCCCTGCTTAGGGTAGATAATCTGGTTTGTAGTAGTGCAAGGCAAACACGATTTTTCTTGGGTATAGAAGGGAAGTCTGATAAGACCAAAGCAAAATAGTGAGAGATCTCTCTGCCCAGCCATTGTTTACACCTGTTCAACTATCTCAAGCCAAAAAGCAGTTGTCCTCCACTCCTCCTTCTCCAGATAAGCTCTTGTTCAAGGTTTACCTAATTCATTGATCCCTTCTATATACCTATTTTATACTTATTTTTCCTTAGGCATGAAGAATGGCGATTTGGAAAAACGTGATATTTGAAAGAGTCATTTGGAGTGCGAGTTACTTGAAATGTCTGTCTAATGCATGGTCTTCCAAGGAGGTAGACAGAAAAACAGCTGGGACTGATTTCATAGCCACCTAATTAGAGGAGGAACCCTCTCAAATTCAATTGCCTCTCCAAAACAATCTGCATAATCTCAACAGATTACTTAGTGTGAACTGTCTGTTGATAGTGCCTCACTATGAAGTAGAATACAGAGATGGTAGCACAGCTTGCCAGGGTATGGCACATTGGCACTCTCATGGGAATCACCCTGCTGATTATAAGTTTTAATGTCCTAGTGGCAGGCTCGTATACTGAGAGGTGGGCAAGTGTAAATGATGGCTGAGCATGCCCTGGGGTGGGCCATTCCTTGCCATCTTGCTTTCCCTTACACACAGACTTAGAACACCTTTTCCCCAGCCTCTTACCACGACGCCACTAAGTCTCCTGTCTAGAAGTGACCATTTAAGGAAATTTCCATCTTTTTTGCTTTTTGCAGTGGTGACAGTTAAAAAAAAATAAAAAAAGTGTTTTGTTCATCTTGAAGGTGTTCAGGGATCAGAATTGCACTTTACCACCTGTGCACATGTAACACCTGAACAGACTGCCACTGACTTGGTGACCCTGGACAAGTTATCTAACTTCTTTGTTCATGCGGAGTAGTAATATTACCACTTATACCACTTTTAACTCCAACCCAAATTTTTGCATAAAAAGTTATTTAATAAAGATCAAATAAGCTTTCTAGAAAGCTTTTTAAGCATCAGAGGGAGGTGCCGTGTAAAGTTCAGTATTTCAAGGATTGCTTTAGAGTGGAAGTATCTTGATTAAGCAGGAAAAAAAGCATTATTTGAATGAGAAAAATATTTGTTTGCTGTATGAAGCCATAAAAAAGTAAAATATATAGCTCAGAATGTAAAGTAGCGTAGAGAAAGATCTTGAGAAGAGAATACATCTCCACCTCCTAAACAGTGCTATCTTATTTAAAAGTGATGCTTGAAGGAAACATTGTACCTCTCAATGTAGAGATTGCAACTATTCTAGAAGTACACTTTATCATGTAGCGCTTGACCACAGATTTTCTGAACTGCAATATTTAGCAAATGGTAAGTGTCAAAGAACTGTGTTTGACTGCATTTTGCCACTATTCTCAAGATTTGGAAAATTTGGAAAAATAATTCATAGGTCCTAAATCATCTAAGTAAAGTAACATCTTAATAAGTATTTGTATTTTTAGTCATAATAGCAAAAGAGAGTACTGGTATTGCATTGGTGAAAAAAATTGTAGCAATCCTTCTGTCCATTCCTTGCTTTAAGCATGATGGTTATTAGTGGGAATTCCAGGGTATTTTCCCTGACTATGCAAAATCTGAGCACCATCTATAGCACAGCTAGCAAATATATCCTGAACTCCATAAACAAAACTAACTTGTCCGTTACCTTAAGCTAGAACAGTCAAATACATCGGGCTTAGCAGGTGTGGAACAATACTGAATTAGAATAATCAAGCCTTATATTTGTAACAAAATTTTGGAATTAGTGGCTCAGATAGAAATAAATCTCATTGAGCACACTAGCAAGGTTAACCACACCCAAATTTACTAAAAACAAGTGTTTAAATTCACTAGTAATAACAGCATGGCTAGATCCTCATCCTTTTCTCTGAACCTGAATTTATACTGTTTATCTTAAAACTGAATTATGTCTGATTTTTACCATAATCTGAATTCTCATTACATGCTTTAAAAAAATACTCTTACATTTCACGTTCATAGGAAGATCTTAAGGAGGATTTAAGACCCTGATATAGAATTTTAAAGCCTTTAAAATATCTGCTGGATAAAGTTAAGGCAGAAAAAGAGACGACAACTTTGTGGAAGTAATTAATTACAGTGTTCCAAATGGTTTCCAACACTGATCAATTTTTGTTTTTACCAAAAAGGTATGCAGGTAATAGAGGATAAAATAAGCGTAGTGCTTTTTTTTTCTAAGTAAGAGTTGGGAAAATTTCTAAGAGCTGGTTCTCTTAATAATGCTAACTCTTGATAGGACTTGACTCCGTCAGGCTTAGAGCAGTCATTTAAGTGTGAGGTGGAGGAGCTCAGAAGTTACGTCAGGTGGCACCGTCTTGCAGGAACAGATTTCCCTTCATTTTGTGATCAAAGCGATCAAGATATGAACATGGAATCTTTTAAATCTTGCACCTTTTCATAAAAATTTTGCTTTTCATTTTAGACTTCTGATACAGTATCACTGAACAATTATCTTAAAATATCATGTCTCAGTTGGTTATGAGAAGAAAGCAAACATTCTCATTCTTTATGTAATCACCTTCTTGCTGTATGCCAAATCCTCTCTTCATCATGATTTCGTCACCACTAGAATTGTGACCCCTTCAGGTGAAACGAAGGTTTTTTCTCTGCTGTGCCCTACTAGAGCACTCTCAGTTTTTTAGTAAGTACTAAGTGCTCACAGTAAATGCCAGAGCAAAAAGTAAAGTGAAAAGTCTTCTGTCTCCAGAAGAGGCAGGCTAGGAATGAGAGTAAAATTACCCATTGAGTCAGTCAAGATAGGAGGTCAGAAGAACATCATTACTGTTCTCATTCAGTCCGAAACAGAGACTACCCAGGTATACTAAGTGTCTAGCAGGATGGGAGATTGCTATTTAAGAATGCTTTTACTCAGTTACTTAAATACTTACATCTGTGCCCACATTTTCAGAACTTTGTAACTTGGGCCCTAGTATGTTACCTGAAACCTGCAACATACTTTTATATGTCATGAAACAGTAAAACATTAGATCAAAATGAACAGGTAATGGTCCAGATCATCTAACAGTGAGAAACTATTTTCTGCAAGCCACTGGCCTATTCTGTTCCCATAATTTATATTTATTTTCTAATGGCCCAGTAGCTGACTAGAACTGCAAGTAAGAGAGAAAAAATATCATTAACTGTATCCATAGTAGAGGATGTTGAGAAAGAGTGAATCTATTCCCTCCATCTCCTGGGGAGATGGCCTGGACTCTAGCTTGGCCACTATAGTAGAGAGTGACAGAATGTTAAAGGTTCTTTGCCATGATGGAGAAAAGTAAGAGTTTTATCTGAAGCTACTTGCAAACAATTTCTGTCGCAGCAGTAAATTTGGAAAGATGTGTCCCAATCTACCTGACCTTTGAGGCATTTAGAAGGGTGCAGTAGTAGTTATTGGAATTGTAAAGTATAAGCAGTGGGAAATTAGTAACTTAAAAAGGGAGAAGTAAACACCTCTGAAGGGTCTCTGTTTTCTCAAATGTTAATGTTAACTGGGTATTTTACAAGGATCTGAGCATATAAAAGCAGTAAAGGACAGATGTGTGAAAAAATACTGGATAAACTAAAGGAAACTCTACCTCATTCTTCTCTAAAGGTTTTGTAGAAGCACAATTAAGCGCTCCTAATGGCATTGTTACGTACAGACCATCTGGCATGAAAGAAACACTTTATATTTGTATGTCTATAAATCCTGTAATAACTGTATTTTGCTGGCAGTAGAAACAGTCTATACTATTTGCAGTTTTCCTCATCAAATCTGTAATTATGCAATGTTACTGTCTCCAATAAAGGACTTTAATGGGCACCTGTTTGTGGTATGTTATGAAATCATCATTGTTGAGTACACCTAACTAAGCATAATTATCCCACAGATGGGAGCCATTATGAAATACATTCTTGAAGGCTGGATTAAAAAGAAAAAAGAATTACTGAATGAAGTGCAGCATTTAAGAACAGCAGAGCAAGATGCAAGTGGTAAGAGATAAGCCAACTCTATAGTCAAAATACAAAGCCTGTATTCTGCCTTCTGGCTTCCACTAAGGTCTGATACGACACTCAGAGGGAAGAATGAGGCCCTAACAATGGCAGACGTGCATCTACCCTGCCAAGCCTGGAGGCTGAGCCAGTTGTTTCACTTACAGTAAAACGCTGGACAAATCAAGCAGCAAAACTACTACCTACCTGCTAACCATGTAGTCATGAAACAGCTTTGAACATACCAGGACTATGCAGCAGTGATTGAACACAGCCACCGTTCTAAGGGGTTTGGGGCGATGAACTCAAGGGAGAGAAGAAAGCCAGAAAATAACTTTATACTTTGAGCACTTACTTCACAGGGCAGTTTTGAAGAGTCATTACTCTCAAGAATGCCAACCAATGGGAAGCCCTTTGAAGAGGGAAAGCACTGAAAAGCGGGTGTCATTAAAATCTTGACATTTGCCATGTGTAGTAGCTATACTTGATGTATTCCCCCTTTTTAGTGCAGGGAATACTATGATTAAAGGTAGTGCTGATCCATGCTGTGGTAAAGTATACATCAGGGTAAATTTTCCATCTGGTTTGGTTCTCGGTGACTTCAGAGAAAGCTGGTATGGATACAGGACATTTTAAAGAAACTGTAGACAGGTAAGTACTAAGAGTTGTTAATTACTGTTAGGAGAACAGACCTAACATGTCAGAATCAGACGTCATTCCTGTATTTTGGCCTCTCCACTTTCATCCTAAGGGAACCTTTCTTAACTGTAACTCTAGCTTCAGCTTCACTAAGACTCAAAACTTGCTTATCCCAAGTAGTAATAATTAGAGGACTGATCCTACAAGGTGCTGAGGGGGCTCCAGAGACAGACAGACCCGGGCCTCTTAGCAACACTCACAAGGCCCCTTTTTTCTTCCCTTTTGAAACATCTCAGCAGCTGGCAATAGTTCTGTTCAATAAAGCACTTGTTGCAGTGCCACCACCAGCGCTGTGTTCTTGGGGGTGGAGGGTATCAATGCCGAGGACTCTGATCTGGCATACATAGTCTTGTAAAGTTGATGTGACAAAAAAAAATGTTTTGAAATATTACAGGGGGAGGACAAAGCAGAAGGAAAAAACTGCCTTGTGTACGTATAAACAGGGCAAGGGGAAAAGTTGGGGATTCCAATATAGGTAGCCAATATTAGAATTAAAATTCCAGTGTTGAATTTCAGGGTTTTTTTCTTCCTTTTCTTTTGCTCAGTCTTCTGATATTGTGGCATCACAGCAGTGATTTTAACAGAGTTGCTAAAGAATTACCCCGTTGCCAAGAAGAGCAACATTTTCTGTAGTAGCACCTTTGCTGTTCTGGATGCTCCTCCAAAGAGTAACTTGCAGAAGCAAATACAAGAATGTGGAAGTTATCTACTTTTCTCTCTCCCAAGGGAATGATTTTTAGTGCCAGGTAAGAAAATGCTTGTACAACTTCACCTGCAGGTGGTATTATATCGTATCTATACAAATTTGGGATATTAAATTCCGAGCATTGCCAATGCCATGTTAGATAAGACAAAACTGTTTATCTTAACTCATATAAGTTCTTGTGGGTTAGTCAAAGAATTTACATTCTTCTAGAGTAATTTCAGAGGAACCTGCACTTGCTCTTGGAATAATTCTTTCCAAAGGTTCAACTTTGGTTAATTTATGCTCTTAGTGATATATAGGCGTTTATCCTTTGCTTTGATGACACTTTAGGCTAACATTTTTTTTTAGAGTGAGGTAGAGAAAAATCCATATACAAAGAAAATATGTTAACCAAACTCAGTGTTTGTGAGACAAGTACCTGACTTTAAAGCATAAGCAGAAAAACAAATGTTTAAAATGGGTCAGTTCTAACCGCAGACTGTGTAAAATGCACTCACACTTTAAATTTAGACACTCCACATATTATCAAAGGGACTTAATAACAAAATATTTTAAATTGTCTTCTTATTGGGTGACATATGCATATTCATAGTCTACAAAACATGCCTTTCAAACAAAAGACTGATGGAGCCAAGACTGATGTGATATGTGGCAATATCTATGAAGCAGGTGCTTTGTAAATGCTCAGCGAGCAGGCTAGTCGTCTGTACACACCCCGTATTCAAGAATGGCCAGAGAGCTGGGTTTGCCTAAAGGCAGGTGCAGGTAAAGACCTGGTCCAGATGAAGCCTACACAACTGAAGCTGTGTCATGATGAGCATACGATCCGCTGGGTCAAGCAATGGCTGACTGGAAGGTCCCAAAGAGTGGTGCTCAATGGATTTAAATCCAGCTGGCGGCCGGTCACAAGTGGTGTGCCTCAGGGCTCAGTGTTAGGGCCATTTCTGTTTAACGTCTTTATTGATGATCTCGACAAGGACATAGGGTGTATCATCAGCAAGTTCGCAGAGGACACCAAGCTAAGCAGGAGTGTTGATTCCCAGGAGGATAGGGAAGCTCTACAGAGAGACCTAGATAGATTGGATCATTGGGCCAAAATCAATGGTATGAGTTTCAACAAGGGCAAGCGCCAGGTTCTGCACTTGGGCCACAACAACCCCAAGCAGCGCTACAGGCTTGGGGAAATGTGGCTGGAAAGCTGCCTGGAAGAAAGAGACCTGGGGGTTCTAATTGACAAGAGGCTGAATATGAGCCGGCAGTGTGCCCAGGTGGCCAAGAAAGCCAACGGCATCCTGGCTTGTATTAGAAACAGCATGACCAGCAGAAGTAGGGAGGTGATTGTGCCCCTGTACTCAGCACTGGTGAGGCCACACCTGGAGTACTGTGTCCAGTTTTGGGCACCTCAATCCAAGAGAGATATCGAGGTGCTGGAGCGAGTGCAGAGGAGGGCCACGAAGCTGGTGAAGGGCCTGGAAAACAAATCCTATGAAGAGTGGTTGAAGGAGCTGGGACTGTTTAGTTTGAGGAAGAGGAGGCTGAGGGGAGACCTCATCACTCTCTACAACTACTTGAAAGGACACTGTAGAGAGGTTGGTGCTGGTCTCTTCGCACAGGTAATTAATGACAGAATGAGAGGGAATGGCTTCAAGCTCCAGCAGGGTAGGTTTAGACTGAACATTAGGAAAGAATTTTTCACAGAAAGAGTGGTCGGGCATTGGAACAGGCTGCCCAGGGAAGTGGTTGAGTCACCATCCCTGGATGTGTTTAAGAGCCGTTTAGATGTGGTGTTGGGGGATATGATATAGGGAAGAACTTCGCAGTGTAGGGTAGATGGTTGGACTCGATGATCCCAAGGGTCTCTTCTGACCTGGATGATTCTATGATTCTATGATGCAGATGTGTGTGCTTCGCAGGTGTGTATATGTGAGGGAGGTGATTTTATACCAATCCTTTAGAGATATACAAATTAAACATATGCTGGGAGGCTGCCACCACCAAAACCGCTATCACCTGTAAAACAGCTAGGGCTGTTCTGACTCTCATTTTGACAGGCATGAAATGCATCTAGTGTCCCACACCCAAGCTGAACACAAAGGCTGTGACTCACCTGCCTTTCAGGTGAAGCTGACATACATCATCACCAAGCAGAGCCAGCGGAAACACTAATTTCATTGGAAACCTCAAATTCAACTGGTATTAGCTCAGAGCCTAACTTGAGGTGGCTTTCATGCTCTGAGCATGATGAAAAGAATTGCTCCATTCTTATTTCCGGCTGCTCCATCCCTGAGCGTCCCTTTGTGGCACTGGTGGCTCCAGAGCAGTTGCAGAGTGACCGTATCACTACTTGACCCACAGAAAGGGGGAAGCATATGCATAGGAAGAGCAGGACTGCTCTTCTCACCACGGCAGAGTTTTTAAGGAGTTGAGGCCAGTTAAGAAGTCACTCCCATATGAAATGCTAGGATTTGAATATTTCCCAGGTGCTAGCCGCTTTTATTATGGCTCTTAAACTTTTATGCACCAGACCTTGCTTAAATCATTGCTGAATTCTGGGTTCATTTTTTTTCCCCTCCTTTAGCTCGTATGATCCTTGTGCCTGAGCAAAGGCTGCAGTATTTGCTTTACTGTGAGGTCCCAGGTTGGAAAAGAAGGGAGCTTATGAAGATTTTGTATCATCATCATAAGGGCATTGCTGAAAACTGATTAGAAAAAAGATACTGAAAAACACTCCCATCTTCTTAGGAACTTTCAGCACTTGAAAATTTTAGGAAAAATGTCACAGATCCAACTACTGTCCCAGTATTTTTTTACCTCTGGGGATGGGGTACCAACCATCCCATTGCTCTGGATCCTACCAGCTAAGGCTCACGTTGCTCCTAAATACTTATAAACTTAACATCATTCCCTTCCTCCACCACAGAGTCTGTTCTTATATCATGCGAAAAAGAGAAAACCTGAGTGGTTTGTCAGCTGCTTATGCTCCTGTCTCAAAAATGCACCCCCACAAATACCAACCTCTAGGCATAACTAGGTTCTCTTTGCTGTTCCTTACTTTGGCAGTTGGAAATTTTTGTGGCTTTTGAGGAAAAAACAGTTGAATCTGAAATAAAGTCAAGGTCAGAAATTCTCCCTAATCCTTGCTGCCAATTAGTTGATACAGAAGGTTTTCCCTCTGAAAGGGGAGGGTCAGTAACTCACTGATAGGGAGAGACCCTACCTGTCCTGCATTGGGTGTAATCAAAATGCCTACTTAGTTGTCAAGTGGCAGCAATCTTTGCACTTATACAGGCGTTGTGAAAGTAAGACAAGAGTTGGTTATGTTGGTGGTTGGTTATGGTATGTAATTATACATTGCCTTACTAAAAGAAATTACCCTTTCTCTTGCTTTGTTTTAGTATCTTCATCTACTATTGGTGATGGTGTTAGGCTGGGAAGTGCTAGTAGTTGTTATTAGGTGAGTCATTAATCCAGAGATCTTCAGATCTGTCCATGGTTGTGACAAGAAATTTTCAGACTGCAGAGTTTGTAGCCTCTGTGTGTGTTAAGGTGAAGAGCAGAGAAAGGTAGCATTGCATATGCTTTTCTGAAGGAGCAAAGAAATGCAGTTTGGGGAATGTAGATTTTACTTACTTGCATAACACACTTGAGGATTCCTGAGTGAGGAACCTATCTTTTGTTGTTTGGTCCTATCATATTCCTGAAATGAGAGCTTCTTTTTAAAAAATAATCAACCTAAAGAAATAATATTACCTAAATTCATTGCCTGTATTTTTGCTGTCATGGAAAGAATCTGGTGAGACCCCAAATGCTGGTGCACCTTTTTCCTGGTGCAGTATGACCTCCAAAGAGGCAAAGCATAGTGTTGGTTTTTTTGTTTTGTTTTGTTTTGTTTTGTTTTTTTAGTTTCAGGGAGAGTTTCTTTAGATCAGGTGGCTGCTCTGTTTTTGAAAGGTCAATGTATTGGGTTCCTGCCTTGCAACTCCTTACTTCTGCTAAGGTGAATCTGAAGAGCTTGGTTGTACCTCCTACAGGTGTTTAACTCTCGGAGTCCTTTGGAAGGATTCCCTTTGTTAGTCTCCATGCTACTACATCCAAGCAGCACAAAGGAGAACTTCTTATTCCACATTTCATTTCACGTTCCAACAGAAAAGATAACAACATCTGTACTATTTCTCCGCTTTTGCATTTGTGTAATATGTGCAAGCTTTTTCAGTACTAAGATAACATCAACCCAGGAGTTGAGAGTTGTCAATAAGGCTTAATTTCAGGCTGAGAAAAGGGAAATTCCTCCCAATTTTACAGGGTAAGATCATATTTAAACACAAACTTTATTTTCTGGACATTGATGTGTCTCTGCCAAACCTCACAGCCTCTTTGTGGCAACTTTTTCCTGGAAAGAGAAAGTAACATGAACATTATTATCTGTTACTATGATATTAAGCAGCATGAGGGAAAGCCAACAAAATGTCTGACCCAGTGAGACTCTCATCAAGTCATATATGAAGTTCAGGGAAAAATTAATTTTCAGGGAAAAATTACTTGTTCAGCCTGCTTTAAACATTTCTTTTTCTCTGATAAAATACATATTGTCAGGAAAAAGAATTTTGTGTTGAGCTTGTAGCCAGAAAAATGTACGGTTTTCCTTTTAAAAAATAAAAAGTAATTTTTCAGGGAAAAAAGAAAATTATGACCCAGCGATCATCAGTAATCAACCAAATATATTTTAAAAATTACTGTTTCATTCAGTCATAAGATAATAAGTTTGAGATCCTTCACAGGAAAACTGAGAATCAAACTGCAATTACAGTAAATTGCTAAAATCACGTAGGTCTGTAACGACTTATTTTTAAAAGATGCTGCTTCTCTTGGTTTCCTCTGCAATGCATAATATAAATTTATCGGATAAGAAGTGATTTTTCATTAGGGGAAAATTATAAGCAATCTGGAAAGGAAGAAAAGATAAGCAGTTACCCTTGATCAATTCATTTCTGTGCCTTTGAGCAAGGCAGGTAACTCTCCTAGCTCCTATTTTCCAGCTGTAAAATGGGGGTAATAGCTCTCAGCAAACTGAGAGACTCCTGTGAGGATAAATGCGTGATAGGCTGTATGATCAATGAGCAATGGAGGGCCATATGGACCCGAAGACAGATTCCACCATAGCTGCCTTCTCCACATTAATTTGTAATAACTGCTTACTCTTTCAATTAAACCTTACAATCACATTTCTGCCAAGCTCAGTGTTGCTTCCAGTTTCAGTGAAACTTCACAAGCTGGAACATTGCCTACAGCTGACAGTGATATTTAAATGCAAGAAAATCAAGTTTATGCATGGCCAAACTTTTCATAATTCCAGGTCTTGCCAGTCTACAGTATTGATTCTGGTTTAAACAAATAAACACCTGGCTCATATTCGCCTAACCTTGGAGGAGTTTGCACTGCCTAAATGTTCTGCTCTCAATCCCAGGTGATATCTTCTGGGATTATAGGTGTTCAAAAGCAAATTAATTATACCAACAACAGGAATCTAGGCACATTGCTATATTTTTGCAAAAGAGTGCTTGGCCACCTGAAATTTAAGCCCTTCTCCTTTGCACGTGGGGGCCAAACACATCTTGGACCTCAGAGGAGGGAGGGAAGATGCAAGAGAAAGGACCTTGGACCCTGCAACAGAAGCTCAGGTTTCTGTGCCGATGTGTTTAGTGGCCATATTTTTTCATACACAGTTTTCTTGATTGAGGACCAGCTGTTTTGCAAGTACAAAGTTCTTTTATGTTACTAAGCAGCATAGAGTAAAAGAATCCACACAGGTGAGACTTGAAACATTTATTGTGTTTATTTTTGTGATCTTAACCCAAGCCCACACAGCTAGGAAACCCCACAGCCATCTGTGGAAAAACCAACACATTGGTTATTGCTTAGGAGAGAAAAGATGGACTTGAGTTCAGTGACTTAACCAAGATCTTCCTCTTCCAAAACTCCTGGCTGCGTGTGCAGTTCACAGCTGCAAGAGCTCTTTGGTGCTTTTGTGTATGTTAGTGAAGAATTGAGCACTGTGGACTCTTGCCTGGCCAGCCCAGGGCAGGATGAGGTCAGGCTGGCTCTGCTTGCTGTACCTGCAGTGGAGTTCCCTCCACAAGCAGGTTATTCTGCAGCTGCTTTCTGGCTCATTTGTGTAGCACCATATTTATTTAGCTGACCAGATAATCTTTAGGTGTACAAGATGAGGCAAGGTGACTGAGACATAGAAAGTTAGACCCGTGTTTGGTTTCTTCCTTCCTGCCCACAAGTGAACTATTTTTGCTGCTTAAAAGCACTCTGTAGTGCTGATTTAAAAGAAAAAGGAAAAAAAAAAAAAAAGTACCCAAAAGATTCCTCCATGACCTCCACTGCAGAAATAAGAGCTGACATCTGCCCTGGAGCCCTCGCAGTCAGTATCTTTTACCTTCATGTCTGTATATTGTCCCTGCTTTGGCTTTTCCAGGTTAATGCGTTTTTTCAAATGCCTGAACTTCAGGAACATTCATTCCCTGATAAAACACAGAGCTCCCAACTTTTCTTCATTTAGCTGGCGCCTAAAACCTGCCTTGTCTCCAGCAATCAGGTTGTGACCCCTCTGATTTCCACTGGCAGAATGACTCTAGCTTATTTATCACAATTTTAACTTTCCAGGCAATTTAATCTTTTAACTTGAGATGCGTGATTGGATCTTTCTTCCTATCTGAAGGAAGATGTCCATTAAGGGATATGTGCAGTTGTCCCCTCCCCTGGAAATTGTAGGGAATGGGAGGTGTTGTTTTTCATGCACAAAAGGGGGAAAAAAAACCAAAACAAACACCTTGCGTTTTTTCAGTTTGCAATAGCTTCCCCTGAGTAAACACAACACTGCAAAAGAGAACAGCGAAGCCTCTGTGAGGTAGCAATGGATTTTCAGACCTGCTGTACATAATCAACCTCCAACCCTGCTTACAACCTAAGCATGGTATGCTGTGCTCTTATGTCTATGCTGAGATGCGTTTTATCAGTGCAGACATACAGCTGTGATAGCTGCATTTTTTGTTTATATAGTAAGACTACACCTGGCCAGGGCCAGGAAAAGCACAATTTTACTAGAACAGCAGAGTCATTTGGGGCTTTGGTTGGCACAGCACTGCTGGGGAAATCACAATTCACCATGTTCCTAGTTGGAATTGCTGTTAGCAGAAGTTTGGAACGGAGTCGTAGTCTCACAGGACTCTCAGAGCTCAGGAAGAACAGATTGCCTTTAAACTTACTGATCCCAGGCGACTCAGGTCTTTGGTGTTTTCTTGACAGCCCTGGGAGCTTGTGTGAGTTAGAACAGGCTTTTGCAGAGCCTTTGTAACATACCATGATTTGTTTTGAACTAGAATATCCTTTCTTCACCCATAACTACTTCTACCACATTAGTCATTGGAGCAGATCTGAGTACTGCCTTCTCCAGAAGATAATTTGAAACCATTTTTACTTTAACCCTTTTTACTTTAGCACTTATTTACCTGGTATGAGAAGTTTGCCAGTGGATTGGGAAATTGGATCTTGTTCTAGTTACCTTCCCAGCTTTAAATCTGTTACAGGAAAAAAATAGTTCAACCCTCCAGACAAAATTACATCCTCCCTTTCCCCTGCGATCCAGCACCCTGCCCTCAAAAAAAAAAGAAAGCAAAAGCAAATATAGAGAACAGAGGTAGAGAGTGTGTTTCAACGTGAAATGTTCTGTATTAGTCCTGCCAAGAAACACAACAGTATTAATTCATTTTATATTTATTTAAAAGCTTTAGTACTATGTTTCTTCCAAACCAAACAAAAACTGAAATAAAATCCCTCTTATGCTGAAATAGTGTACAAAGGGGGGCATTTGGGAAAGTCTACCAAAGAATGGACCACAATCATCATCATCATCATCCCATGGGTGCTACCTTACAAGTTTAGTTTCTTACACCACATTCTCTACTTTTCCATTAATACGGCCCAGATTATTACCAGCAGTATTCAGATTCGTAGTAAAGTAATTTTAAATTCTTTGCTTTTTGAATTTCAGCCTGCCATTCACTTTTCAGTCTTGATGCTGGTCTGTTTGGTTACATTCTCCTGGTGGGAGGATGCCCTTGGCAGACACAGAGCAGCGTTATTCCTCCTGAACCCTTGGTGCTCGTCTCCCAGAGGGGGTGATGGATTGACCAAGTGGCTTTGTACCCTGGCTGTACCTACCATGTGAGTGTATAGGTGTTCTGCCAGGAACATGCTCCTCTACTCCAGTGTCTCTTCATCCCACTGGGGGCTCTGTCTAAGGACCACCACTGACTTGCTGACTAGAAGTAGCAGCCACTAATAGATTTGGACAAATTTCCCCCTAGTGTCTGTCTTGCCTTGTCCTTTATATTGCTCTAAATTAGAGCTGGTCAGTGGATGGGCCAGATCTGGTGCACAATAAAGTTTTACTCTCCCCTTCTCTTCTCCTGGCAATGCTGTCAGGCCAACCTGATTTCTGCCATTGCTGATGTAAGGCTCTGGGGAACAGCAAAAGGAGACGGAGATAAAATAGGGAGTCAAAGTCAAAGCTGTCAGGACTGGCTCAGCAGGGCCATGTGAATGAGGCTCTGTTCTCTAAACACATAGTGGGAAATGAAAGTGGTCTCCTAACTTCATGGCAGCAGTGAGAAATGTGGGCTATGTTATATTAAACTGAGGGAATGGCAGAGTCTCAAGGAGGACACACCTGAATTTGAGTTACTTAATTCTCATTTTGATTTCTTGTTCACCCTTCTGTTTCTTTGTGAGGAAAAAAAGTTTTTATTTATTTAAAACAAGAAAGAAGTCATTAGCATGTTGACTACATAGCTTATGTTAACTTTTTGGGATCAGTAGTACAGCCTAATCCAAAATCATGAGTCAAGTCTTACAACCCTTCAAGACAACCTTAAAAATCCCAAGCATCTTTTGAAAAATAAACCAAACATTTGGATCTCTCTTTTTTGGCTTTCCTGTTTTTAAACTGCCTGATACACATATTCCACCTTTCCTCTCCATCATATGTGCTAAAAATTTATGTTTAAAAATAATTTCTTCCTGTCTACAGCCTGTAGAGCTTTAAAAAAAGGTACTAGGTATTATGGAGCTTGCAATAAAACACAAACAGCTGTTTACAGTGTATCAGGTATTTTTTTCTAACAGTTTTAAGATGTCCCAACTTTATGGCTTCAGACACTTTGAAGTAGTGCTGCTCATCTTTATTTTTGTTGTCATCTCTTGCCTCTCTTGGGAAGTTTTGCAGCCATATCTATTGGAGACAACACAGAGTTAGCATGCTTCTGGTCTTTGCAGGTTGTGTATAGCAGCACTTTTGTTTAACAAGTGTTTTCAGGTGTCTGCCCATCTATCCTACGAACTTTAATTGTCGTCACCACAGGCAGTCTTTACCTTTTTGTGAAAAAGACTACAACATCAGTAGTTGCTTACAGCAAGAAATAGAGATTAACAACAGTATAATCTGGTGCTAACATGTCATACAACTGATGCACATCACTTCAGATGTGTTCAAATGTTATATATGGAGCTGTGAAAAGACACGGCTTTTGCTCCTGTCATGGAACTTGACACACCTCGCTCTCTAGCCTTTGTCTTTTGATAGGATTTTTCGGCGTTCTTGTCGTATTAGGGGTATACATTTGTAAAATATTTAATCCTATGCAGGTAAAATCCCCAAGACCTTTGACAAGAATATGTCTTTCATTTGTGTCTCTTCAGAAACATAGTCCTCCTCCCACCAGCCAGTGATGCTGACCAGTTAGTCTCCTTCTAAGGTTTGGGGGTTTCCTCTGCTGCAGCTGAGCTTGGGGGGATGCTGCTTGCCTTCGAGACTACTCCAGTCTTTCAGTCTTTCACTTCATTTGCTCTCAGTAGGAAAGGCGGTATGGCCAGTGTTGCCAAGGGCTCGGGCCTACAAACTGTGAATAAAGAGATCAGCTTTATAGTTTGTCCATGGCAGATACACAGTATAGGGGATTGTTACCCAAATACCTGTAGGGTGACAGGGAGAGGGAGAAATTAATGCCATGGTATTTCAGGACAAACTTTAATCAAGACATTTTAGAAATCGTAGAAGAAAGATAGTTCTCGCAATAATTGAAGACATTTGCTGGGGTCCCACGCCAGATTTATAGATGTATTTTCGGGAAAACTACATGGATTTAACCATCGGTTCAAAGTAGGAGAGTTTCTGGCTTCTGTGGGGGTGCTTCTGCTGGATTGCAGTAATCCTACAGCCAAAGCTCCCCTCTGGAAAAGGCCTTTCTCACATTCTTACCAAAGCAATGTTTTATCAGCTAGCAATAGATGGCGCTAAATTTCCACCTGTCCAATGCCGTCAGCCAGAAAACGTATTTGAAGTAATTAGGCCTGCAAGATAACACTTAAAAGGGTTACTGCTGAAGTTGATGAAAGTGTGTGGGCATAGAGAGGCAGGAGCGCCAAGATGCTTCACCAGCTGGAGAAGTCTTAGGTGAGATAGTCTGGCTGCCAGAACAGGCTGCCAAGATAGTCAAAGGGAAGGAGCCAGGAACTGGGGAACGATTTGCAAATTCTTGAGAACAGCTATCGCGATCCTCTTGCTGGCTGGGTCAGGTAATGCCTGTCATTATCAGCGACTGAGGATCCCAGGCCAGACATGTTAAAATCCCACCAGAGATTCTCAGGCTAGTCAGTGGTGGTTTGCCACAAACTCCCCTTGTCCTGGGATTAACCCAGGATTCTCCAGGGCAGGGGACACATCTGAGCTGTGTCATTTGGAGTGAGGCTGCGCGGGCAGAACCACAGAGAAAGGCTTCAACAACTTTCTCACAGTCCTGCTGGCTCCTCACCCCGTGGCTCTTGGCACTTGCAGGTGTGGGGAGCAGACATAGTCATTTTTCGCATGAAGCAGAAGAGGCTTCCCTACTGAAATTTGTGTTCGTTTCCTGGCGGCAGCAGGAAGCACCCCCACGGGGAGGGGGCGGGACTCAGAGCTTGCAGTTTTCGTTGCACTGGCTTTTTCTTCTGTGTGATAGCCCAGTATCCCGAAGGTGACAGGTAAAGGTGAGGAAAAGGACAGGACGTTTTATTGCAATAGTAATTCACTCTCATGCATGCTGTGTAAATTATATTCATAAGAGGAGAGGCTGTCCTGCTGGGAGCCAGGGCACAGCTGGTGCCATATGGCCTTATCTATACTGCTGGGTTAGCTATCCTCACCTGGCCATGCCAAGCAGCTGCCTGCAGTCCCCTCACGGATCTCTTAATGCTGCACAGCCTGCCCTCATGCAGGATCATGTCTGAGATCCCTGCTTTTTAAGGAACAGACATGATGTTACTTAGGTGTGGAGAGAGGAGGCGTGTTTGCTGTGGTTAGTTGTGCTGGGTATGTATTGTGGCTACTGGTAGCCCTGGAACGCTTTGCCAAAATGTGACATCTTGAAGACTATACTTAACTTGTTTTCCTGAACATTGTCCCATCCTGTCCCCTCCCTCCCACCCCCATGGACATACCTAAACATAACTTGTAAAGCTTTTCTTTTTTTCCATCATGGAAAATCTCTTTCTCCATTTCTCAGAAGGCTTCTCCTCGGAGCTATTTTGCACAATGGAGTGAGCAACGTTAAAGTGTCTCGTGGCTGATGGCTGCATGGCATGCATGCCTTGCAGCACACTGGCTTCCTTATTCGGTGGGCAGGGGCTGGCATTGCCGGAGCCAGCACGAGTAAGGGTGTGCAGAAAGAAAAGGAATAGCTTACAAAATAAAATCCTGACATAGGATGTGAATGGGACTTGGAAGATACAGAAACATGGTGTCAAAGCGAAGAGCACAGGCAAATTTTGCTCTGAAGCACACCTGTATTGAAAATGAAGCACATCACTTGAAAATGAAAAGCAAAACCAGAAATCTTGTATTAACTTTGCAAAATTATCAAAATCTGTCAGATCTGACCCTAGCTCCAGTTGCCCATCAGGGAGAACCAGACTGTGACTTGGCCTTGTGTGAGGAAAGGCATCCAGGTTTGAAGTTCATCCGGACTCTGTCCTGCATCCTTCAAGTCAACTGAATATTGCAGGACCTAAGCTCCTCCTGAATAATTGTCTGCTGTTTTAGAATATGACCATTCACCAGTTTGGCACCATTAAGGCAAGGTATAGTGGATTTGTTGCTTGAAATGTGTAGCCTAGATGTTTAAATGCGGAAGCTCCTCTGCTCCTCTCCTTGCCTCTTGTCCCTCAATAAAGTCTTTCACCAAGGACTTCAGTTCTCTCTCCACGTTCCTCTAGCCGTACTCACCTTACAACAGTAGTGTGAAAATGATTGGTCACGTCTCTGTTCAAAGATCTAAGTGGTGGCAGTAGTATTATTACTACTACTACAATAGTATCACTCTGCAGTATTTTGCAAAAGAAAATATTGTCATGGATTGAAGTTAGAGACAGTTAAAGGAGTTCTTCCTGCTGCCACCAACCTGCTGTTTCCTACCTGTGCTGGCAAAGCTGTTTGTAGCAAGATGCAGAAAGGGTCGTCTGCCCTCCAGCAAAAACTTAAAAGCCCCAATGTCAAAGGCTCTGCAGCGGCAGAGGTTTGTTTATAAAGACACTAGGAAGGCTGCAGTTGCTTATCCAAGATTGTGAGACTTGCAGGCACTTGGCTGTTGTTAAACGCAGACCACTGCATTTCAGTCGCCTGTCTACAGCTTCAGGAGCTCTGCCGAAGGCAGTAGAGATTGGAAAGGCTGCTCTTCCCACTGATGGCTCTCGCTGGTCTGCGGGGAGAAGAGGTGGCTGCTGCCACCAAGCAGCAGGGCGCTCCTCCGCTTTTTCATCTCGTCAGACAAAGGATGTATAAAGCAGAGACTTAGACTCATAAATCCCGTGTAATTAAAATACCGAATGTTAACTGTTAAAAGTACCCTGAACAAAAAGACTCTGAAAGAGTTAATAAAAACCACAGAGTTTTCAATTACTGCTAAATGAAGCAATAAATGCACATACAGTTAGTGATGTATCCTAATTATTTTCCCGAACTTCTGCCTTATTAGTAATGTATGCTGGCTGGGGAGAGCAACAAGCTGCAAGAGGCAGAAATGATTATCCAGTGTCTCTCTTCCTCCAGAAGGTGTTGCTATTATACAGCTCTGTTAAAGACACAGTTGCATAGAAAGCAGGGTGGAATAAAATGTGGTAAGGCTGGATAAAAAAATGTAAACCATACTAAGTATATAGAATTCAGTCACAAGGATTTCTATTATGCAGGGAAAAGAGAGCCTTTAGTGTAGTATGTGTCCACAGTATAAATAGTTCGGCAAAATGTAAACACCAAATATTTCCACCAGAGATCTTTGCAACCTCACATACAGTAGTTCTACTTTTCTTTTTCATTAAGGACTTCTTTTAATAAAGGGGCTTTTGTGGACTGAATTGGGAAAAATAGCAGCCACCTGTAACTTTTTTTTTAAACCTAACAGTACATACAGTACATCTATCAAAAGTGGAGGAATTTGAAACCTGCAGACTTTTAAAAGAAGCAAGTTCCACACATGATATAAAACAAATGCCATGTGTGCAGCAAGCCAAGCAAATTAACAAAAAGGCAGGGGCATTTCCAATATTGCTTAAATAACTCAGGCTTAATAATGGGCTCTTTTCACACAAGCTCACAAAAGCTAAAATGTGTTTAAGAAGAAAAACATCCATTTTCATTGTATTGTGTGGCAAGAACCCTGATTTTATTTTAAAAAGCCGTTAGCCTAAGCATGCGAATTCTCTATGGGGATTTTTGGGGGTGAATGTAGCACCTTGATGTAGAGCTGTTCTCTGTGGATAAAGGGGAAAGACTGGTTTTCCTGAACTGTTATGTATTGCTTGCCTGTCAGAAGTACTCTCCTGAGGTCCCTTCCCCACCGAACTGGCATCACAGAAGTCCCTTGGGTGCAGCTTTGTGTGCTATCAGTATTCAGGGAGAAGCCAAGTGTTATGTGGGTGCAGAGACTGATGCAGTGCAGAGGCTAGTTTTCAGAGAGGCAGAACTCATTCTGTTCCTGCTAGCACCAGGTTGGTGTCTTTGGATGCTCAACAGTTCCACGTGTAAGACCATTAAATGTTCTCAAAGGTGTCACCTTCAAGTCAGGTCAAGTGTGTTCAGTTAAATCGTTCTTCAGAGCTAGCAAGTCCCTTACTTTTCCCAGCCCCAGATAACTTACAAACAATTCCTTAGTGTGACCGTTCAGCTTCAGCTCTTGGTGGCTGGTGTGCCGCTGCCACCACCGTGGTGGTGCTTTACAGGGCTCTAGATGCACTAGGATTTCCTTAAAAAGAGAAAAAACATTTTTAACGTGGTCATGCTTACGTTTTTCAGTCCAGTGGAGAATGGCAAAGAGACACGACAAAAAGATACCAAAAAAATGACTCATGCAGGAAATTTAAAATTATGCATTGGTTAATACAAACAGTCCTTTGTATAGAACTGTTGTTCTCAATCTTCATTGGCTTTGAATAAGCAATACGGCATGTCACACTTTGCTTTTCCTGTTGGCCTCTGTTTAAACCTCTCAACTTCCTGTGGCCACAGCAACATTAAAAGATCTTATGAATAAAACATTTACCCTCCTTCCATACAGAAAACAAAGGACCTCTACCACAGATCTAGTAGAGATGGGCTTGGACTCCTCTGTCTTTGTAATACAGAAATCTCTATGACTACAACACTTAAAAACTACTGCCTTTTGACTCCAGCCCTGTTTGATTGTGTTCAGCCTAAGGACCAAGATATTGCTGTGCCACTGCTATATCTGCCAGGTATCTGGAGGTGCTGGTGGCTTGTTGTGTCTTGGATGTTACAGGGACCTCTGCACCAACTGCTCAAATGCAGTTGGCATTCAAGATGTTCCAGAAATGCTCCAGAAACTCCTCAGGTGGCATTTGGTCAATGCCAGGGACCAAAGGTGTGAACAAGAGCCACCTGCACTCACCAGAGAGTGTGTCGCAGTAGGGGAACCTTGAGCAGTCGGCTAGGCTTTATTACGGTCCCTTTGTGCTTCCATAGTGTCAGCCAAGATTTTCCCTCTAGCTAAAAGTTCTCTGCAAATATTAAAAAATAACTGTAAGATTTAAGATTTTGTTCCTCTTTGGAAAACACAGAATTACGTTAAAGAACCTAAGATGTCCAAGAATCACAAAGTCACACCAAGGATGCGAACAGAAGTTATTACTTCCCAATTCCTCTTTTCCGTCCATGGGTTTTTTCTTGTAATTTATTCTCAGTGCTCTCCTATTGTCTTGCCATGAAATTAGATACTGCTTTTTGAGACAGGGACCTCAACTTTCTTTCTGCCTATTATAGGCCTCACAAATTGTAACCTCAAGGGACATAATCAGTGTCATGAGAGTTACTGTTGGTTCAGACTTTCAGTTCCTTGGCTATGTGATTTCAATGTACTTGAATTAGAGCCTGAACCTTGATTTGGTTTTGAATGCAAGGGTTTAGATGCACAGCCAGGTCATCAGGTCATCCTGGATCAAAAAGCTGCTGTGCATCAGCTGAGCAATGGTAGCTTTGATGCTAAGGCTTGATGCTATACCAATTCCTGAGTTTTGCTGGTCATTTCAAAAAGATGTGGGTCTGTGTACAGCCTATTGGGGTATTTCCAGCCTACCTGAAAAGTTTCTGTTACCATTATTCTCTGCTATCATACTAAAAAGAGATTTCTTTTCGTTAAGAATTTTGGCTGTACAAATTGCGTCATAATATTAGCCTAGTGCGTGTATGAAACAACTGCCTTCAGTGGATAGATTTAGAAATGTTTAACTTTATCCTGTGCTTGTGCACATGTCCTTGCATGCCCTGAAATGGCTGAACATCAACAGCCAGTGTCCGTTAGACTTTGTCCTTGAAAAGGACTACGCTCTGTGCTACCCGTTGCTGCGCACTAGATGAAGCTCCTGGATGGCTGTATATTTGTTACAGTGTTCATTAGTATTGAACCAAATAGCTTAGTGTAATATATATATTTGTACATAAGCCAATGTAACTAAAAGGAACCAGCCATAACCTTTTTCCACCATTGAAGACTTCTTCACCTTTTCCCCTTTGAGTACTGTTGGGGATTCCCACATTTATTTCTTTGTAATTTAAAAACAAACAAACAAATAAAACTCAACAGAACACCAGATATTTATCAACTTTAACTGACAAATAAGTTTCCCCCAGCCTCTCCCTACATTCTTTTTTTTCAGTACAAAAATGAGAAAAAAGAAAATAAAAAAAAAGGGAGGAAATCAAACAGTAAACAAAACTGCTTTGTACTGAAAAACTGAGGAATCTTTAAAAAGAGCACTTATTTGCAAAATGCTCATGTTTTTAAATGAAAAAAAAAAATGGTGTTTTTTTTTTTTTTTTTTTTAATTCCAAAACAGCCTTCAGGACAAAACATTGTAAGCAGCATTACTACACTGCTATCCATGTTGGTGCTGATTTCCCAGACCTGACTCTGCATTACTTGCTTACCATAATAAATGATGAAAATGTCTTTGGTGAATGCAGAGTCCTCTCCCATGGCTGGCTGCATTCTTGACCTGGCGTTTGGTCTGATTGAGATGAGGTAGCTGAAAATAATGACTATCACAAAGTGACAGTAACCCCTCTCTGATCTGAGGCTGCCTCTCATCTCTCCTGGGCAGGCAAGTCCATCCTCAGAAACCAACAGGCTATTTCAAAGGCCTCTTCTGGGCAATTGTGTGAATGGATGAGTCTGATTTCAAAACAATCTCTGATCTACAATAAAAAGGGCCCTCTTAAATAGGCCAGTACCAGAGCAATCCTCGATCTCCAGTTTGACCAGCACAGGTCACTGTTGTCTGTGTGTAGCTTCTATCTGGTAAGGAAGCTCACTATGCCACCAGTTGTAGAAGCCAAAGGAAAACAATTGCATCACACAGGGATTTTTTTTTTTCCATGCAAGAAAGGAGAGGCTATATAGTAGTCATCAAGCAGCAAACTGTAAGGTTTTGGTTTGTTTTCTAGTGCTGAGCAATCTGCTTGGTCATCCGCACTTAGCAACTGAACTCCGTGTGTCCTCATGCTGGCTGCTTGTGGCCTCTGTGTCTGTCTAGTGGTCACTCATTCGAGACTATGTGCTTTATCACTCTCCAGGAAATCTGGATTTTAACAGGTCTCCTTTGCGGCTCTTCCCCTAACAGTTTTAAATATACTCCTTCCAGACTATAGGTGTGAGCCTTCTTGCTCTTCCTCCCTTGCCCTAGACCCTTGTGGGACTTATAGCAGGGCACAGGCAGAAGCCAGCTCCTGCTGTTGCTCTCCCTGATACCGAAGAGTACCCTGGCTATGTCAGCTTTCCTTGCAGCAGGGAGGGAGGAAGGCAAAGCCAAAGGAAATCCATCTATGATTTTCAATAAACAGACAAATTTTGCCAGGGAAATGGCCCGTACATGGCTTGGTGGCTGGATTCAGCAGCAGGGGAGCCCACAGTTAATCAACTCTGCCTTCGCCACTGGGTTTCACAGCAGCTGGAGCCATGTCCCAGAGGAGGCACAGATGATTCAGCTGCTGGACAAACAAGGAATTAACACAATAATATTAAGCAAGAAACACAGAATCACAGAATATTTTTGGTTGGATGGGACCTTTGAGATCATAGAATCCAACCAACAAAAAAACCAACCAAACAAACAAAACCAACCAAAAAAACCCAAACAAACAAAAAAAACACAAAACAAAAAACACACCCAAAAAATCCCAGAACACCAAAACCAAACCAAATGCCACAACCACACCCCACCCACAAATATCACCATGAGCTCCTACATCTTTGCTCTCTTCCCTTCCTCCCCTTGTGTAAGGCTGTATTAAAAAACAGACCTTGGCTGGTGGTTTAGAGAGGAATGTTTGACATGGTGAGATGGATAACTTGGGGCTAGCTTTGGGGCTATCCTTTGGCCAAGGCACAGCCGGGAAGCAGGCAGCAGAGCCCCTTCGGCTGTCCTGGGAGCTCGTGCATTGCCAGAAGTCCTGCCCACCTCCAGCTTTTTGGCATGCCTGGCCAGAGAGAGCTTACTGTGTGTAGCTGTAGCAGTGTTTTGGGGGCAGCTTGAGGAATCATCCACATTTACCCTTTGCCTGCTCTGAGAGCCAAAGCAAACTGCTGGAGGCATGGGGGGCAGGTCAGGATGGTCAGGCATGCCACAGTGTCACCTCATCCCAGTGGGGAGAAAGCCTTCCTGAGCCTGGGGGAGAGCCCTGCAGGACATGGCTCCTTATGTCCGCCTCCCCAACCCTCACCTCTTCACAAGCAATGGCTGAAATCTGCTCAAGGCTGAAACAGTGAGAAGCTGAGGAACATGCCAATGCACAGTTCTTTTGCTGGCTTTCACAATCCCAGTGTACCAGGGATCTGTACTGCTCTTCAAATTAAGCTGACCCTGAAAAAATGCTTTGACTGGTAAATAAAGTGAAGAATATCTTGACCTATCTGCTTAGAAAAAAGGCAAAAGGGGAACATCTGGCATTACTGCACTTTCCCACTTAGTTCTCAGTCCTAACAAGTAAATGATTGACAAAGTACCCAAAGATTATCATGTGATCCAGCATGCCACAGGACCTGCTTTTCATCTGAATTATGAAATGGCCACCCGAGGGAGAGAGGTTTTATTGAGGGAGCAACCTAAGATGGGGATCCCACTAACACAGATTAGGGAGCCCCTCCAGCATCATTCAGGTCCGATGACAAGCACCTACACTGGTCCTTTCTCATTCAGCTGACACTGATTAAGTTTTGAAATATGTATATACTGCCCCAGATCAGAGAAATGTGCAGAATATCCATACAAACATAAGCCATAGAAAAATGGTCTCCAAAAAAATCAAGCTATTTCTCCTACCAACCAAGGTGATAAAAGGAGAAGCGGATTGCTGTTGTCATCAATGAAAAATGGCTAGGCAGCACTAGAATCATAGAATGGTTAGAGTTGGAAGGGACCTTAAAGATCATCGAGTTCCAACCCCCCTGCCATGGACCGGGACACCTCCACTAGAGCAGGTTGCTCAAAGCCCCATCCAGCCTGGCCTTAAACACTTCCAGGGATGGGGCATCCACAACTTCCCTGGGCAACCTGTTCCAGTGCTTCTCCACCCTCACAGGAAAGAATTTCCTCCTGATATCTAATCTAAAGCTCCCCTCTTCCAATTTAAAACCATTACCCCTTGTCCTGTCACTACACTTCCTGACAAAGAGTCCCTCTCCGGCTCTCCTGTAGGCTCCCTTCAGATATTGGAAGGCTGCTATGAGGTCTCCCCGGAGCCTTCTCTTCTCCAGGCTGAACAACCCAAGCTCTCTCAGCCTGTCTTCATAGGGGAGGTGTTCCATCCCTCTGATCATTTTCATGGCCCTCCACTGGACCTGTTCCAACAGGTCCATGTCCTTCCTGTGTTGAGGACTCCAAAGCTGGACACAGTACTCCAGGTGGGGCCTCACAAGAGCAGAGTAGAGGGGTAGAATCACCTCCCTCGACCTGCTGGCCACATTTCTCTTGATGCAGCCCAGGATGGGGTTGGCTTTCTGGGCTGCCAGCGCACATTGCCGGCTCATGTTGAGCTTCTCATCCACCAACACCCCCAAGTCCTCCTCTTCAGGGCTGCTCTCCAGCCATTCTCCGCCCAACCTGTATTTGTGCCTGGGATTGCCATGTCCCAGGTGCGGGACCCTGCACTTGGCCTGGTTGAACTTCATGCGATTTGCACGAGCCCATCTCTCAAGCCTGTCCAGGTCCCTCCAGCATGTCAACCAAGCCACCGAGCTTGGTGTCGTCGGCAAACTTGCTGAGGGTGCACTCTATCCCACTGTCCATGTCTCTGACAAAGATGCTGAACGGCACTGGTCCCAGTACCGACCTCTGAGAAACACCACTCGTCACTGGCTGCCAATTGGACATTGAACCATTGACCACAACCCTTTGAGTGTAGCCGTCCAGCTAGTTTCTTATCCACCAAGTGGTCCATCCATCGAACCCATGACTTTCCAATTTTGAGACCAGGATGTCATGCAGGACAGTGTCAAATGCTTTGCATAAGTCCAGGTAGATGACGTCTGTTGCTCTGCCCTTGTCCACCAAGCCTGTGGCAGTATTGTAAAAGGCCACCAAATTTGTCAGGCACGATTTGCCCTTGGTGAAGCCATGTTGGCTGTCTCCAATCACCTCCTTACTTTCCATGTGCGTTAGCAGAGATTCCAGGAGGATCTGCTCCATGATCTTGCCAGGCACAGAGGTAAGGCTGACTGGCCTATAGTTCCCTGGTGCATAGATGCAATGCTATGCTATGCTGGATATGATCTGTATTTGCATAGGTAAGCCCACCATGTCAGTCAAGAGTGTGATGTTGGGCACTTGAGGGACGTGCATTGCCCTCACAGTTGGAAGGAAATTATTTATGATCGTAGTTGTCCTTCACTATTGATTAGTATTATTTAATGCTCCTATTTCAATGATGCCCTGAAGCTTTGATTAAGAACTGGCAATGAACTAGAGGGCAGTCAAACTGCTCTTGCTGTTACTGCAGTTGTACCCCCTCACCTTTCCCTTGAACACTCTCCTTCTGCAGGTCTTCCTTTGCTTTTCCTAGTCAGCATGCAGGTTTGTCAGCAGCTTGCTCTCTGACCAGTGACGTGTTTGTTGGGGATTTATCCATCGCCTCTTAGCTATCAGTCACAGTATTTAATTTTTTTTTGCCTGTGTTTTTGGCGGTGCAAAATGCTGAGCAGTTAGTGGGGGCTATTGGTGTTATCATTTGATTCCAGACACAAGTTTGTGTTCCTGGCACGCAGTTGTGGTTCTGGCAGTCCTGGTAGGTGACCCTTTGCAAGTCACTTTCCTATCAGCTTCTTCAGTCATACACTGACTGGCATGGGTGGCATAAAGTAGATGTGGAAAATAATATTTTTCTTTATCTAGAACTTCACAAATATTAAAAACTGCAATATATTCTTTACATTTTACTCTTTTTCTGTAATACCATTAACAACAGATATATATGTTATATATCTTGGGACTCAATACGTTGCTTTGTTTAATTATCCTTGTCACATCCACTTTGTTTATTATGTTTTGTATTTGTCATGTCCATTTGCTCTGCTCAGCCACTGATCTTGAGGTGAAATGTCTCAAACCTTGATGCTTACAGTTTACCCAGTAAGTGCCATGGTAGAATGTGGGTAGCAAAAATCCAAGTGATCTGATGCAATTTCCATAAGATAAAACTTTGCTTAATCCAGTCAGTAAAAAAACCTAACAAAACTCATATAATTAATCAGAAGGTATTTTAAAAGAAGAAAAGCTTGATACAGCTTACCTGAGCTTGACCACCTGAATGGGAGTGTCACTGAGTATCAGTCTTTTCCTCATGGAAAGTTATCAGGCAATTGCTCTTCTTCAGGTGTAAAGAAATTGAAAAACTATTATTGGTCAGTTGCTCATCTGGGCTTCAAGAGTGGCAAAATTGGCAATGTAATTTGCCTGAGCCAAGAAATCAAAGACAGATTCAGTTCCTCCCAGAGCACTCCCTGGTTCACCTCCTAACTGAAGCTGTTAATCTGTCCTTTGTCCTTCACAGCCTGCTGTTGAATTAAAGCAGGATGCAAGAAACACCTGTGTCATATCAACTGGAACATTACTCTGGTGCAGCCCTCTGGTCTTCACACTTAAATATCTGAAAGGATTGATGTTTCTATCACTAAATATATGATATTCAGTGTCCCTAGGGAGGCACAGATCATCTGTAACAAGTGGCATTAAAAACCTGAAGAAAGCGAAGCTGTTACAAAAGTATTTAAATTAAGAAAGGCATGAAATATGATGGGAAGTACAGGGTAAGGAGTTTGAACTGGAAAACGAACAAGGAGATTTGGGCTATCAATTGTAAAGTCTTCATTTATTGTAAGAATGAAGCAACTGGGGGGTTATTAGTGTTCACTCACTCCCATCAAAAATAACTCTTGCGCAGAAGCCCACTTGATTTGTTAAAATGGTTTGTTTAATTTACAAGGCATTTGTAAAGCATATGATCACTATGGAATTATAATGCTTACAAACACCACCTGTTGAGGAAACTAAGTGTTAATACTTTCTAATTTCACACAGAGAAATGGAGAATGAGGAGATTAGTCTCAGACTGGAGACTGAAAACTGAGAATTTCTGCTTCCTGTTCCTTTTTCTGCAGGCATTAGACCATGGAATGAAGATGTCCTTTCCTCTACAGAAAACATAAGATGCAAAAAGAGTTCCAGAGAACTCATTGATGACAGCTCAAAGAAAAAATATATAGATGCTGTAAGCAGTAAGTAGTTACATATCCAATATTTTCCATATTTTGCTTTGCTTCCATACTTTGCTTAGCTTACAAATATTGATCCAATCCCATGAATGTATGTAATGTTTCGATACGCTGTGATGTCTATTTTTAATTTTTTGACTCATGAGAAAAGTTTGGGATCTTGGCAACTCAGGAACTCTTTGTTTTTCCTCTCATGTAGTATGTTAAGGCTAACTAAATTGTTGAAAACATTTTTGAAAGTCAAGAAGTCAAATAAGTCAAACAGTTAATTGAATTATGCAGGTTAAGGGTCTGCTTCTCCTTTACCTCGCACCTCAGTTTGCAATTTACAACTGCTATGAGTACATGGACGGCTCTGATCCAACATTTAGATGTTGACTTTGTTCTGCTATAAGTGATTCTTCAGAGTGAAAAATCTGGTTTTTTGTCTTGTCCCAGCATTGCTAGGATGGGTGCTGTGAGGTCCTCCTCCCCAGTGACTATTCAGTGTCATATTTAAAGTGACCAGTTTAGCTGAGTACATTCTAATCAAAGTTAGCATAAAAAATAACGATCTCTTAAATCAGACGTCCATGACTTTTTTTTTTTTTTTGATGGTAAATGTTGGAACAAATAGTATCCCATATTGGTTCTGTAATTAAGATATGCATATGTTGGCTCCAAAGATCCCTAATTACATCTGCTTTAGGGATCCTGTTAGAGTGAAGATAATTGTATGCAGTTGCTGCAGAGACAGTAGAGGAGCTAAATCTGAAGTATAGGGAAAGCTTAGAATAGTAAGCTTTGGACCACCATTTATCTTGTGAATTCTTATCTGCAGATATTGCTGCAAGCATGCATTGTCCTACACATTTTATTAAAAAATAATAGATATTTATATTTTGGATGTAGCTTTGCAACTACAGGCTTCCTCTTCTTGATTAAATCAATGACAAAACTCCCAGAGATTTTAATGGTGCAGTCTCAAGTCCCCTAATAATCGATGCTGCTCCTGCCAAAAATGGCTTTCATTATGTAGTTTCTTTCATCCAAAGATTCCTGAAACGTCCCAGACTTCATGAGCCAAGTTCAGCACCATAAGCAATTCGTGAAGCTAAGCATACAACTTTGTCAAAAATGCTAGGTGGGTACGTCAAATACTCCTATGGAAATTCTTCCTTTGTGCTGATGAGATAAGTCAGAAAAAAAGGACTGAGAAGCACATGGTACGGGTATAAAAAAGCATGATGCCATGGAGCTTCAAGCTGCAGTATACTAGCGCCTTATGGCAGATTGCACAAAAAGAGCAGTGGTGAACTGGACTAGAGATACCAAGACCAAATGGCTGCAGCCTGCCAGTGACTAAATGAGTAATTTTAAAATTATCTGTGGATGGATGCTGTCTGGTGATGTAGGCAGT